>NC_060951.1:863096-1187040 GCF_022045245.1 Lucilia cuprina | reverse complement strand
GTTCAGTTCTAGTTCAGTTCTAGTTCAGTTCTAGTTCAGTTCTAGTTCTAGTTCAGTTCTAGTTCAGTTCCAGTTCAGTTCCAGTTCAGTTCTAGTTCAGTTCTAGTTGTTCTAGTTCAGTTCTAGTTTAGTTCAGTTCTAGTTTAGTTCAGTTCTAGTTTAGATCTAGTTCAGTTCTAGTTCAGTTCTACTTCGGTTCTACTTTAGTTCTACATCAATTCTACTTCAGTTCTAGTTCACTATCTGACATGAATTTTTTGTGTACATAATTTTCATGCCTGGCCATATATTTTAACAATTGTTACCAAAATATTTCGCTTTAGTTAAAAATTTCCTTTAAGAATTTCATGGTATTTATTTAAGAAATTTTAAAATAGAAACTGAAAATAGAAACAAAATGATTAAGCATGTTCTATTATATTCTCCATTTAAAAATTTATGTTAAAACAATTAATCAGAAAACAATAAGAAAAAGATCTTGATTTACAAAAAGCTTTATAAATAATATAATTGATTAATTTTCCTATGCTCATAAACATGACTAAAGGCATTAAACAAAGTGTATGTATATTGGACTCAGAATTACAGCCAAGTTGTCTAGTTTATATTGACCTTATTTTGAATATGAAAAAAGGCTGACTGGCTGGCTGACTACTAAAGTGTTCATAAAGTATCATAAAAACTTATAAATGTTCAAGACTATTAGTTAGATAAATGAAAGAAAAAAAAAACAGTTGTAAGTTAAACATTTAAATGATTTTTCTTTAGAAACGCATGCTCACACAAGAAGTATGAAAGCATATAACTAGATACTTGCATTTAACAATTTGCTATTGATGTCAAATATGACTTTATCTTAATTTCTTTTGTAGTGGAAAAAAAAATCATGTTCTAGACATTTTTCCAATTTTTTTTATGGTTTTCATAGAGAAACATTCCCACTCAATAGATTTTAAATGAGAAGGAAAATGTTGGCAACTAACGTTTCTTTTTTTTTTTCTCAATGATTTAGAAATTATTGTTGTTAGAATTCTTAGTATTTTAATGTTAATATGTAATGAGGCATTTATTTATTGTTATTTGTAGATTTTTTTAAAAAACCAGGGGAAACTTATTCATTCACTAGTGATCATCAATCCATTAAGCAACCATTTATCTAAGACATTTCAATTTGTTATAAATGAATGTTAATAATGTTTTACGCTTTTGTCTAGTATTCTAATAGAATTATTACAAGAAATTGATAAAAATGGGTTAATGGGTTAAATTTAATGATCATTGAAACAAATTATATAGAGAAAAAGAGAGAGATAAAGATCATATAAAACTAACCGGAACTAATGGATTCTGAAAAGGTCTTTAAGCAAATTAAATGAAACTTCAATAATAAAAGAAAACAAAAATTTCCCAAGAATGTTAAGAAATATTAAAAAATTTTATAAAAATAAAACAAATAATTGTAAGTAAAAGATCAATCATTTAAAGATCAGCCTTGATCATTAACTTTAAACCTCTTCAAACTTCTTTGTTTGTTATACGAAAAACAGTTAAAAATCCGTTATAATTATATCAATCTTTAGCGGCTTTACTAAACATTAATCTCAATCTAGAAGCGTGTGTAATTAACACTTTTAATAACAAACACGTACGTAACTTAACAAATATCATTTTCTACAGCAGTGATGCAATGTATCTAAAGAAATTTTTTAATATTTTGTTGTTGTGGGTCAGTAGTAAAACAAACCAGTCATAAATTAAAACTAGTTCTAACTTTAACACACATTTTTTTTTTTTTGAAGACAACGCATTTTGAAAAATTTATTCCATAAATATGTTTATCGTTGTTTAGAGGTTTTTACTTGCAATTTAATTGTATATGGCCTTCAAAGTATGAAGTACAAACATGCGAGTGTTTTTAACAATTTTTAAAACCAGCAGACATTGAATTTTAATAAAAAAATATAAGAAGTCAATAATATATGTATGCAAATAATGCAACAAGCTTTAGCAATTAGTTGAAATTGTTAAAAAAAATTCTAAACACGTCAAGTATTATAAAGAAAACAAAAAAGAAGTAGTTAAAGAGAGCTGAAGTTAAAGAATTAATAATGTGGTTAAAGTGGGTGTATTAGAAGTAGTATTCAACATGTGCCACAAATGTTTAATGTTAATTTATTTATTATGTATTAAAGATAGAAATTTCCAAAGCAAAAAAAAAATATTGCAAAAATTAAATATTTTTGTCAAGATTTTTTTATTAAATTAAATTTATTTTTTAAAAAAGTAGAAACATTTTTTAAAGGCACTTTTTGTTGTCTTATTCTTTTTTAATATATGAAAATTTTATTCCTTATATAAATATTCATTATATGTAAATTTCATTAATTATATGAAAATTTCATTAATTTTATAAAAAAATTGATTATATGAAATTCTTGTTCATTATTATAGGAAAATTTCATTCGTTATATGAATGTGACATTCATTATATGTAGTTTTCATTCATTATATGAAAATTTCATTCATTGAATGAAAATTTTATTCAATATATGAGAACTTCATTCATTATATGAAAACTGCATTTGTTATATAAAAATGTCATTCATTATACGAAAAGTTTATTTATTATACGAAATTCTTATTCATTATATGAAAATTTCATTCTTGAAAAAAATTTCATTCGTTATATAAAAGTACCATTCATTTGTAAATCTTATTTTTTAAATAAAAATTTCATTCATTAAATGAAAATTTTATTCGTTATATGAAAATTGTATTTTTTAAATGTAAATATTAAAATTTCATTCATTATAAGAAAATTACCTCAAATAGTCTAACATGAACATTTTCGGAACATAATTTATTTCAGATATAAAATGTAATAGATTATCATACAAGAATAAATATCAGATGATCTGACATCAAACTTATATAGAATGAAAATATGTCAGACGTTTTACCATGAATATTTTCCAGACAGAAAAACATCACACAAATCTGACACAAACATTTTCTAAATATAAAATATGTCACATGATCTGACATGAGAATACACTAAACCGGCTGTCTTATAGAAATTATGTCAGCGTGGCGGGCATGAGTATTTTTCTAGTAAGAATATGACAAAAAATGCGATAAAAAATTCCAAGAGGATTAGATGATCTGACATCAAACTTATTTAGAATGTCAGACGATTTACCATGAAAATTTTCCAGACAGAAAACATGTCAGATCGATTTTTTTCTAGTAAGAATATGACATAAAATGTGATAGAAAATCCCACAAGGATAAATATGAAATGAAATGTCTAACGTTTTACCATGAAAATTTTATAAACAGAAAACATGTCAGATAGAATATATTAAGATTCAAGATATATCACACAGATCTGATACGAAAATGTTCTATATATAAAATATGTCATATAGTCTGATATGACAGCCTGTCTTACAGAAAATTGGTCAGAGAGGCGGACATGAACATTTATCTAGTTAGAATATGACGTAAACCTTTATATGAAAAATATGTCACACAAATCTAACATAAAAAATATCTTACAGATCTGTCATGAATTGATTATTTACTTTATTTAACAAAAAAAAACCTTTCCATATTTGTTATTATTTTGCAATATTTTTTTCTTTGCAACATTTTAACAAATTTCCTTCACTATCTACAGACCAAAATAAAAATGTAGTTGTACAATTTATCTCTCTTATTTCTACATGTCGTGTATGTAGTAAATCGAAAAAAACTATAAATTATCAAATTATTTAACAATTTTTTTATGTTGTGGTTTTGTCTAAGAGAACAACTAACGGTTTCTATTACCATAAAAAACTAAAAACAAACAAATTCTAGCCAAATAAGTAAGAAAAAAATGCAAAAATAGAAATAAAACCTTTAGGCCAAACACGATTTTATCCTCTATAAAAATCTTGAAATAAAAAAACTAAAAGAAAATCGACAGGAAAGCAAACAAACTAAAAGACACTGACACCAACTATAACAAACTTATAGAAACTGTTAATAGAAGAGAATAGTTTAATCTTACTATTAAAACTACACGAGCTAGTTGTTTGCTTTTTTTATTTATAAATTTATACAAACATTGGCCATATTAAAAAATCTATAAGACCAAAAAACAAACAATCGAAAACATTTTCTTAAACTTAAAAAAATCAAATACTTTGCTAAATACTAAATGCAGGTAGTGCAGACTATTGTTGTAGAAACTAACCGCATTGTCAATAGCATTGTTTTGATGCGGGTTTTATGAATGTTAGACCCAACAGTTTTGGATAACAAAACTCATCCACGAACTCTTTTCAAAATAAAGTATATGGCTGTCATGCAAATAGGTCTGATAGTCTGATATTTCTATAGAGAAAATGTCTGCAATGAATTTTTGTTAGACAAAAAATGTCACAGGCAGTACAACATAAACATTTACTAAACATAAAATATATCTGACAGTCTTATACGATCATTTTATAAACAGAATATGTGACAGAGTAACAATCATTTAAATTTCAGACAGAAAATATAACAGGCTGCTTGACAGAATAATTTTTTAAACGAAAAATTGGCCAGGTATCTGATATGAATATTTTCAAAAGAGAAAATATGTCAGACACCCTGACATGATAATTTTTTTAAACAGAAAATATCCTGGCAAAACATTAACATTTCCTAGACCAAAAAAATGTGGCAGGCAGTCTGACATGAACATTTTATAAACAGAATATGTGACAGAGTGATAGACATTAAAATTTCCTAAACAGAAAATGTGTCAGGTTTCTGACATGAATATTTTTTACCACAAAATATGTCAGGCTTCCTGACAAGAAAATCTTTCAAACAAAAAATGTGACAGATCACCTGACATAAAAATTTTCTAGTTCAGTTATATGTCAGACATTCTGATCGAACTTTTTCTATTTAGAATATCCTATGTCAGAGAGTCTGACATGAAAATTTTCTTGACATATGTTAAGACATAAAATTTTTCTACAAACATGAAATAAGTTTAAATAGCTTACTTAAGAGCAGTAATTATTTATTTTACAGGGAGTTATACCCCGACTTCTCCTGAAACTACTGGTTTACTTTTTGCAGTTCATGTATTTTCTGTATTGGAATTGTAACTTTAAACAGAAATTAATCGCTAAATAAAAATATTGCAAGAAAAAAATGCAGTGTTAATTTATGCAACGAATCAAGTGTTAATGTCACGTATTACGATTTTACTTTGTTGTATTTGGTATTTTTTTTGCTTCAACACATATTTTAGCACTTTTTTTGCTGAGTTTGAAGCTTTTTGGTCGCTTTATACCTTAATATTAACAAAATACTGTTATTTTAATTGTTGTTATTGCAATATTTTTTTTCGATATGTAATAAATGATAGCAGAGCTAGTATATTGTGGGGTTTTAAAACTAAGGAAATTTAAACCTATAAGGAGGGCATAGGAATTTGAGGAAAAATTAAAAAAAATAGGTTCTTATATAATAGGGGAGAGGTTCTTCTGCACAGTTTGATATATCTTAATCGCTCACGAGTGTAATTATTTCTAAAGTACAAAAATATTTGTTATTTTTAATCAAAAACTTGACAATGAATCATTAGGTAATGTCTTAGTAAGTTGTTAGCATGATTTGTAAAGCTGACAATGTATGACTTGTAATGCTGACATTTGACTAAATATGTGACAACGGGACGTTGAATCCCTATAAGTGATTTTTGTATAAAAATAGAGTTAAATGAGAAGACAATAGTCTTCCTATTCTTTTAGTTTTGGAAATCTATAAGTTTATATTGCTTTTAATTAAATGCTGCAATTGTGACATTTGACAAAATAAGTGACAACGTGAAAAATACTATTAACCTCACTTTTAACTCTCTATTAGTTCTAGAAGTCTATAAATTTCTATTGTTTTTTATTTAAATGCTGTCATTACGACATTTGACAAAATGTGTCATTGCCTGTTGTGACATATTATAAAAGAAAAACAGAACCAAATTTTAGATCAAAATCTCTGGCGCCCAACAAATCTCATATGTTTAATGACTTTTTTTATTAGTTTTTTTTATAATTTTGAGGAAATGTTTTAAGTTTATTTTAAAATAGTTATTTTTACCACAATAACATCTCGTATTACGTTTAAAAATACCACAAGGTGTTAAAGTAATAATAACATTATAAAACATCAATGTAAAAATATATATTGTCAATGGATTATGTAAATGTGTGACAAGTAAAATAATATATATAAGTCACAAAAGAAGCATTATAAATGAAATTTAAATTTATTTAATACAAAAAAAAAAGCAGAAAAAGGGAAATAAAATAGTAACAAAAGAAATTAAGATAAAATATAGGCAAATAGTTTTTGTTATAAAATTAATACATTAATTTTTTTTTTTTTTTTTTCTCTGACCTAAAAACTAAAATTTTAGAATTTTTTAAATAAATAATAACATATTTAGTTAAATAAACTAAAATAGCTGCTAAAATATCACAAACATTGTTCAAATTTAAATAAATATATATACGAGCATGACTAAAAAACCAAAAAAAGCCAAGCCTCCAAAATACTTTACAAAATGCAGTAGCTCAGCTTAAATCTAACACTAAAAACCCCAGACAACTAACAGCTAAAAAGACATTTACAACAACTACTTGCCAACTATCTAACAAATTTTTATGTTTAACATGAATTTCCACATTAAACCGCAACTTTTTCTCAAGCTGTGTAGAAAAAAACTATTGATATATGATTGAACTTTAGCGTTTTTATAACATCTATCTATCCATCTATCTATTATGCCCTTAAAAAAAAATACAAAATGGAAATGGAGTATGGAAAAAAAAACTATAAAAAACAATCAACCGTGAATTTGTAAAAAAAATTGGAAAAATTTATGTTACAAGCAAAACTAGTTAAACTGCATGCCAAAGGAAAATTTGTAGAAAAACTGCAACATGATTTTCTTTTAGTGTTTTTTTTTTTGTTTCTTCTTTAGTTAAAGATGTTAGTAGTAAAGGTGTAAATAACGGTGGCAAAACACTTTTCCTTTTCTTGTTGATTTCTTTTTCAACAACTTTCAGCTGGGCGCTTATTAAGTTTAAAGGGTTAGTTTTAAAATAGGGGGTTTAACTTTAGGTTGTTAGGTTCAACTTAAGCTTAAGTTCAAAGTTGACAGATGGGACGAAATCAGATAGAGAGATAGATAGATAGATGTAGATAGATAGATAGATAGATAGATAGATAGATAGATAGATAGATAGATAGATAGATAGATAGATAGATAGATAGATAGATAGATAGATAGATAGATAGATAGATAGATAGATAGATAGATAGATAGATAGATAGATAGATAGATAGATAGATAGATAGATAGATAGATAGATAGATAGATAGATAGATAGATAGATAGATAGATAGATAGATAGATAGATAGATAGATAGATAGATAGATAGATAGATAGATAGATAGATAGACAGACAGACAGACAGACAGATAACTAAATCTATGTTCTCAGATCTTAGTTTGACTAAACTTTTAATAGATATCTTAGTTTAACTAAACTTTTAATAGAAATCTTAGATTAACTAATATTTTACAATTAACTATAAAAAATCTTTAAACTTTAGGTATTTAGTTAAACTTAAGTTTAATAAAACTCGTCTTAAACAAAATTAAACCCCTTTTAAAACAGAAAACCTCACACATTCCATCAAAATTTTCCTTTTTCCTAAAATTTTCATTAAGTGAAAAAAACGCTCAAAATATCATGTTGTCTAGTAAATTTCTTTAAATATCCATCTATCTAGTCTGCAGTAGTAAGCAGTATTTTAAAAGTAACATGTTAACATTTATTTTATGATCAAAATAATGATTTTAAAACGTTGTAATTATTTGCAACATGTTGCCAACTGCAAATAAGTTTTCGTTTTTGCTATTCTTCAACTTGTTTTTCAATCAATATTAAGTTTAAGCTCATCTTTACCCACTTCAAGTGATTTATGTATTTCAAAATGTTTCATTCAATGTGTTTCGTGAATTAAACATGTGGTGCTCACCATCAAAATCATGTTTTTTTAAGCTAAAGATCATTATGATGAGTTATGGTGAGTAAGATGGCTGGCTAACTAGTTGATCGACTCTAGCTGAGTGACAAACAGTGCTTTTAAGCACCTTAATCGATAATGACTTCATGTATTATAAAGTTTTTGCTATTTTTGATATTGCTACTTATGATCACCAGGTAAAAATGGTTATGTTTTTTTCTTTTGCAAGAGTAAAAGTGTTGTTTATGGAAAAATGTTTAAAGGATTTCTTTATAATGAAAGCAATTTAAAAAACAATTTGCCAAAATATTGAACTAGAGGTCATGAACAGCAATTTTAGAAAATATTTCAAAAGTTTTAAAATCGTTCAATAAAGCAATTGTTAGCAAAAATTTAAAATTTTTACTATTTATCTCTTAAACTGAGTATCATTATGTAAATATACTCCTTTTAGGGTCAGAAGAGCGAAGTAAACAAACCCAGTGTTGTACTAAGCAGCTGCAAATTGCTGCGGCGTCAAAACTTGCTAAGTAAATAAACACAGAGTTGCTTTAAGTTAGTAGCAATTTTTAGCAGCAGTGGAATGCTGCGACGTCTAAACTTCCTATGTTAACAAACACAGTTTCTTTTACTATAGAAATACAACCCTTTTAGAGCGAAAAGAGCAAAGTAAACAATCGCAGTGTTGTATTAAGCAGCAGCAAAATGCTGCGTCGTCAAAACTTGCTATGTAAACAAACACAGAGTTGCTTTAAGTTAGTAGCAAAACATAGCAGCAGTGAAATGATGCGACGTCTAAACTTGCTATGTTAACAAACACAGTTTCTTTTACTATAGAAATACATCTCTTTTAGAGCGAAAAAAGCAAAGTAAACAATCGCACTGTTATATTAAGCAGCAAAGAAATGCTGCGGCGCAGAGTTGCTTTAAGTTAATAACCAAGTTTAGCAGAAGTAGAATGCTGCAACGTCGAAACTTGCTATGTAAATAAACACAGCAACGTTAAGCAGCCCCGCATCGAAATTAAAAGTTTAAAAAGTCTACAATTTTGTTGCAAAATGTATATCTTTTTAATCTTTATTTTAAACTTTTTTCCACAGTTTGTGATGTCAAGATTTTGTTATATATTTGAAAAAGTTAACATTCTTGCTTATATAATCTTAGTTTTTAATCTAATGACAGGCACTCCTAAAAGTTAAATAAGATTTTAATGACCATTTAATGTATTAAATTAAAAATTCTTGGTCTTTTCTTAAAAAAGAAATATTTTTAAAATATAAATAAAAACCTTTAATATACAGCCAACCCTAAATTTAACAATTCCAACACAAACACAACGCTGTTAACGCAAAGGCAAGGATGTAAATCTGAACAGAGTTGCTTTGAAGAGAAGCAACCACCAGCATTAAGTTTAGAGTACTTTTTTCAAGTTATTTTCAATACTTTTGCTTTACAAATACAATCATTTATAAAAAAATGTTCAATCTTTCAAAGTCAAAAAATTGTTGTTTCAAATTTAGTTTGTAATTTATCTTTAGGTTTCATTTTAATGTCTGACAAGACACTCCTAAATAATTTAGTTACCACTTTAATTAATAACCGTTTAATAAATATAATTGTCAATTTATTGTTTTTTAAAGAGATTTCTTTTTTTTTGGAAAAAAACTAAATGATTATTATACAAAAATTTACAATAAAACTTTTAAAACAACTGGTTTTTCTTTGTTTAAATATCTTTACAAACTGTAAAGTTTACATGTTGGCTTAGCTACAAAAAAAAAATAACAAAATTTAAATTATATTGTTTTAAACGTTACAATTTGTTTTTTTATGCAAATTTCTTATTGTTTTATTACTAGACACCTAATAAATGTCACCAGATATTAATTGCTTTGTTAAAAATGCGGTTAATTATTGATTTATTTTTACAATAAATATTTTTCTTCGGGGGATTACTATTAATGTTGTTCACCTTTATGGAAGAGGGAGTAGGTTTATAAAACGAAAGGTGTTAATCAAAATTATTGACAGAAACATAAATATGTGAAGGTGAATAGATAGTAAATTCCAGATTCCGGTATGTGTGCATATATGGGTATAAAGGGGTTTCTTGATAAATAGAGGCAAAGTGTTAATTATTAATAACTTAAGGCCTCATAAAAGTGAAGATAAAATTTTGTTATAAAAAATAAAAAACTTTAAAAGCTCTTGCTTTAGAAAACTAAAGTCTTAAAAACTTTAAACAATTTAAAAGCGTTAAAAAATTTGAAAAGCTTTCAAAAGGTTGTATATAATTTGAATAAATATATAGAGTTGGAATAGTTTAGTTATTGTAAAAAGTAAATTTGTGAAAAAGCTTTAAACATTTTCAAAGAGCTTTTGAAAAGTTAAAAAAGCATTTACAAATTAGTAAAGAGATTAAAAAGCATTAAAAAATTGTAAAATAAGTTAGCAGCAGCATTAAAAAGTACAGTCTTTATAAAGTAAAAAAAAACTTTTAAAACCTATTGCTTTTACAAAAAAGCTTTCAGAAAATTTATAAAAGAAGTTCTTTAGAAAAGAAAAATATAGAAAATATAAAAATGAAGAATTTATGAAGAATTTAGAAACAAATTTAGAACAAAGTTGCAATTTTTAAAAACACAATAAAATTTAAAAGCTCATATTATTAAAAGAAAATCAGAAAGACTTTTAAAAGCTCTAAAAAACTTCTGATCATCAAGATCAGAAGTTTACTTTATTTAAGTTTCAACTTTACAACCATAGAAACAACTTTCAATTTCAGCGCAAATTTTTTTGAAATTAGTTTTATAAATTGGAATTTAAAACAAAATTAAAACCTTCACTCTAAAAACCACAATAATAAATAATTAAAATGGCATGTGTTTTCCAAAAATAACAAATAAATAAAATACTACAAATTTAAAATCTAATCAAAGCAAAAACATCTTTGCCACCATCTCAACAATTTGCTGCAAAACACCAGCAACAGTAGCTTTACAACAAATCTTAAACAACAACTAAACGAAATCAAAACCATCAGTTTTTTTTTAAGTTGAAAATTTATTTTATTTGATTTAAACTACCAGCAACAATAACAACAAGCCGAAAAAACACCTTAAATTACAAAATAAATAGAAACCGAAAGTTTTTTTGTTTTGTTTTCATTTCAATGGAATCATGTTTACAACCTTTATAGTTTTAGTAAAGAAAACAAAATCTATTGAAACGTCTTAAATATTATGTTGTAGTTTATGTTTTAAAACCAACAAACGGAAGCTAAATTTTATGTTATTTTTTGCGAAATTAATTGTTAGCACGACATTTGAAAAGCCAAAAAAAAAAACAACAAAACAATACCACCATCATATAAACAAAAAACAACATTTATTGTAGGCAAATAACCAACCCTAGGGTGTTGGATGCCATCATATCAAACCGGCCATCAAACAACATTTAAGGCAAACTGCAACTATGTACAAATCAAATTTAGAAATAAGTATTTAGAACAAACAGGTTGGTAGCGGTTTTTATACGTACGTATATGCAAACTAAGGTTGGCAACGTTTAGGTCAAAATCAATTGTTAATGCATTCAAATTTACATTTTACATTTGTTTGTTTTGAAATTAAAAGTAGGCAGTCAGTCGATTGTTGCTGAAAGTTTGTGGGCTTTAGGTTTCAAGTTTGACCTCAATTTTTATCAATATGTTATTTTATAATATAGACAACTAAGCAAATGATCAAGATATTGTTAAAGAGACGATAAATTTTGGACTAAGCAAAAATTAATGGAGAAAATTTAAACTACATTTGAAATGTTCACCTTTGGGCTCCGATTTATATAGCTGACGTTTATTCGACAAGTTTAACTGAGTGAAGAAGGTATTCTGGGGAAACTGAATGGTTCGCAAAGGAGAGAGTTCAATGAGGATATATTATTCAAACATTATCGAGATATTGACATTAAAGAAGAAGTAGAAAATCACATCTCTTTCTCTTATTTTCGTGAGCAAAACCATGTCCCCAATGTAATCCGATTGCACTTATTTCTATTGTCAAGCGATTCTCACAGAAATTAAGATTTTGTCTAAGTGAAGAAGGTATTCTGGGGAAACTAAAAGGTTCGCAAAGGAGAGAGTTCAATGAGAATAGTTTATCCAAAAATCATTGATTAGCAATTGAAAAATATCACCACATTATCTCTTACTTTTTCTTTTGGATTTCGGATTGTTCTCCCGACAATTGCATACGTCTGACTTACAACTAAGTGAAAGTCAGATTAAATATTCAATTTGTTTACAATATCGTCTTTGTGATAAGCGGAGCATTTCTTAGCAAATATTGAGTGATCGTGGCAATATTCGAGGTGTTTTGCCTCAGATCTTTTCACGGATCATATATTCAATTAGTTTACGACATCGTCTAAGTGAGAAACAGATTATTCCTCAGCAAATATTGAGTGATCGTTCCAATGTTCGACGTGTTTTGCCTATGATCCTTTCACAGATCAGATATTTAATTACTTTAAGACTTCGTCTGAGTGAGAAACGGATTATTTCTCAGCAAATATTGACTGATCGTGGCATTAAACAATGTGTTTTGTTTTGTAATCGAAGGATTACATTTAAAGGACGAATAGATAAGAAATTTGTTTCCTTTCATTAAATGGATAACCAGTCTCACTAAATACTTCCCTTTTCCTTCCTAAAACATTAATTATTTATGTGTCAGTTAGTTAGTTGTACAACAATTAATATTCATGTTTGTTTTTTATTGTTTCGAATGCAGGAAAATAAACACTTTGTCCAAACAGACTTGACCACCATATGTTGTTCAATTGTTAGTTAAAGGAAAATTCATTAACTTTATGCTCAAGTTTATAATGTCGATTTTTGTTTTTAGTGAAAGTAACTTTTGAATATATGAACAATTTTTTCTTTTTAATAAAAATAAGAAAAACATCATAATGATGATGGTGATAATGATGATGGTTGGCAAAAGTTGCAACATTAACAGATGCCACCATAATAAATAATAATAAAAATTTGTATATGTAAGTTTAATTGTACACATCAGGCAATGATTTTCAACGCATGTTATTTTTACATTATTCAGATGACAATCAAAATCATTTAAATGATTAGTTAACAAATTAGTTGTGTTTTTTTGTAATTTTTTATTGCTGGATTTTTTTTTTTGGAAATATGAATTTTCCTTTTGAAAATAATGGTGTTTGGTTTTTTTGTTCGCTTTTAATAAATATTTTTTATGACAAAATTTGTTTTTTTATTATTTACAATTTTGCTTCATTAGCATTTTATTGTATTTAATAATAATCCAATAACATGCAATGTATGCTTTGGATTTTTTTCTTTTGTTTAAACTTAAAGAGTTGCCAATTTATGGTTTAATTAAGTAGCAATATGTTATGTATTAAATTTGTTTAATTAAATAAACATAAGTTTTGAGTAAATTAACGATTTAACCAAGCAAAACTGATAAAATATTTTTTAAATGATGAAAACTATTTATTAAAAGTTTTGAAACATGCAAAGTTTTGTGCAATTTTTTTTTTAATTTAGAAAAATTAGGAATTTAAATTTTTGAAAAAGGAAATATTTTATAATTTTCTAAAGTTTATCAAAGAAATTTTTGTTTTAAACCAAATTTAATCACATTACTTTTTAACCATTAAAAATACAATTGGTAAATGAGTGTTTTTATGTGTTTCCAGTTAAAAACAAGGGGTTAATTGCCTTAAAGCACGCGTCCAAAAAAAACCAAGTTAACTGCAACACATTGCTTACTATATGCAACTCTATATCTAATAAACTCAATCTTATTAAGCAACAAAAAAAATAAAAATAAATTTAGCAGCAAAAACTACAAACAACACCTTTCAAAAAAAATTTTTGTTTTGGGGTAAAAAAATAACAAAAACAAAATTAACATGTGTTTCTTAAATTTAAAAAAAGAAAACTAAACAATTTAGCAGTATTAAACCAAAAAAAAAAGGATTACAAAATTTAACCTAAATTAATTAATAAGTTTATAATTAAATCAATACTTTATTTTAATCTTTACAGACTTTACAGTCGTGTCCTATCAGCAGCTGTACTAATGAACCTGATACTTTGAGTGCCAATAACGATTCGCTGCAGACCACACCAGATAGTACACTACAGAAATCGACTAGTTTGCAACAGCAGACGCAACAATTACAACAGCAACAGATAAACCATATAACCAATAAAAATAACAACAACAACGATACACATCATCATCATCACTCTCACCATAATAGTGCTACCAGCGATACTTCATCTACATCCTTTCACCAGCGTTTTGATTTTAGTCAATTAAAAGCTCGTCTACCGGAACTTAATTGTCTACACAGTTTACAACGCTATTGGCAACAGCATAATAACGGCGCCAACGATCCTAACGATCCAGCATCGTTGCAACCAAAAGATGGTGGTGACGTTTCAAATTCCTTTTATGCCAATAATATTTTAGGTTATACATTTGGCTATCAGTTAAGTGGTGGTAAAGATTCGTCTAACGGTAAAAACGACCAGATACGTGAGACACCCTTACAAAAGTTCTATAGACATCAGCAGCAAAAGAAAATGCCAGCGTTTAGGGGTAGACGTGGTTGGTGTGGTTGTTTTCAGGTGAGTTTTATTAAGTAATAACAAGTGTAAAGTTAAGCAGTTTAGCTTTTTTCAATTATAGTTGTCTAGTTGTTTAATTATTGTTGCAGTCATCACTTAGGAACCTTATAATGTAATTAATTATAAGTTTTTTAGTAGACAACATTCTTAACCTTGGCATTAACTTTAAAATATAATAGAGATGACAAGGCAGAACAAAGTAAAGTTTTTTATAAAGTTTATACAACTCTGCAACGAATCCAATCATTAACAAGTTTAAGCTTATCATCCCAATAAGTCTAACAACTAAAAGTTCCAAAGCCCACTACATTCGACGTTATTCCTTGATTTCCAACAACTTTAAATAAACATTCTTTCCAAATGAAGTTCAACTCACGAGTTATTATTAAAATACTCATGAAGTAGCGATCAATAAGAATCGGACATTATCGATGTATTTAAGATAAAGAACGTTAAAAACATAATGTCTTTGCCTCAATTATGTGATCGGAACTAAGGACCAAATAGCATACCACAGAAATCAAAATACATGTTCTTCTGAAAGGTTTTCCCAGAAATCGAAAGATCCGAGTGAATAAAGAGTGTGGCTCAGATAATTTAGAAGAAAACTTTTAAATGTTAGGGTACGTTTCTCTGATACGGAAAGGTTCTTAATCAATCAATTTGGATTAATACTTTTGATTTTTGGGGTGCCGAATGTACTGACCTCTAACGATAAAACTAATTTCCTCACAGATCACAATAACGATTTCCACAAGATAAAACTATTCACGACAGCAGAACTGTAACTTTAGGAAACTTAGGCAATGATTGAGAACTACGATCCCGAAGTTAATGAAAGATATGAACATAAGTTATCAACAATCTGGAAACTTAAACCACAATTGAGTCTTTTCTAAGGGGTGTTTACAATCAGAGATAGGTAGGTCCAAAGCGAAGAAGCTTTTGAAATAAGACAATATTGCGATAGACATTACTATGGGGTGTTCAGTACGATCAATACCAAACAGATTATATAGAAACGATTACTTTTTATTTTAAGATAAGCAAAGGTTTCAAAACTCGGCAGATTACTCTCTAGTCTATATGATTTAGATAGGCAGATCATTTCGCTAATTACACCAACTTTTGCTACATTTGAAATTATTAAAACTTTAATTGTTCAAAATTCAATTTGTCCAGCTCTGCTAGTATGATTTGACAAACATGATTATAATTTCATTTAAGATGACTGTCTATTTTTAATAAGTTTTTTTAGCTGTTATGATTTAAAGATATATGACGCCAGAGCAGCTCTAACTAACAAGGCTAAGGAGATGCTGATGACATTTAAAGTTTTAATATAAATTAATTTATAATAAAAAATTTAGCAAAATAAATATTATCATGAAGTTGACAGCAGTTAAAACTGCTAATCTAATAATTTAAAGAAAAACTCATAATTTAAATTATATTGTGAAAACCTTTTAAAAATATAACAATTTTTTAACATTCTTCAAAGATATCTTTAGCATTTTAAACAAATTGTACAAACAAAACATTTTTGGTAAAAATATTTTAATTTGATTTTAAGTAGATTTTCCTAATAGAGACTAAAATGTAGCTCATGTAATATATTGATTAATCACTTGTGAACATTTAAAGTTGTTTGCCAAGTTTTAAAATATCAACGCTGCAACGAATATTACAGAGTTAGTTGTGCCTCTATGATCCTTTTAGGATATAGAGGAATCAAAAATAATAAGAGTTAGGTAAGAATGGGTTATGTACCCTTAGCTGGAACTCTACTTGGAGCATTGTGAACTATAGGAGATAAAAATTTAATCACTGGTCTTCAATATGTAAAATGTGAAAGTCTAAAGTTTCTAGAAAACTAAATGAAGTTAAAACCTAAAGAAGAACGTTTATGACTGATGGGTTTTTGGAAATTGCGAAAAAGTTGTTTGATGACAAATATCAGAATGGTGACGATAAGTTTCTCAATAGATTGAAGAAAAAATGTACAGAAACTGAAAGGTTAGTGTTTTAGTCTAGTAGACAGGAGGTTCTGGGTTCGATTCCCAAATGAGGCACTGGTTAAGGAGTACCTAGGAGCACTAGGTGTATATCATCCTCCTTTCAAACTAACTAACTAGAGAAACAGTTGATCCTAGATCTTTCTTTCAAAGTTATACGATGATTTCTCTTAAACATCACCAGATTTCCATAAAGGGTTAATTGTATAACATGTTTATAGGCAAAACAACTGTTGTTCGTTTTATATATTATCATGTTCAAAACCATCAACAACAAAATGGGTTGTATTAGAAATTCATATTATAAACATATTTATAGTTAGATAAACTATATTGTTCAGACAATTTAAGACTTTCAAAGTTTTTGTATTTATAGCCTTTGGTAACTTATCGATTATATTGCTGCATTAAGTAAAACACATTCATTTGTTAAGGAAAAACAAAAGAAAAACCTTACTTGGCACTAAGCACTAGGTGCAAAAATGTAACGAAAAACAAAAAACGCCAAACAAATCAACAACCTCTTTGAAGTTATTATAACAAAAAAAAAACTTTGTTTTTTACAATCACTTTAAGTCGTTTATTAATGGGAGTTTTTATAATATTCTGTTAGTTGTGGTCTATCTACATTTTTACAAATAATTAATTGGTTATGCACTATTAACAGTGAATTAATTTTTAAAATGATACTCATATACATATGTTTATATATAATATTGCAAAACAAAATGAAATCATTATTATAATTATTAATTTTTTTTATTACAGGATGACGAACCACCTGAAATTTGTGTGGTTGAAGGAGCTTTCACACTACAGACTCTTACACCAACACAACCCATGCCCTCGGTAGATGAATTGGATACAAAGTTTGCTGAACTAGTGGAAGAATTAGATTTAACAGCTCCCAATAAGGAGGCTATGTTAAGTTTACCACCCCAGAAGAAATGGCAAATCTATTGCTCACGTAAATCTCCCATGGATACCATAGATGGTGGTCCAGCTAGCAATATAACACAACCTCCCACGGCAGAACATTATGTGGAACGTCTTAAGGAATTGGCCGCACATATTTCAGTCAGTCCCGAAGATTCTCCCTGTCATGAATACAATGCACGCATCGAAAGTCATACACATTTTCTAGATGCTTTGAAAACCGCTTTGAGAACTTCGACTCACAGTTTTGTCTTGAGATTTGTGGAATTTGAGGGTTTACCGGCTCTGCTAAATCTATTGCAGAAAATGGATATACGCGTAGCGAATAGTCCATTCCATACTAGTCTTATAGGTTGCATTAAAGCTTTAATGAATAATTCGGTAAGTTGTTTTAAAAAAAATCTATGGAAATTTGTCAAATAATTTTTGAATTAAATTACTTTTAGACTGGACGAGCTCATGTATTGGCTCATCCCACCTCGATTGATACTATTGCCCGCTCTTTGGCGGCCGATAATATTAAAACTAAAGTTGCTGCTTTGGAAATCTTGGGTGCAGTTTGTTTGGTGCCGGGTGGTCATCGTAAAGTACTGCAGGCCATGTTAAATTTTCAAGAATTTGCGGCCGAAAGAACTAGATTCCAAAGCATTATTAATGATTTGGATCGCTCTACAGGAGCCTATAGAGATGATGTTAATCTAAAGACCGCCATTATGTCTTTTATTAATGCTGTGTTAAATTATGGTCCCGGACAAGAGAATCTGGAGTTTAGGCTACATTTGCGTTATGAATTTCTAATGATGGGCATACAACCCATTATTGACAAGTTGAGGAAGCATGAAAATGAGACTTTAGATCGGCATTTGGTAAGTTAAATTATTTAAATTTGAGAAATTACTATTGCTAATTGTTTTTGTACATGTATTCATTAGGACTTCTTTGAAATGGTAAGAGCCGAGGATGAAAAAGAATTGGCACGTAAATTTGATCATGAGCATGTGGATACAAAGAGTGCCAGCGCCATGTTTGAGTTATTAAGACGTAAACTGAGTCATTCACCAGCCTATCCTCATATGTTGTCACTATTCCAACACATGTTATTACTGCCATGTAAGTTAAATCTTTTTTTTTAACTTTCAGTTTGAAAAGATATTTAATTTTTAATTTTTTCTTTAGACACTGGCCACTGTACCCAACATTGGTTGCTATTCGATCGTGTGGTCCAACAAATCGTTTTACAAACCGAGGGTAGACCTCGCAGTGATATTGATACCGACGATCCTAATAAGGAGAAAACCGCTATTTCCCCTGTACACGATCCCGATGTAGCACCTTTGGAAATTAATGTTTCCAAATTAGTACATCTTTTAGTCAAAGAAGAAGAGCTTACCCAGGCTCGCAAGCGAGCCGATGAATTGGAGAAAGAAAATTTCGATATACAATCACGTTTAGCCAAAAAAGAACAAGAACTTGATTTGCGCATGCAAGAGAAAGAAGATTTAGAGACAAGTCTAGCGCGCATGCGTGAACGTTTAGAGAAAGAATCAGCCAATCATTCACAAGCCGTGCAAAGAGCACAAACTGCCGAAATGAAATTGGAAGATTTACAACATAAACTAATGACCGAACAGCAGGAACGAGCACGTTTAGAAAGATTAGTCACCGAGGGTAGTATACCCGATGACCAAAAGGTGGCCGGTCTGACGGGTTGTAATGGAGCAGTTTCGCCTCCACCACCACCGCCACCCATGAAAATAATACCACCTCCTCCACCACCAATGATGGCTGCACCACCACCGCCACCTTGTCCAGGACCACCTCCACCACCCACTATGACTCAAGCTATGGGTAAGTTTTCTTTAATAACAATCTCTTGAAAATTATAATTTAAAAATGTATGTCCATAATAAAGCCCCACCAGCTCCTAAACCCGAAGTAGCCAAGAAAAATGTGCCACAGCCTACAAATCCTTTGAAGAGTTTCAATTGGTCCAAACTTCCTGATGCCAAAGTTCAAGGTACTGTTTGGAGTGAGTTAGACGAATCCAAATGGTATAACAATATTGAGTTGGAGTCTATAGATAAGCTATTCTCAGCCTACCAAAAGAATGGTGTAGCAGTAAGTGATCATTAGCTATTTTTAGAGGAAGAAACTTTTAATAAGATAATTCAATTTTTTTCTTCCCAACTTTAGCAAGTCACAGATGGTTCTATAGAGGATCTGCGCATGATGGGCAGCAAGCCACGCAATAAAGTATTATCGGTTATTGATGGTAGACGTGCTCAGAATTGTACAATTCTATTGAGTAAATTGAAAATGTCAGATGAAGAAATCTCCAAGTAAGTTAAAAACCCTGATCTTGTTTTAAAAAAAGAATATTATTTTATTTTGTTTTTGCTTTAGAGCCATATTATCTATGGATTCAAATGAACAATTAGCTTTGGATATGGTAGAGCAATTGTTGAAATTTACACCTTCAGCCGAAGAAAGAGCTTTGCTAGATGAGCATAGTGAGGATATAGAATCTTTGGCTAGAGCCGATCGTTTCTTATACGAAATATCAAAGTAAGTTTATCATTGTGGAAAACTGAAAAAGTTTGAAAGTACGATTTTTGTAATGTGTTTGCATTTGTTTTCTGCAGGATTCCCCATTACGAACAAAGATTAAAGAGTTTACATTACAAGAAACGTTTCATGATCACAGTTAATGATTTAATACCACGCATAACCAGTGTAATGGAAGCCTCTAGAGAAGTAGCACGATCCAGACGTTTGAGGAAATTACTGGAACTGGTATTAGCTTTAGGTAAGCACAAAAACCAAACGATAAAGATTAGTAGTTAATAAATTGTTTTTTTTTTCACAGGAAACTACATGAACCGAGGAGCACGTGGCAATGCTTCTGGCTTCCGTTTGGCTTCTTTGAATCGTTTGGGTGATACTAAATCAAGTGCCGCCAAGGGCACTACCCTCTTACATTTCTTAGTTCAAGTCATAGATAAGAAATTCAAAGATTTACTTAAACTCGAAGAAGATATACCCCATGTGAGAGAAGCCTCTAAGGTGTCTTTGGGTGAAATGGACAAAGATATACAAATGTTACGCACCGGTTTGGCCGATGTAGCTCGTGAAATTGAATTCCATCGTTCTTCGGGTCCAGCTCAACAAGGAGATCGTTTCTTACCCGTTATGCGTGAGTTCCATGCTCAAGCTTCTGTGCGATTTGCGGAATTGGAAGATAAATTCCAAGATATGAAAACAAGATTTGATCGTGCTGTTAGATTGTTTGGTGAAGATGGTGCCGTTTTACAGCCCGATGAATTCTTTGGTATATTCGATACCTTCCTAACTACATTTGCCGAAGCCAAACAAGATAATGAGAATTTGAGAAAACGCCAAGAAGAGGAAGAGAAACGGGCCAAGCAGGAGGCCGAATTAAAGAAACGCACAATAGAGCGCAAAAGCAAGGAGGGTCTAATGTCCTCAGTGGCACGTAATTTGGGTTTGAAATCATCCAATGGCCCCGGCAGTCCTGCCAAAGGAGACAACAAAGGCGAATTTGATGATTTAATTTCAGCCTTAAGAACGGGTGATGTTTTTGGTGAGGATATGGCCAAATTTAAAAGATCCCGCAAAACTAGACTAAGTAATGGCAGTACTTCTCCTCCCCGACATGGTCTACACCGCGAAGAAAGTAGAGAACGTACCGTAAGACGACAATAGATTAAAAATAACTCTTAAGAGAATCTCTCGTTAATATTACGAAGTTAAGAAATGATGTTTGCCATCTATGTATTTATTGATTTTGTTTTTTCAAGGTTTTGTTTAATATATTAATTGTTAAATAACACAGCGATTGTAAAAAAACCCCCCCTAAATTATATTATAGTAATTATTATATATTTTTAAAATGAAAATTCTATTTAAGTAACTCCGATAAAGAGAAAATGTTCTTTTTTTATATAACAAATGAAAGCATTAAACCAAAATTATTTAAAAATATATATTGTATGTATTTAACACTTAATGAAAAAGAAACCCCACAAAAAACTTTTGTATTAAAACAATTTATTAAATTAGTTTTTTATTATATTTAAAGAAGACAAAAAAAATATTAAAGAAAATGTTTTGAATTTTGCTGTTTTTGTTTGAGAAAAAGTTTATGTAGAAAAAAATAAGAAAAAGACTAACAGCAGATAAATATTTATAATTAAAAGTGAAAAAAAACAAACAAATTGTATATGTAAAGTTAAGCATATGAATTATTAGAATTTACTTTATAAATTAATAAAAATGAAAACCCCTATATACTAAACTAAAAAAGAGATTTATTTCGAACAGGATTCATAGCGTTCCACCAGTTTCCTATAAAGTTTGGCTACTTTTTTCTGCTGCTGACACAAGACACCACCTCCTCTTAACAGCTGATGTTGTTGGCGATTTATATCACCCACACAAATCCAGTTGGAGGTGGAGGGTAAACGCCAGCGCCAGAATTTTAAACCTACACTTTGTGACACTGCCCATTTGGAGTGATCTTGGGTAGTATTAAATTGTATGTTGAGATTGTTAAATTCTATAGCTTGTATATTATAGACATTATCATTGAGAGAGCAATTTGAATTAAAGTTACCCTTGCCATTGCGCCAAGTTTCCACCAAAAGATTTGTATCCAAAGTGGGAGCCACAAAATCTTCATATAGTTCTTTATTATATTTAGAAGTTTTGGCAAATGACTTGAAGATTGTACCTTGTAAAGACTTCAAATCGAGTATATTGTTAAAAGGTTCCATAGAAATCCATTCTTTTCGTATGGCTTGTTCCAAATGAGGAAATTTTTCACTTAATACAACAGGTATACGTTCATAATAAATATTCGGTTCATTGAATAGTAATTGTTCACCTATTTTTTCCATTTCGGTAGCATTAAAAGTAACACAAAGAAAACTTTGGCCATAATGAGAGCCAGATGAGGGATACTCATATTTGGGTAAAGAGGGAAATTTAGGTACCGAGTGTATTAACCAAATGCCAGTGTTGCCATCAGTTGCTATTACTCCTTTAGTATGGCCACCATCGAAAATAACTTGACCATTGGGATATTCATCATTATAAGCCAGCAATAAAACTAAAGGATTTGCTACCAAAGGTTCTAAGGTTAAAGCTGTTATAGAAGAAGTTTCATTTATTCTATTACTGGATAAAGTCCATTGCTCATAAGATGCATTAGTTATAAACATATAACGCAAACCAGTTTTATCATAATCCACAGTTTTATCAGTTGAATAATGAGCAGGAAGTTTGTAGAGATAAAACCTAAAATAGTGCTTCAGTAAATACAATTTGTTTTTAATTCAAGAGTTCTTTTAATGCTCACCAATCTACATTTTCGCCTTTTTCATTTTTGCAGGAAACCTTAATTTCATTACTAGTAATCAAGGTCAAGAAGATAGTAGAAAATATAATAATCACCAAGAATTTTTCTAGTAGTTTTGAAAACATTTCTTAGCGTCCAAAATGATGTTTCTTTGCATACTCTACAACACAAACTGAGTTTAGAACTAAAACAAAGCATGTTGTAAGAGGATTATAAGAGAAAACTCTTATACACACACACTCAAAATGTAATGACTGTGTAAACTAGAACAAGGGTTTGAATTTCAGTTTTATGATCAACAGGCAAACAATAAACATACAACAAACAGAAATAACCCCTAAAATGATTCATAGTGGTCTAGAGTTGCGATCTTTGTTTTTATTTATTTTTAAAATAGGTTGCGGGGTTTATTGAGAATAAAAAGAGATTTCTTTGTATAAAATTTGATTTTTTACATTATATTTTTGTCAAACAAAATTTTCACTTATCACTCACTAAAAAGTCACTCGAAACTATTTTTTTTTTTTTTTTTTTCAAATAAAATCAATTTCAAAGAAATCAATTTTTGAACAAAATTTTCCCAAAAAAAAACTTCAAAAATGACCACCCAAAATTTTTTTAACAAATTTTAAAAAAAATGTTTCCAGTATTATTTTATGAAAAATGTTTGTTCTAAAACAAACCAAAAAAAATTCTTTAGAAATCGTCTTCTAAATTTGTTCACTTAAGTTTTTCTATGATATATGCAGTATTTAAAATGTTGTTACTTTTAGCAAAGATTTTAGTTATACGTAAAATTTTCATATTCTTTTTTGTAATATCCATTACAAATTACGAAATAACAAAATATTTATTTTGGAATAACTTAAAAAAAAATCACTACAACTACATTTTGTTTAAACAAAAAAAGAAATGAAAAAAAGAAACAAACTCACCAAATAACAGCTTTCGATTATTTGCCTTGTTGTTGTTTCATTTGTATCTTGCGTTTAAGACTCTTTACTAACATATTAGTTTCAGTATGTTTTTTAGGTTTTTTACTTGCACTTTCAACGGATTCGTTATCATTTTGTGTTTGCGTTTCAGTTTTTTCATCACCATGTCTTCTTTTAAGTTTTTCGTGTATTAATTGTTCCATGGCTTTAGTTTTTTTAAAGTGTGAATCGGTGGGATCAATATTAAATTCATGAGAGGTGAAAACAGCCTTAAAACGTTGATCGTCTAAGTTCAATTGGAAATTGTCTTCTACAGGTTTTTGTGACTCTTCGATGGCTGTTTTAGATTTCTTTAGCTGTTTTCTGCGTTTCTTTTTGGATTTAGTATCTTGTTCACTTTTTAAGATTTTATCTAAACTGAAATGTTGTTTGCCATCCTCTTCGTTATTGTCATCTAATAGTAATTCCAATTCTTTGGCCTGTTTTTCATCTTCTTGCTCCTGCTCAGCCTTTAGTTGCTGTTGCTTTTTCTGTTTTTCTTTACGTTTAGTTTTGGGATCTATGAAATCTCCATTGGCAAATTCTTCTGCAAAATAGGGATCATCCATATCAATATTATCGGGTATGGAATCGAGTTCAGATTCTGAATCTTGGCCAGTAGATTGTAATTTCTTTTTCCTTCTTTCCTCTTTACGTTTTTTATTCTTTTCATTACGTTTCTGTAACACTTTTTCAATGGGCGTTAGATTTTGTTGCGCTTTTTTAGTTTCTTCTTCTGCTGCTTCATCATCTTTGAAAGGATTTGTTTTGTCATTATTTACTTCCCAAGAGAATTCCATTTCATATTTCTTTTTCTGTTTTTCTTTTTCTTCCTTTTCATTAATTTCCGCCAACAGGGCCTTGTATTTGTTTATCACTTCTTCTTTCTTATTGGTTTTTTTCTTGGGCTTTTCTTTCGTTTTTTTGTCTTCCTTATTTTCTTGGGATTTGTTACTATCGTCTTTAATTTCTTTTTCATTTTCACTTTCTTGTTCTTCCTCTTCACTGTTTTCCTCATCCTGTTCTTCTTCACTGCTATAAGCCACTATTTTTCTTAAATCCTTATCACTTATACCATCTAATTTGCCAGCAGATAATTTGTCGCCCAATTCTTTTCTATCTACCGCAGTCTCATCCCAAGTTAAATCTACTTTGGCCTGTTGCAAAGCTGTAGTGGTAAACTGTCTGGGTTGATAGCTATTGGCATCTGGCAATTCATTGCAAACATCTGAGGGCTCATCATCATCGAAACTGGTATCATCGGGTATATATCTAAGATCAACTTTAGTAGCTGAACTTTCATATTCTATGCCATCACATTCTTGATAGATCTTATCGGCCGTTTCTATAGAATCACATTCCACTACAGCATAATAGTAACGTAAACGATTAAGTTGATATTGTCTTAGTTTTTCCATGTGATAATCATCTCCCTCGCCAGCGTCACTGTCCTGTTCCTGAACCAATTCATCTTCTTCCTCAGAATCAACGTCGGAGGAATCATCTTCGGCTTTTTTACTAGAGTATCCCTTCTGTAAATAGATTGCTTATTTTACCTTAAGTCAATACAAAATAATCCCCAAAAACTTACCTGTTGCTTGTTGGCTTCCTTAGACAAACCCACCAATTCAGGTGGGCCATGCAACTCTTCCTCCTTCAAACGTTCTTTGCCAAATTCTGAGGGATAAATTTTCACACTTAATACCGAGCCACCCGGTGGCAAAAAGGAACTAAATAACACCATTAAATCCACTGCTCTCACACGATCCCAATCCATGTTGCAGACCGCCAAACGTCTAGTAGACTCTTCAGTGCTTTCAGCGTCATTGGCCAATTCACCCCAAACATGATCTATATACATTTCGGGGTCCTCATCTTCTGAGGATTCATCATCCGAGGAGGAATCTGTTACTAAGCGACCCTCACCTCTGGCATAATCGATATTGGGATCTAATAAACGTTCACGCAACGTTTTAGGCACATCCTCGCCATCACTTTCCAGCGCATCGTTTTCATCTGCATCACTATCCTTCTGTGTAATGGCCTTTTCTTCCTTTTCCCTTTCGGCCAGCTCCTCCTCTTCATCCGAAGAGTCGGCCTGTGAGTTTTCTTCCTCAATTTCTTTTTCTAGTTTTTCTGCCTCTTCATCACTTTCCTCCGCACTAGAATCCAATTCATAGTACTTTTTCAAATCCTCCGCATTTGATTTGTTAACACGTCTGCCATACTTGTCCACTGTGTATTTCACTTTGAATTTATCATTTGTAAACATGCCCTGGAAGCGTTTATCAATTTTTACTTTTCTTTGCTGCTTGGGTAGACTTTTAAAGCGCGGATCGGACACCAAATGTTGAAAACGTTCATCTTGCCAAATGCCACTATTTGTAGTTGGTTTCGAGACTCCATTTTCTGGCGCCTTTTTAGAAGCTTTATTTTCAGCTATTTGTTTTTCTTTTTTTAACACTTTATCTTTAGCCATTTTGTTTGGAAATTATTTACACTTTATTAATAACTAATAATTCAATAAATTTGCACAATTTTTTGTTTAAACAATTAAGAAATTTGTGGAAAATAAAACAATATTCTAACACACGTGCGCGTTTGGGGATAAAAAAAATACAACTGGTGAAAAGAAAGATACCGGCGTCGAACAAAATATTGTAACGGCGTTACATTTTAAAACATTGGCAGTTTACAACAGGCTGTTAGGCGGATTAAATAAATTGTTTAAATTACAAAAAACGATTTAAATTTTTAAAATTTTAAAAAAAGATATTAACAAAATTTGCAGTTATTTGTAATTTAACCCAATCCTAAAAATATACTATCAGCATTAACGTTTAAATTACTGGCGACTGGTCTATGAATTATTTGTTTACATCAGCTGTTATATTAATTTGACATGTTTTTGTAAATCAGGGATGTAAAATATAAAATATTTTTAAATTGATATATAATTGTTGGAGTGTGAAGTCTAATTAGAAAAATTTTATTGTCAAATTTTAACTTTTTGATTGAAAATTTTTAGGAAAGCAGTGAATCATCATGTATTTTAATAATATTTCGTATTAATTCACAATTTGTGCAAACATTTTTAAAATTGGTATTACCAATTTTGAGCTTTACAGCTTTTTTGTGAAATCAATAATTAGAAATAGATCAAATTCTTAAAGAAATAAATAATTTTATTTATACAAATTATTAAAAATATGAAAAAATTGCGGCCGATTTTTTGGTTGTTTTACAACTTAAAGTTAGACATTTTGTGTTTTCCATCGATTTGTTTAAACGTAAGAGCATTTTTTTTAATTTTTAACCGAAATTAAGAAAATGTTAAAATTTTGTTTAATTAAAAAGACAGTCCAAAGAATTTGAACATAGATTTTTAGTTTTTTAGTAAAAATATAAATAAGCTTTAGATGATTTTTTTTATTAAAAATATTCAGATAAAGCATATTAATATTGATTTTGTTTAATTTTTATAAATTTTAAAATTTCTTAAACTTGAAAAGTTGTTAATATGTTTTTTTCTTAATATTAAAGCTTTCTGTAAAAGTATAGTTGACAACTCGGCAGCCATTTCCCTCGGTTTACCGTTATTGCGCCATTTTAACGTTTACTAACATTGACTCTTCTCACAGTGTTGGTAAACGTTAAAATAATAAACTTATCAAATTTCCTAGAAATTCTTATGTTCTACATACATATAAACCAAACAACTTAATTATTATTATAGATTGATGAATTTAAACATAAGTTTAATTCATCCTTTTAACATTTGGAACCATTTAAACAACAAATTTAGCAATTGTTTAAAAACGTCAAATTTCCTATAGGGTTTAACAATTTGATAATTTTTCCACAGCTGTTTCAGTTAACCTCAATTTTTAGTAACAGACGGGTGGTGTTTTAGTGTTTGGTTGAAATTTAGTTTTGTTTTATTAATATATTTAATAAAACTTTAAAAATTAGTGAATAAATTTATTGAAAAGTATGTATAAAATAGTGAAACAGTGTTGTAATATAAAAAATTATTCAAAATATGTGTTAAAAAAGAAATATTCTACGACACCGGTTGGCGTCCCTGCAGGTTGAGTGAAAATTTTATAAACAATTGTTTTATTTAGTTTAATATTGTAAAATTCCTTGATTTTAGTTAACAAAGTGTCTTTTGATGACTTTGTGCTGCAGCGCCAGCAAGAGGCTACTCGAAGTGTGGTCGTGCAAGTCAGTTCGGAAAAATCGTTTCCTGAGTTATACAACTATTGCAGCGCCTTTGGTAATATAGTGGGTGCTCATCATTATTGTGTAAGGCATGATGATGTCCAACATTATATACTGTTGGAGTATGAAAATCCACAACAGGCTTCCGAAGCCATAGATTCCTCGGCATACAATGAGGAATTGATTGGAGTGCCTGCCCGTTCACCTTTTTTGTGGTTCAGAGCCTCCGGCAAGAAGGGTTTAAAATGTAAACCTTTAGAGGAAAGTGCAAAATGTAATTTAAATGTGTTGGATGGCAATAATATAGTGGAATTGACAGATTTGAATGCCACCTTAAAGGAATGCCCACACATAGAGCAACAAATGTACGAATTGTATAATGGCACTAAACTTAATGATTTGGGCATACGTTTAAGATTCCTCGCGGCCTATCAAGTGCAACAATCTATAGTGGGTATGTTTCCTTTGGCCAATGCTTTGCCTTTTGGTTCCTCTGTCAATGGTTTTGGCAAAATGGGCTGTGATTTAGATTTAATTTTACGCTTGGATCAGGAGTGCAAAGGTCCCGAAGCTAAAAAGCGCCCTGAATCACGTTTAGTCTTTCATACCAAAGAGAATCTAACCAATGGTCGTTCCCAGACGCAAAGACAAATGGAAAGTATAGGTGATATGTTGCAACTATTTCTACCGGGTGTGTGTCATGTAAGACGCATTCTGCAGGCCAGAGTACCCATTATTAAATATCATCATGAGCATTTAAATTTGGAAATAGATTTGTCTATGAGTAATCTGTAAGTACCAATTTATAATTTTTTTCTCATTTATTCATTTATAATTCATTTTGAAGGGGGAATTTTAAAGAAACATTTAAGAAATTGTTGTCAAAAGGATTAATAATAGAAATATTTTGAAACAGTTTGAAGAAAATTGATATATAGTTTGTTCTAGTGGTCGATTCATAGATTTTAGCCAAAAGCAATAAGAATGTGTAGAAGTTTTTGTTAAACAAGATTGATTAAATTCGATTATTATATAGGTATAAACATCTGAGATGAAGATACTTAGAAGTAGAAGTTACTTTCTAGACCTTGAAGCATATGCTAACTATTTTTCTTAATTTTTGCTACATTTCTATAATTTAAAACAAAATTTCTTTTTCGTTTTTGTAATTCTTCTCTTTACCAGAAGAATTTACAAAAATATGTTTTTTTAATAAATTTATTCAAAAAAAATGGTGTTATTTTTAAAACTTAATTAAATTATTTGTATAAATTACTTCATTTTTAACATTAAATACAAAACTTAAATAGAAATGATATTTGTAAAAAGAAGTTCATTCGGCATTTTATGGCTTTTTGTTTGTGTTTGTGCAATTGTATATAAACGGCTTAAAATTAAAATGAATGTGTATTTTAAATTTTGAAAAGAGAGCGTATTTCTGCTACTGCATCTTTTAATGTCTATAAGCACGAGCTTCATCCTCTTCCTTTTTGACGGCTTGCACCAAAACCAAACTCATAACAGCACAGATAACATTAAGCAAACCCAAGGCCAAAGCTAAAGCCACAATCCAAGAAGTTTTGGCCTCAAAGAACCAAGTCAAAGCATCCACACAACCTATAAAGAAAGCATTACCACTAACGGTGTCACGACAAGAAGTGGGTAAAGGTTGACGTAGATCCAAATAATCCCAAGGTCCAGTGGCACCACAGCAACCAATGTTTTCTTGTATCATATTGAGTACATACGAAGAATAGGAATATTCCGAGGTACTAACAAAACGTTTAATGCTAACAGTTAGCAAAGGTTGTAGACTAGAGTGTACTGTACTGTATTGCAGCAATAGGGCGGCACCTATGGTGGATACTATAAAACCAAATACCTGAGTGCCTATGAACACAAACAGAGCCAGGGTATTTTCCATAAGAGCACTTAAACAACCCAAAAATGATACTGCCATTAAGATAATACTAGTGGCTATTAAAATGTAAACACCTATATAGAATGCTTGAGCCTCTAATATGCGCAGCCATTCATTGAATCCAGGTTCAGCTCTTAGCCAGACGGTGAGAGCAAACAGTGAAGTAGCTATCATCCAGGCTACTATATTGAAACAGAAGAGGGTGTATTTAATACAACCGATTTGTTTTTCTAAAGTGTTTTCGGCTGCCATTTTTAAGCTGGAAATTAAAGAAAAGTTATTGAAGTTAGAAAATTGGTTTGAAATGAAGTATGAAATGTTGTCAAGCAATAAAATTGTTAGAAAAATATGAGCAGAAAGAAGTTTTTTATATATTTTCTCAGTGAACTTTAACCTTTAACTTTTTTCAGTTTTTAAATATTTTTGAAAACATTTTTTACTGATTTTTTTAAGAATTTTTTATTAAAAAATATTGAATTTTTTTGGTTTGAGTTTTTTATGTAAAGAAGTTTTTTATTTTAGCAAAAAATTTTAAAAATATTTTATCTAAACAAATCTTTAGATTTATTTTATAACAAAACTAAGAGTTCAGCTAAAGTTTAACTTTCAGTTATAGAAATATTGAAATTCTCTCTCTCTTTTTTTTGCTCTTTTACAACTGCCTCAATATAGAATCAATTACAATGTTTTAATCACACCCGTTTATTTTTTATAACAAGTCTTTTAAGTATTTTATTATTATTTTTAATTTCTGCTGAATTATATTTGATTCATTATTTTATTTATTTTTTTATTATAAAATTTTTGTCACAAAACTTTTGGTTGTATAAAGTTTTTCTTTTTTTATTGTTTTTTTTTTAACGTTATCAGCAAAATATTTGTTCATTTAGCAAATAAAAGTATGTTATCAGTAAAACAACCTGTTCCAAATGATGATTAATACATTACAAGAAGAATGGTGCAACCACTTTTTATTAGATAAAGTTTTTTTTTTTGTTAAAATTATCTATAATTTTCATGTAGAAATCATTGTTTTAGTAAGAATTATTTTTAAAATTAAAGAAAACGGAAGAAAGTTTTAATGAGATTTTTAATTTTCAACTGATGAAAAGTCCGTTAGTAATTTGCTAAATGTTGAATGTTAAGTTTTCAATATGTCTCTCGATACTTTACAAACTTAAATGTGAATAACAGAGATCTTTATATTTAGAAAGAAATATTTACTTTTCTTTCCAAATTCCTTAAAGATCTAGATATTAATAGAGTTTATCAAAAGCTTTCTTTTTGATCTCACAGTTTTATTTTGTAATTTTGTTTAAAATTTTAAATGTTTTTTATAATTGTTGGAACTTTTATAAAATTCTTTTTAATATTTTATTAGAAAACTTTTAAACTTTAAAGTCCTTACAAAAAGTTTATATTTATTAGATGTTCTTAACAATTTTCTCTTGAAGTCTTTTTAATTTATTACAGAGTCTTCGAAATTGCTTAACTTTTTATTATATTTCTTTTTCATTTATGGCTTCTATTAAATTCTTTTAATTTTTTTCATATTTTTCACCTTTTTTTTTTTGTAAAAGTTTTTAATTTAATTTTTTTCTTAAAAGATTTTCAATTAAATTTTGTCCGCACTCCGCTTTCTATGTTGCTTTTCGTTGATAAATTTTCGTTCGTTTTTTCGTAACTGTAGTATTTTTCTTGTTTAATTTTGTTTTTTCAAAGTTATTCACTTAGAGTTAACCCATTTGATGATGGCATTGTAGGTCTTTGTGTTTAGGAATTCATACAATACAAAAGCTTTACATTTCAATCGTAATAAATGATAAGATAAGATATGTAGAGCTCACGAAATACAAAAAAAAACTGATAAGATAATATAGAAATTATTGCTAAATTATTTTCATTGAAATTGCTGTAATACAAAAATATATACAACAGAACAGGTAGACTATACACCTGCTGCTGGTGGAAAAACAAAAGTAAAATTACAAAAAATACAGACCAAAATATTACATTAATATGTCAGACCCTTTTTCTTTAACAAATTATTGAAATATTATTTATTTTGTTAAGATCTTAATAATTTATAGTTGATTAGTCAATTATACTGTTACTCATATCCGGAATTTCTTCGGAAGTTTATGATTTTCAAAATATGTGTTAAAGTAAATATAAATATTGTTAAAAAGTAAACAATTAGTACATTTAAGACTAACTGGACCTTGTTAATGTTTTTAAGAAGAACTGTATTACGCTCTTAAGAAATAGAGATCGTTATAAAGAATTTTTATGCTAGCAGAGAATTGATAATGAGATGTTCTCTTAAATACTGAAGATTCTAAACACTAAGCTACAAAATCTTAGAAATGTTAGAAAATTTTCATAATTTGAATTTGGAACGCGGAACCCACAAAACACTTTAAGAAGAATTTGACATAAATCAACAACAAGGGATTTTTTTGAGATAGAGTTAATATACATCTACTTGAGATCAACATTAAAGTACTTTTTTAAGATGAAGTTGATATAAATCAACTTCAAATTAACATGGAACTCTTTAAGAAGAATTTGACATAAATCAATAACAAGGGACTTTTCAAGATACAGATACATCTACTTGAGATCAACATTAAAGGACTTTTTTAAGATGGAGTTTATATAAATCGACTTCAATTAAACATCACTTAAAAACTTTAAGATCTATTGGAGACATATACAGTTATAAAAACATAAAAGACCATAAACTGTTTATATTTAAGTCAACTTCTTTGGAATTAAAAGCATTAATGACTTCTTAGAATGGAGTTGAAGATTGCATAGGATCACTCGCAGAAAGCTACTTTTGTTTAATCCTTAGATAAACAAGATCTTCTTAATAATAAAGACAATAAATCGACTAACATCAGGATAATTACTTTGAATTTAAAACAAAACATATGACAACAATATTAATTGGAAAAGGAATAAATCTCTTTCTTCGATCACGGAAACTGACAATTCACAATCTTTTAATACAAGTGACAACAATCAACTTTTTTTTAACAATGATGAGTATAATTCGGTTAACAACTACAAATTTACACCAAAGGACTTCTCAAGTTTGATTTGAAATAAACCGCGATCTTAACTTTAAATAGAAACTAAAAAAGATATTTTATTGACAATCTTTATACAAGGCAAATCTTAACTTTAAATAGAAACTAAAAAAGATATTTTATTGACAATCTTTATACAAGGCAAATGAGGATCACTTCTGATATTTAGATATCTAATTACATTTTCTTGGACTTTTTTCGATCACCAAAGCAGCAGAATTCAATGCAAGTGTCAACAATGAAGAATTTTTTAAAATTATTACTAAAATTCATATAATAACTACAAATCTGGACTGAAGAACTTCTCAAGTATAATTTGAAAGAATCCGCGATCTTTACTTCAAATGGAAACTAAAGAAATACTTTATTGACTTGCATAGCAAATGAGGATCACTTCTGATATTTAGATTTCAAACTTAAACTTCACAAAGGACCCAAGTGTGCATCTTTACAAGATTAATGCCTAAACTTAAACTTTTTTTGAACACAAGGCAGACAAGATCACGTATCTTTCAATAGATGACTACAATTGGATTTAAATTGGGAGAATAACTACAAATCTGGACCAAAGGACTTCTCAATTTAGATTTGAAATAATCCGCGATCTTCACTTTATATCAAATACATTTTCCGGAACTTTTTTCGATCACGAAATTAGCAAGATCACGATCATTCAGTACAAATGACAGCAATCAAGAATATTCAAAAATAAAGACTATAATTTGACTTGAATTCGGATATCAATTAGAAATCTGGACCTAGGGGTTTTTAAAATTATATTTGAAACAGTCAAACTAAAGATATTTTATTTAGAATCACATCGAATAGGAAATGATTATCACTTCAGATATTAATTCATAAAGTACATTTTCTCAAACTATTTAACAATCACTGTAACTGGCAGGAATTCGATATTTCACCACATTCGTATAACAACTACAAATTTGAAACAAAAGACATCTGAGATTAAAGTTATAACAATTCGCGATTTATTCTAAAAATAAAAAATTTAAATGATTTAATTAGGATCAATATAAAATAGCTTATTGAGGATCACAGGGCAGTAGAAAATGGAGATCAATTATACTTAAAAACGTATAAATCAATATTAGACAACTACATTTGATACAATCAAGGAGCCAAAAACTTTTCCTAATCAGGGTAGTGCTGACAAGATCACCAAACATTCAACACATATCCCAATTAATATATTATTAGAAAAATTACCACAAATCTAGAACAATTTAATAAACACTCAAGATCAGTCAACAATTTTACTACAATGAAGATCAAACACAATCACCAATCACATGCAAATCATCATCAATGTTTAAAATTCATCCTAGAATCCAGAATTGGCATCTCATCTTCAAATCTATTGCAAAAATAAAAAAGAAAATTAAATAATTATTAATCTTTTAAACTTATCAATTTCAGTTCAGGTTTTTATATGTCGGAACTTCTCTATATGTTTGGTGAATTTGATGAACGCGTTAAACCCTTAACTTTCTGCATACGTCGTTGGGCTAGCTGCTGCGGTCTAACCAATCCCTCTCCTGGACGTTGGATTTCTAATTTCTCTTTAACCTGTCTAGTTATATTCTTTCTACAACAAACCAAACAACCAGTATTACCCGCCATTAATACCCTTATCAAATCAGCCACACAAGACGACATACGCATAACTGAGGATGGTATAAATTGCACATTTGCGCGTGATTTTCAATCGTTGGGTTTTCGCAGTAATAATACTAGTAAAACTAGTGAATTGCTCTTACAATTCTTTGAGTTCTATTCACAATTTGACTTTCAAAATAAAGCCATTTCCCTAAATGAGGGAAGAGCCATAGCGAAACCAGATCATTCGGCCTTGTATATAGTAAATCCCTTGGAACAGCTGTTAAATGTGAGTAAAAATGTTAGTTTGGAGGAATGTGAACGTTTACGCATAGAAGTGCGTAATGCCGCCTGGGTTTTGGAATCCGAAGTAGAGAATCAAAATGGAGAAATAAACAAATCACAAGAACCTTGGGGTCTGTTAAACTTATTTAAAAGCCCCGAAAAGACCATCATAAGACCGAATATGTTTTTCAAACCACGCATTTTAGAAGTTAGTGATTTATTTGATAAAACAGAAACCACGCCCTCTACGCCCCCCGGCAATTCTGTTACCTCTACCTCAATGGGTTTGAAAAATAATCAAGTTAAGCAACAGCTAGAAAATATTAAGTCCAATGCACGACAGGATTTAAAGCAAATGCGTTTGAGTGGTTCGGTTCCTTCGAATGCGACGAAATCTGCTAAAAGCTCTAAAAGAAGTAGATGAAAGGATATGGAATTTATTTTAAGTATGTAGTTTGGACTGACTGCCTGCCCTTGTTGGACTCTTAACTAGTAATTAAAATTTGTTTGTTATTTTAGTTATATAAGTTTTACAAATTATCCTTAAAAAAAAAACAAATATACGGTTAAGTAATTATGTTGTTTTAATTATTTTATGCAAAAAAGAATGAAAAAAGTAAAGGAAACACAGGAAATACTTACTTTAAGGACTAATAAATTAAAGCTTATTTATAACAAGTTGCAAAAAAATATGTTTGTTTAAGGATTTTTAGTTAAAAAGAAAGTTTTAAAGTTGTTTTAACATAAACAAATTCATTATTTTTTCTACGTTTTTTTTTAAATCTTTTTGATAAGAAGTAAATGAAAATTTGTATGTTTGTCTAAGGATTTTTTTGGTTAAAAAGAAAGCTTTTTAACATTAGGAAAGCATTTTCTTATAAGAAATTCATTCTTTGTTTGTATGAAACTTTTGTAACAGAAAAAAGTGTTCAATATTTCTTAAAAAGGCTTGTTTTGAAAAAAGCTCATTCATATAGAAAAGCTTTTTCTGAAAAAAGCTTTTTCTTATATAAAAAGCTTTTGTTGAAAAAGCTCTTTCGTATATAAAAAAGCTTTTGCTGAAAAAAGCTCTTTCGTATATTAAAAAGCTTTTGCTGAAAAAAACCTTTTCAATAGGAAGTAATTGAAAATTTATATGCTTGTCTAAGGATTTTTTAGTTAAAAAGAAAGCTTTAGAGTTGTTTTAACAATAAGAAAGTTTATAAGAAACTTTTGTAATAGAAAAAGAGTGTAGTGTTAAACATTTCTTAAAAAAGTTATTTCAAAATGATTTTTCTGAAAAAAGCTTTTTTTAAAAAGATTCTTATAAAGAAAAGCTTTTTTCTTAAAAAAAAGGTCTTAATATAAAAAAGCTTTTTCTAAAAATATTTTTATAAAGAAGGGCTTTTCCGAAAAATGGTAATTTTTTTCTAAAAAAAGTTTTTCAGAAAAACTTTTCTGGAAAAAAACTTTTTCTAAAAAAGGCTCTTGTAAAGAAAATTTTTTTTCTGAAAAAAAAAACTATTTAATATAGAAAAGCTCTTTAACACGTTCTTTTATAGAGAAAAGCTTTTCTGAAAAATGCTCATACATATAAAAAAGCTTTTTCTGAAAAAAAAAACTTTTTCTAAAAAAGCTCTTTAACACGTTATTTTATAGAGAAAAGCTTTTCTGAAAAATGCTCATACATATAAAAAAGCTTTTACTGAAAAAAAGCTCTTTTAAAAAAGCTTTTTCTGATAAAAAAACCTCTTTCATACAAAAAAAAAGCTTTTTCAAAAAAGTCTTCTTAAAAGAAGTTTTTTCATATAAACTTTGTTAGTTCTCTTAGTGTTGAACCATAGCCGAACAGTTTGTAGATAATTGCTTTGATTTGAACATTTTACCCCCAAAAGTTTTGTGACAAAAATTAAGTTTTATTTGTTGCATATATATAGTTTTTATATTTATTTATCAATTAATTTATATTTACACTTTCTTTAAGTATTAGTTAATTTGTTTATTTTCATTTCTTTTTACGAACTCAATTTAAATTTACATGAAACTTACTAAGAATTTTAACCATTACGACAAGACTTATCAGTATTATTACTAAATTAGTTAATAACTTTTTTTCTTCACTTAAATGTTTACAAATTTCTTTTAGTTGTTAAAAAAAAAAGAGATAGATTTTATTTTATTAGTTTTATTATTATAGAAAGGCATTGTTAGTAAAGAGCTTTAGACTTAAACTAAAACCCTTTATTATGTTAAATCTCTTTGTTTTTTTTCTGTTGTTTTTGTTAACAATATTATTATTAGTAACTTATAATATCTATATAATAATGATTAATATGTATTACACTGTTATTAGTTTATATGCTTTTAATGGTTTATTTGTGGGTTTTAAATAATTTTGCAATTTTATTTTGTTTTAAACACTTTATATGGTTTAATTTACAACATAATTATTAAAGAAAGAATTAGTAAAAGTTTTTAGAACATTTTATAAAAGAATTTTAAAAATTTCCAAAATCTTAATATGAATTTCAATCATTTCTTTAACTCAGTCTTAAGATTTTAAAGAAATTTAAAAAAAAAAATTAATTTTTTTTAAATTTATAAAAATTAGTTAAAATCTTAATAATTTGCACAAAATTTAAGCTTTTTGTTCAAAATTAGTTTAAGCTTTAAACGGAAGGATTTATTTTAAGACACTTGTCTTATATTTCTAAAGAACTTGTTCAATTTTGTGTGAATTTTTTTTTAAAGCAAAATTAGTTTAAAAAAAACTTTAGATTTTATAATTTATATAACGTTATTAGCAGCTAATTATTATAATTTAAGTATTAATGCTTAAAGAAATTATATAAAGAATTTACAAGCTACTAACAGAGTCACATTTATACAAAAATTTTATTTAATTGTTTTGCAATTATTTTCACGTTTGTTTTTTCTTATGCCACAACGATTTATTATTAAGATCAAAATATTAATTGCTTCTTTTCACTAAATCACATCTCCATCTCTTAAGCCACCACAATTGTTGTTGTTTTTCTTTTTTATTTTTCTTGCCAAATATGTATTTCCACATAAATAATTTTGATTTTACACACAATTGTTTCTTTTAATTTAAATTAAATATATATATAAAAAATAAGTTAAAATATTTAACTTAGTTTGTGCTAAAAACATGAGTTAATTTCAGCTTGATTTAAATATTAATTAAAATCTTATTTTTAAAAATAAGATTTATAAAAAAATATTTTTTTCATAATTCCTTCAAAAAAAACCTAATTTTTTATGGTTTTGTTTAAAATTTAAATGAAAATGTATAGTTTTTGTTACATGTATATGCTGTTGAATTTATTAATGTTTTTGTTTTTAAATAGTTAATGAATTGTTTGTTTCTTCTAGCAAAAAAAAAAAATTAAATAACTTAATTTTAAAAAGAAAAATATTTTATGATTTACAAGTTTTGTTTGATTTTGTTGTTGTTATTATTGTTTTTCTACGTTTACTAAGTATCTCATCTAAACCATAGTTTTAAACGTAAAGCATCGACACCATTTAAATAGTAACGGAATAAACGTTTATCTCTTACAAAACCCAAATTTTCATATAAACGCAAAGCAGGCAAATTGCTCATTTCTGTTTCCAAAACAACTTCATCGGCTTTGTCGGCTAACATGGCCTGAAAAAGAGGGAGAGAGAGAGAAAAGATTAGGTTCCAAACTTGATTCCAATTCTGCTTAAAATAGATAAGATTAAGTTTATATTTGTTGTTGATTTTAATATGTTATTAGGTATTTTAGGGATTATCAGGAAATAAAACTAGTCCAAGAGGTGATGCATTCAATTTTGATAGAATTTACTTTAGAATTTGATCTTAAATTCTTTAGATGTTTACATATATAGCTAATGTTCTGAACATGACTTTCTAAAGACAAAGAAAGCTTAACTTGTACATTAGCTAGTTTTAAACCTAGCCTTTTGCTAGTTTTACACCATTTCCTACATTTTTAAAACAATTTTCTTTCAAAACGAATCAATCCTGCATTCACCAGATTGAACCACGTATTCCCCAAATAACACTTATAAAACCTAGTTCAATTTTTTCTTTTTATTTCAACGTTTACTACCTCTATGGCTTTTTGCACTAATGTAGTGCCAATTTTAAGTTTCCTATATTCTTTGCGCACAGCCAACATGGCTATATAGCCACGCCTCACATTCATGTACATATCCAGCTTGCACACAATAGCACCCACATACTCATTGCCATGGGCAGCCAAAAAACATAATTTTGGCCAATTGTATATGAAATAGCGATAAGTATAGATTGAGTAAGGCTCGGATAGTTCAGCTTGTATCAAACGCATAATATCCTAAAACATAAAAGGGGAATTAATCAGTTTATATACTTATTTTCATAAATTTATAATCAGGCTTACATGCATTTGTAATTCAGACTCATATTCCTTGTACTCAATATGAACATTTGTCAAGTCCAATTCAGGACTTTTACTTAAAGCTACAGGCTCTACAGCGTTTGCTTGCGTTTCATTTTCTGCTTCTTGTTTCTCCTTCTTAGGCTGTGGTTCTAAACTTTCTGCTTTCGTTTTTTCATTAGTATTGTTGCTAGGTGTGCTTTTAGCTTGGTTGCTATTGTTGGCGGCGACGACGGCGGTCATGGCAGTATTAAGTTTTGTTTCGTTTGTTAAAATTTGTTGTGGCTCCTGATGGCTAAAACCATTTGTTACCATTTCAGGGCAGTGTCCGTTCTCCAGTTGTGTTTCTTTATCTTCTAGAGAATTGTTTAATTTTTTATTATTAGGTTTTCGTTTTGATTTCTTATTCACTGCCTGTTGTTGTGGACAAGAGTTTTCACCATTTGGCATTGACGTAGACTCCTCCATATGATGGCCATTTAAAGCAGGTTGTTGCAGTTTATCATTTGTTGTAGTAGTGGGAGGGCAGGCTTTAGATTTTTTTAAATTTTCTGTCATAAGGCCATTGACCTTGTTGTTGCTACTACTACTACTGCTACAACTATTATTAGTGTTGTTGTCGTTGCCTATATGCAGCTGTTGCTTCAATTGATCTGTTAGACCATTTTCCATTAACACCCCCTCAATTGGCTGCTGTTCTTGTTCCTCGTTAGACCTTGTTGTCACCACCACCACCGCTGCTGTATTTGACTCATTTTTGGAGCTTTTCTTTTTATTTTTAGATTTTTTCTTTGATTGATTTTGTTGTTGTTGTTGCTGCTGTTGTGTTTGCATTTGGCTCCCCAAAGAGCCTTTTATTTGTTCCATTGCACTTGTTTTAAATTTTATATATTATAATTTTATGTTTTTGTTTACTTTTTAAAAAAATACCAAATATTTAAAATATTTTCCTATTTTCTTACAAAAAGAAAAGGTTTTCTTTTTCGTTTTTATTCTTTCTTCCTTGATTTTTTTTTCTTCTTGCTCTCTGCTTTTACTGTAACGAGAAGAAAAAAAATGAATTCAATGACAGACATCGAAACACACTTTTGTTCAAAATTCCTAAATTTTGTTAAAATTTATCAAAAATAACTAATTATTTTATCGACACATACGTTTTACCCACTTTTCTGTTTACTTTTCAAACATTTTTCACAAAATTATTTAATTTAAATAGATTTTTCCTTAACAATTCAATAAGATTTTTCCTCCTAGATGAAGTTCTTTTTTTCACAATGATTTTGCAGTGACATTTATTTTATCTATCAATTGAAATGCAACCCTGTAGAACATATGTAATGTTACGGCTGTTTAGCGAGTTGCCAGAATGCAATTTCAAAATAAAAGCGCTTAATTGGAATTTGAATTAAAAAAATTCAATTTATTTTATTTTTTTTTTCATTAAAAAAACATTTTTAAATTTCCATTTTAATTTTAAAACTCGAAATTTACATTAAAATTCAAGGATGATTTATTAAAATAAGATTTTTTTATAAAAATTAGACTTTTTATAAAAGTTAGATATTTTACTTAAATTTGATTTGAAAAGTTTTTATTAAAATCCTATTTTTTTACTAAATTTAGATGCTTTTACAAATTTTTTTTTTTTTTGCTAAAATTAGATTTTTTCAAACTTTTCTAACAATTAAGAGTTTTTATTAAAATCATATTTTTTTGCTAAAATCCGATTTGTAAAAAAACATTTTTACAAAAAGAAAAACTTTTTTCAAAAAATAAAAAAACATTTTTACATAATATAAAAAAAATTTAGAAAACATAAACAAATTTTTAATAAAATTAGACATTTTTTCAATTTAAAAAAAAAATATTAAAAAAAACATTTAAAAGAAATCTATTTTTGTTAAAAAATATATTTAATCTACATATTTATAAATCCAATATTTTTAAAAATATAAATTTTTAATAAGAATCTGATTTTTTACTAAAATGAAATTTTTTACTAAAATACGAATTTTAATTGAAATTTTAAATTTATTTTAAAATTTGATTATTAACTAAAATTTATTTTATTATTAAAATACTTTTTTTCGAATTTTCTCTAAAATCTTGAAATTTAAACTCCTTTTATAATTAATTTATCACTAAAAAAAAAACAGATATTTTCTTAAAATTTAAAATTTTTATTAAAAATTTCTATTCTAAAAAAATCAGATTTCATAAAAATCCAATTTTCTCTAAACTTAAAAATTTTACTTAAAATCCCTTTTTCACTAAAAATAAAATTTGTATTTTAAAAACAATTTTTAACTAAAAGTACGATTTTAACTAAAAACTCTTTTTTAACTATTAATAAATTTCTTTTCAAAAAATCTAAAATTTAAGGAAAACAACAATTTTTATTAAATTTTATTATTATTTCCAATTAAAAAAAAGTTTTTACTAAAAATAAAATATTCACAGAAAATATTCTATTTTATAATTTTTAAGTTTATTTTTTAAAAGAAATTATAAAAATTAATTAGAAGTTAAGAGTCTCTCAGGGTAATCGATCTTAACCACACTTAACCACAAGTGACATTTATTTCTCTCTAAAAAGTAATTTTTTATTAAAAATATGTCTTTTTATTAAAAAAAAAACAAAATTTTTATTAAAACTTTATTAAAAATTAAAGTTTCTCACTGATTTTTTTAAATTCATTTATTTTTATTTGTCTTGAGGAAACTTAACTTAAAACTCATTTGATTACATTTAAATTTAACGTAAATTATGTTGTCAATTCATTAAAAATAGAAAAAAACTAGGTGGTAACTTTATTACAAGAATAGCAATCATTCACAATAGCATTGACAGCTACAGACACAAAATTGTGAATGTTTTGTTTTTGAAAAGGAGGCAAATTTAAATTAAAAAACGTTAGAAAATTTATGTAAAATGTAGTTTGTTAATAAAATTTTATGTTATTTTTTAATTTATTCAAATTTTACAATTGTTTACATAACATTGCAAAGATTTAATGGATGAAAAGTGATTGCAAACAGAAATTGATAAAAACTGGTAAGATTATAAAAACAAATTTTAATTTTTGAAAAGAGAAATGTAGAAAATGTTTAATTTTAATAAGCTTTGTCCAGATTTTATTATAAATTCAAAAATATATATCTTCTCCAAAAGAAACAACAAATTCTTGTAATTTTTCAAACAATTGAATACCATGACTCTCTATTTGTATATCTAATGAATCCTTAGTTTAAGCAAGACAAGTAAAATAGCCAATACCCAAATAGATATTATAAATTCTGGGAGGCCACTTGATTTTTTTTTGTCCAGCTTTAGGACATTTAAGTTTTATTTGTTTTAATTTCTAGCCACAATTTGTTTTTGATTTTGGTTTTCTGCTCGTCTCTAACTTCCACGCACGTAAATAAACATACATACTGTTTATCCAGCTTATCCGTATGCCAAATATGTTGTAGGTTTTTAAGTTTATTTAGTAGATTAATCAAGAACCCAAGGATATCAAATCAAGAAATAAATCAAATTTTGCTAATGAACTGTATTATTATTGTCAGTAAATAATAGCAAAGAGATGCTTTAACATGTTGAATTTCAAAGTGTGAGTTGTAAGTGTCGTATAGTGTATAATGTCTAACTGGTGGCTGTTTTTTCTTCTATGCTTTAAGTTCATTGAGCTTAAGAAGATTTGTAATCATTATCCTAATAAAAAATTCAACTTTAATTTTTTGTGTTTGTTAAGCCACAACAACAACAGCAGCAGCAATTTGAAAGCAATCACAGGGAGCAAATACAAAATAAACACAAATGTTTAGAAAATTAAGCAACTAAATCAGGATTTGTGTAAATAAAATGTTTGGGTAAATAGTTTTTTCTTTCTTTTTGAACAGCTAGAAATTCAAAAAACAGGTTGTTTTGCTAACTCCCCTATTTTGGTTAATAAAATGTTTAAATTACATTAGTTTTAATGTTTAAACAGTTTATTTTTTGAGATTTAACATATTGTGGTTAAAAGGACGCTTCGTTAAAGGGTGGGTTTTCAAATATTTACATAGAAAGGTTGTAATAGAATCTTCTTTATATTCTCTATATTTTTTTTCCTGTAACAAAGTTGAATATGTTTAAATGATCCTTTATCTTTAAATTCTCTAAGCTTTATCTATGCTCTATCAAGATCTACAATACAAACCAAACTTTAAAGTTTAACTTTGGCTTAGAAAACTTAACTTAAAACCCATGAAGGTCAAACTAAACTAACAATTTTTAAAACTTAACTTTGAAGCTCAACAGCTAAAGTAATTCTCTATAAACTGTAATATAAGAGTGTTAGACTGCACGAATGCCTATGATTTAGGCTAGAGTCTTATAATGTGTAGGTCTATTATAAAGCCAAAGTCAGACTTTATAAAGACATGCTTTGAATCCAAAAAGACTTTCGTTTGAAGTGAAACTTAGGCTCGCTTAATGCCTGAGATAAAGTCAAACGATTAGATCTTAATAAATCACTCCGCAATTGAAGCTTTGAATCTATGCAGACTTGCATTTAAAATGAAACTAAAGACTCCATTGATGCCATTAATGCCTGAGACTCTATAAATGTTAATTATTCGAACTTAACTTGGTCTCTATTAAAGCTGTTCTGTGTAAAAAACATCGGTTTAAGTTAAACCTAAACTTTTTGAAAGAGTTTATAAATGCTAGTGATTAAAACTAGGGTTGGACTATTTATAAACTTTTGAGTGAAGCCAAACTGGGAGAAAAGCAAACTTTAAAAGCCTAACTTTGAGAATCTTGAAACTAAACATATTTGTTCAATTCACAATCGAGGTCGTATCGTTTTTACGTTGTAAGTCATAAAATTTTTCAAATAAATTTTTTTGAAACAAAAATGAAAAGTTACGACATACTGCGATAGAACATCGACTTAAGAACTGGTGATTGAAGGTAGAATTTGACTTTATGTAGATTTGATATTCAAGCCAAACTGTGACAAACGGTTCTATATAAGTTCTATATAAGACTAAACCTAGACTTTTTGAAGAACTGTATAAAGAAATGAGATTGCTACCAAAGTTCATCAAAGGTTATCTATTAAAGCTTAACTTTAACGCTATTATATCTAAACTTGTTCTATACAAGGACCATCGATTAAAAGAAAACCTTGGAACTTTAAAGGATTGAGTAAAGACAAGTAATTGAAACTAGTAATTGACATATAGATATGAGATTGAGGCCAATCTGGAATTATTAAATTGAAGTTTAACCAGTTTTTTATGAAGACCAATGAATTAAGCTAAACCTAGAAGCTTTAAGGGAGTGTAATTAAAGAAAATGTTAGACTATTGATAACGAGCAATCGAAGTTAGAATCTGACTTCATGCAGGTCTTATACGGAAGCCAAACTTAGACCCAATAAAGACAAACGATTAAAGCCATTATAATCTGTAAAGATGTTTGTATTAAAAGATCAAGAATGTTGATTTTAAAGGAATAGGATTTAGATACACATATACGCCGATGATATACCTCATGTTCCCAGATATATCTGATTCTAACTTGTTTCAAAAGTTTATTTATAAAACCTTCAGATATATGTCAGATTTGGGAGATTTCCTGAACTGATACCTATCCTAAAATTTACTTAATATCTAAAGCCATTTCGAATTTCGAAAAAGTTTTCCAAAGATCCCCAGTATCTGATAAACTAATCTAAGAATGTTAAAAATGTTGGTAAAAAATTAAAAAAATTTTTAAAAAACCTTTTAAAATCTTTCAAAAACCTTTAAAAATTTACATATTTCCATTCCTTACCATTTCCTTTCTTTAACAAGGATTTCAAAGGATTTTTTGTTTACTGTTTAATTGCCACAAATTGTAAAATTTTATTTTATAACACAATGTCACATCAAACATTTAAATATTTCCAGCATAAGGATGAGTGTTGAAAGTTTTTGAGGGTGTTTACCAAAACTCCGCCCGTTTTAATTGAAAACATTTTTTTCTAACTTTTATTTCTATTACAACGATGATGATGCTGCTGCCAAAAGTCGCGTGTGAATATTTAGATTTTATTTAAAGTGATTTATGCCACAAGGGGGAGGTTTATGCTGGATAAATTTTTCACTTGACAATAAAAATACAAAAAAAAAACGCTATTGAGATGCTCACAAAAATTTTTTACACAAAATTGTGTTGAATTGTTTATTTAAATTGTCTCTTTGATTTGTTACATGATAAACATGGTGTTGAAATGCTGATTTAAATGCGGCGAAACGAACACGCGACTTAATGGTTGCATGGATGGGTTTTATGTTTAATGGAAAAAGAATAATGTTCAGTGAACATTTTAAAGAAAATAATTCATTTAATTTATTAATCATAGATAACCTGTAGTTATAATAATGTCAATCGTATAATTATTATTTGTATTAAAAATAAACATTTAGTTGTTTTAAACGAATATTTGCAACAGCTAATAGGAATGCAAAAAACAGCTGTTATTTGTTAGATTAATAAAAGTTTTTGCTATAATCATTATAATACTAAAGTTCTAATTCTGAACCTCTCTTGTTATCTCTCTCTCTTTCATTTAAAACAAATTTTTGTTCACTTTGTTTGCCTTAACCATTATGTTGTTAGCTGAATTAAATATTTTTTGGAAACTGTGCAAATTTGATTAACTTTGCTTGATATTTGCAGACAATTTCTTAAACACCTGCATTTATGAAAATTTTCTTAAAACAAATTGGGCATTAATAAATTTTGCCTGCACTTGGCCACTTGTCTCGAATTGGTCACTGCCATAATTCCAATTTTTATATTACAAGTGTAGTAGCATCAATATTATAACCATAAATCCATGTATATCAAGCTTTCCCATCAAAGCCATAACAAATTGTTTTTATGTGCCTTTATAACTTTGGTTTTGGGTGGCCACAAAAAAGAAAAGTATTAGAGAACGCACACGTTTACTTACCACCATACCAAATGTAAATATTTAATTTTGTGACAGTGTAACGAAATGGGATTAGTTGCGCCTTTGCCACACGTTCTGGTAGTGTCATTCACTTCGATGGTTATACAATAAAATCTTATTATTTGTATATTAGATGGAGTGTAGATTGTTTTTTGTTGTTTTTTTGTTTTGGTCATGCTTAAGAATCAATGACAAATAATCATATAACCCGCAAAATTTGTTGCGGTCTATAAAATGTAATGCAACACAACGCCGGAGACAAGTGTATGGACATGCTCGCAAAAAAGGACATGGGAGAAATTTGGAAGTTAGGAAATCATCAAATGTTGAAAGAAATAGTGGGGGTTGTGCTAAATTTATTTGCAAAAACAAGAAGTCCTGCATTCGAATACAATTTATGTAAAAAGGTTGGAGTGAAAGCTAGACTATTCTCTATAAAGGTTAAAGAGTCGGACTTAATTTAGACTTTATTGAAACTGTAATTAGACTCTGTAAAGTTTAAACTCCACGGTTGAAGCTTTGGAACAATCAAGCTTAAACTGTTAATGTCTGAGATTAAGATAAATGATTCGATCTTAATTGAAACCCACTGCATCTAAACTTAGACTTTAAAAACACAAGTGGTTTAAACTAAATTTCGTGCTCCACTGTTGAAGCTTTGAAACTATAAAGCTTATACCGTTTACGCCTGAGATTAAGACTTTAAAGCTAGACTTTATAAAGATTAATGATTCGATCTTAACCTAAACTCCATTGAAGCTAAACTTAGATTCCACAAACACAAGTTGTACATGCTTAACATAGAGTTACACTATTGAAGCTTTGAATTAAATCTGGCCTGAGGTTTAAGAACTAAACTATAAATAGAGACTAATAATTCGGTCCAAAGGTGGACTCTATTAAAGCATAAGTGTACAAGTGTTATCAGCTAAACCTAGAGCTTTATAAGTGGTCACACTATTGTTGTCTTGTAGAGGACTATAATTGAAGACAAACTTCAGATGTCAAGTGATTAAAGCTGTAACATAAATTAAATATAGATTTTATAAAGACCTAGACTAAAGCTTAACTTTGACTTAAGTAAGGGCTGTAATTGATGCTAAACATTGAATTTGTAAAGAACAAGGAATTAAGCGATAGATTTTCGGGATTGAAGCTATGTAGAGAAGTAATGAATTCAGACTAGAATAATAGCTTCACCCCACCATAATAATTTAGCCATAACTTACACTGACAAAAATTGCAAACCTAAACTTGAATTTTTTGTCAGTGTACGCTAAATATAGCAACACCACCTTATAGTTCTAAAAAGGGGACGATAAATGCATTGAAACTTTCAATTTGTTTGCCTTCATAATACAAATGGTTTAACAGTTTCTTAGGGGTTGAAAATTATATTCTACTAAGAAATAATATACAAAACAAAAAAATCACATCCTAAGCAACCGCAGCGAATGAAAGTTTTGACCAGTTCTTACAACAGCAATAAAAAAAGGTAGCAAATAAAATATGGCATTTTAATCAGATAAAGTGATTAATAGTTATGGATAAATAAAAGGCAGTACAATGTAATTTGAGATTTACAGAAAAACTGTTTTTAAAAAAAACCCAAAGAATTGTATAATTTCCTTTAAAGTCCAACAACCCCACTATTCCTTTATGCTCAACTGTTAAATGATTTTTAATTTGAAACAATCGATTAAACTGGATTTTTATAAAAATTTCCTTTTTTGTAAAATTTTTGTTGAAATATTTTAACTGTTTTTTTTTTTGCTGTTGTGGCATTATTTCACTTATTTTATATGTAAAATGCAACAACCAATAATTTTAAATGCTTTATTAACAAAGTATTTATTTGTTTTTGGTAATTTCACGAAAAAACGTCTCTAAAGATAACTAGAGGTAAAGCGCCACAGCATTTTTTCAGCACGTATTTTTTGGCGAAGGGAAAATCTTGTTAAAATTTCAAGTACGGGCCATTGCAAGGAATCCACGAAAAAAATTGCAAGAAGGAAAAAAAGATGTGTCGCCACCAACTCAACTGCAAAAGCTTTAGGCGCGATTCTTGGCTGCTGCAAGACACAGCAACAAAAAAAAAAAAAAAATATTCACAGCTTCAATTACAGCTCACCCTACGTTAACTAGGTTAAGCATATGTTGACGTTAGTAAAGGAAAAATTAAGCAGTTGGTAACTAAATGTTATTCTATATAGAACCGCTTTCAAATCATTGGTTAGATAATGACCTCATCTCAATAGTGTCTATCCATTCAAGCTGTACTAAGGAGTTAAGGCTGGAATTAAGATCTCATATTGTATTTGAATTTAGATTTCATAAACGCTTACCCTTAAAACTTTTTAAAGCTTGACTTAAACTCCATATTATTTGATTCAAGATTTCCTAAGGATCGGTAATTAATGCTAAACTATTACTTCGTTAAGACGTATGAACTGAAATTAAATCACATCAAAACACACGATTATAGTTCTCTAAAGAATTTCGATTGAAGCTTAACCAGTGACTTCAGAAAATCTCTATTCAGCTTTACATGAACACCATTAAAACTTCAGAGGATTAAGGCCATCATAAAAATTTGTCATTGAGACAGATAACATTATTAAGATCTGGTATCATAGTTGAACTTCCTGAGGATCTAAGTTTCAAGTCTAACTAATGGTTTATAAAGGCACATTCTGATTAAAACTCTTCATAGACTTTAAAAACTAAAAACGTCCTATAACTAAAGCTACAAATAGTCCTGATGATGATTCTGTAAAAACCTGGAATTGGATTTTAAGACAGACATTAATATGGACTAAGATCACTAAGTAAGACCACTAAGAGCTAAAACTCTAGAAATACCTTCGTAGGAAACTTAAATAAGACTTCTTTGAAACCAAAAATTGATCTTAAAAAGACGCTAATAGGAACTCTTCTTAAATAAAAATTTAAACTCTTAAAATACCTTCAATAAAAGATTTGCGATTAAAGACTTTAGTGATTCCCGGTTGAAGCTAACTTATATCCCAAAAAAGTCCTTCAATGGAAGCATTTATTTTTGATTAAAGTCAACTTAGACTCCACTAAGGCATTCAATGGAGGCTTAACATAAATTATGCAAAGACTTTGTTATCAAAACTTCACTTAACTAGCCCTGGTTGCTAAATTCAGACTAACGATCTGCAATTTAAGCTAAGCATGACTTTTAAAGGTCCCGTGAAACTTAACGTAAACTTCTTCAAGACTATAGATTTTCTAAGATTAATACAAATATAACGATCTGATAAGATTAAACTCCTCTAAGATCTATTCAAATAAATTTCTAACAATTTTGTTTTTCTGTATATTTAAGAATTTCTATAATTAATTAAAAAATAAAATAAAAATTTTAATACAGAAAATCATAACAATTTTACGCAATGGGGCTGGACTCCCACTGAGAGGGTCACATTTAGTTGAATGAATCAAACACACTATTTTAAAGATGAATTAGTAGAGTGTTATTGGTAGTAGTAGTTTAAAACAGCATTTGGGTTGGCACAAATAAACAGGCAAACAGACAGACAGCAACAGAAAATAACAACACCAACAGTACAACGATAAAGCAACAAGATGATGATGTTGATGACGACTACGATGATGTTGAGGAGGCCAGAAAGTAAGCAAGCCATCCATCCATCCATCCATCCAGCTAGCCAGCCAGCCAGTGTGTGTGTGCTGAAATCGAATCAAATGAGTGTATACTTGTTGTTAAATAGCTGGGCGGAACAAGATGAGATGATGGGCAATTATCTGCGGGAGGTCTGGCATTGGAGAGCTATAATGAAATGCTGCAAATATGGGTTACTAACTACTCGTACAAAATATACAATTCCACATATAATCATCATCATATAGGGACAGACATTTTCTACACATGTACTCATATTAGTAAAAAGCAAAAAAGCCTAAATTGGGAGCTTTTTTGGGGTCTGTGAAATTTTGTAAAGTCGCTTTTTGTTGTTGTTGTTGGTGGTGGTGGTTTCTAAAAAGGTGCAAATTCGATCCAAACAAGTGCCAGCAATTGTAACAAACATGTTGCCATTGGGACAGACTTCTTTAGAACAAAAAAAAAAAAAAAAAACTCCAACTAAATTTCAAAGAGTCTCCACTAAGCAAGACTATTAAAGCGCCTGGCTTAAGCTTCTGTGGAGTAAATAACAGCAACAACCAAGTCTAAAGTAAACATTTAGTAGATGTGAGTCTTTTATGTTCGTTTTTATTTTGACATGTTCCTTTTCTTTTTTTTTAGATTTTTTGTTACTTTTGCAAATCTTGTAGTCTTTTGTAAGCTTAATTTAAAGAGAAGGCGCCAGGCCAAGACTGAACAAATGAATTAGGGCGTTTTTTTCGACATTTTTTTTGCTGTATTTTCTGGCTGTAAGTCGCGCAAACAACATACACTGCAACACGAAACACAATTACTGTGAAAATCTTTATAACAAATGAAGCGTTTCATGTTAAACTTTCAAACAAAATCGCACTCCCAACTATAGAACGTAGTATGTCTTACGACCACATAGAATTCATAGAGTTAGTTAGAAGAATTGTGATGTTTCTGTTGTTTCTATGAGAAATAGAAACTTCAACATTGATTTGAGTTTTGTTCCTTATTGATCAAATATTTATGACTTGTACATGAATTTACAATTTTTGTTGTTGTTGCTGCTGTTGTTGTAGTTCATTTGCCAAGATATTTGAAATTGTAAAGAACTGTATTCAATCATTGTTAAGAATTTAACTACTGCACATTTGGTGTTCTATCGAAAGAGGAGACCACCAAAAGAGTAACGAGAATCATATAACGGTCATTTAGGATTAAATAATCTTACAAACGAACAAACATAAGTTGGAATATTTGAATTTTTTATATTGTTTTGTATTATGTTTCCATAAGGAATTTTGAATTGATTATTAAGTAAAACATTTAATCTAGATGTGATCAGTTTATTCTAAAGGGAGAGTTGCAGCAAAATTTTGTAATATTAGGTTGTCAAACGATATTGGAATAAGACGAAGAATACCTATTGGATCGGTGTTGCACAATTAAACAAGGATTATGGTTTCTACTTATTAGTCCCCATGATACCTATGAGTCGTTAACTATCTCAACACAAGCATAGTCCTCATAAAAACTCCGCAAGGTCCTGCAATGAAACCTAAAGATATGAGTTGTAATTTTAACTTAGACTTTATAAAGAGCTGCGATTAAAGCTGCCCTAAGACCACGTAACGTTTTTCAAAAAAGTACATTCGATCGAACCTAAAGTTAGGCTTTTTTGAAAGCAAAAATATATCTTATAAAGACTTTATAAAACAAAAAAGGCCTCCAATGGAATATTTGCGATTAATATTCATCGGAAACTACAATAATTTCCGATTAAAGTTAACTTCACAAAGGCAGTCGATAGAAGAAATTATTTCCTATTTCCATTACCAAAGGTAATATACACTAATCTGAAGGAGATTAGTGTATATTACCTTTGATCATTGTTTCATAGAAGCTGGAAACAACTTGAACATATCCATATAATTGCTTTGAGACTTGGTTTTCTGACTCTTTTTCTATTTAGACACCGTGCAAGCCCAGATACTTGTGAATCTTTTGTAACTGTCTTCTTTAACAAAGAGTTTATCGACCAAACTGAGTAAGATGAGACATTAACAAGAGATCAGAATTTAGAAGACTCCAAGCAAGCCCGGACAATTGTCAATCTCAATTGTCAAATACTTGCTTTTCTATCAAAGAGTTTATTTATTAAGCTGAAACACGCTAATACTGTAGTTCTGAAACAGGCTAATATCTGTCTGTTGTTGAGCCTCATAGGAAACATATATTCCTGTAAACAGTCGTCTGTATAGTCGTCTTCTTGGCTAGAGATAAGCAAAGACAGAAAGTGATAGAAAATATTATGATTAAGTTCAATGTTTTTCTCTTTCTATTGCTGAGCTGATTTTGAAGAAAATCTACTGAAATGGAATTGTAAAATTAAGTAATTCGGAAGTGTTGTAAATGTAGTAATTACCGAAAACTCGATTGAATTAATGTTGAAGTTGTCATTGAGTAGGAATCCTACGATCTTAAGGCGCAGATTTAAGGATCGTAGAATTATCATAGAATAACTAAGCACTCTTCCTATGATCGTTTAGCTCCTAATCTAATGAGCGGGTATTGCACGGGAATAATTGTCATTGGTGAAGAATCCTACGATCTAAAAGTGGAGATGTAAAGATCGTAAAATTATTATTGCTTAGCCGATTTTGAAGAAGATCTGCTGAAATAGAATTGTAAAATTAAGGGATTCGGAAACGCGTAATTACGAAAAGAAATTTAGATTGAATTAATGTTGATGTTGTCACTGAGTTAGAATCCTATGATCTAAAAGTTGAGATCTATGGATCATAGAATTGACAAGCATTTATTCTCTGGTCGTTTAGCACCTAATCTAATGAGAGGGTATTGCAGGGGAATACTTGTCATTGAGGAAGAATCCTACGATCTTAGAGTGGAGATAAAAGGATCATAGAATTATCATAGAACTCACTATGATCGTTTGGCTTCTATTGTAATGAGCGGGTATTGCTCTGGAATAAGAGTTTAATTTTTAATCTTTAGACGGTTAATTTTTAATCTTTGATTGTTAAGGTCCTAATCTAATGAGAGGGAATAATTGTCATTAAGAAAGAATCCTACGATCTTAGAGTGGAGATGTAAGGATCGTACAATTATCACTAGCACCCACCCTATTATCGTTTAGCTCCGAATATAATGAACGCGTAGAGCTAGGTTGAGTGTTAAGAGCAATGATCTAAAGAGGAGGAAATTTCGACTACTCTCGGAAGCGGAATATAAAAAGTATAAATAATACTTTCTCTAGAGCAAAGAACGCTCTAGAGATAGATAGTTGAAGATCATTGGTATATTAATTTTCTTGTCTTCTTAATGATTTCAAAAGATCGGTTTCTAGATTGTCGAATCCTTTTCAAATCCTACATTTTCCAAGTTTTAACCCCGGCTTAATAACAAATCATTAAATTTTTATAAAACTAAACTGTGCAGTTTTTTATAAAACTTTACATCCAATTAAATCTTAATGCTCGTATGTACTCGGGCAAACAGCCTCTATTTCGCTCACTCGTTGTTTGTCTAATTGTTGTTGGTTCTTTCTTTCATTTTTTTCTAAATGTTTAATGTTGCCAGAAATATTTTCTTTAGCTTTATGTTGTTGTTGTTCTTGTTATTGCAGTTGTTGTCTTTGTTGTTTATAATTTTCAGTTTTTGTCTGTTTTTTTTCTGTTTTGTAGACAAAAAACTATGAAGTGAAATGATAACACTTAATCCTCTTTCTCCTTCAAGCATAAAATCGTTTTGTATGTTTATTACTGCTGGCCTGTATTTTTTTTTACTCTTAGAGTGCACTTTTTCTTGTATTTGCACACACTTACAAACATGTTAACAAGACATGCTGATGTCAATGATACTGTACACACTGTTAAAGGTAAAAAACGTCTATGAAAATTTAACTATTCTTTTGCATAAACCTTTTAGGTTTTCTATATGTCACCAACTGTTGTACAGTGTATTTGTATTTTATATTTAAATAATGTGTCTTTTTTTATAAGTTCCTTGTATTTAGTATATAATACCGTTGTTTACAAAAGTAAAAAAAAAGAAAAACAAAACAGATTACAAAGAATGAAAACTGCCAGCAAAACAAAATGTCGGATCTTTGGAAAACTATTCAAAAACAACACTTGCCAGGAAAATGCCAATTTGTTTAGGAAACAGAGCGTTTTTTTTCGAAAATTGCTAGCAGTTTTTCCTGCGGCTTAACAGTTGTGTATGTGTGTGTGAGTGTGTGTGTACATCTTCAAGAATAAAAATTTTTAATTGCCTTTGTTAGAGTGCAAGTCCTGTTTTTAAATATTTGCGGTAGAATAATTTCTTTCTACGCTATTTAAGAAAATTTCAATGCATCTTTCAACAATAAGTACGGATTTGGATTATCTTTTGTATTTAATTATCTTGTCAAGTATTTAGTTCAATATAATTGTTAGAAGTTTCCTTTTCATTATGGTCTTAAAATAGAAAAAACAAAAATCTAACATTATAGTAAATTTTTAAAGAAAATATCAAATTTAGAAGAAAATTTGCCAGGCGCCGTTTTTTTTTTTGAAATTTAACTAGAATAACACTGAGCCCTCGTTTAATCTAAAGCAAAAAGTTCATTGAATCTTGTGTTAATATAAAAATTTCTTTTCATTGTTGTAATTTTCCATAGAAACCGTTAAAGAAGTACTTGATGTTTGAGTTTTCTTTAAAGAACCTATTTTATTTTAAATTGAAATTAATCCTGGCTTAATGTTTAGTGTATAATAGGATGATGATAGGATGAGTAAGAGTTTATAAACATATCACTGTCAGTAAATGCCAAATAGGATTTTTATCGTTATATTAAGGTTGAAATTAAGACATCTGCCTGTCACGCCATTAGTAGTTGAAAAACTGACAAGTAAGAGAAATTTTACTTCTTTCAGTGGGAAAATATTAGATTCTAATTTAAATCCAATTGATTTTAAGAATTCTATTAGAAAAGTAGTACGAAGTTTAAAGTCTTTAAACGATTAAGAATTCTTGGCAAATGATCTTTTAGAATCATTTTTTATTAACTTATAACAAATTTGTATGTTCCTAGTTACACTATACTTTATCTATTACATGTAAATTTTGCAAACTAAAGATGCAATATAAAATATTTAAGTTGAATCCGCAATAATTTCCCAAGTGAAAAGTACATTTTCAGATTTAAAACGTCAGAAGTGTTCGGCACCATAGGTTTAAGTTTAGGTGTTGACAAGAGTGGTGTTGTAGGTTTTGGACAGACGGCAAAAACACCGAAATAGTTTCCAGATTAGTTAAAAAGTAAAGATCTAAAAGTAATACTGAAACAAAAATTTAATGATTTGACTACACTTGACAAAGGACCAAAATTGACACTAGAGATTTCACCTAGGTGAGAGGATCATTATTTTTCGTTAGAGGATATATCGCATGTCTTGCACTAAACACCTAGAGGATCACCCGTTTTCGCTAGAGGATATATCTCATGTCTTGAACCAAACACATAGAGGATCATCCTTCTTTGCAGGGTAAACAAATATTAAGAAGATCGATTCTGTTTTAAAGCCAAATTCTATTTGAAGGAAATATACTATGAGCTAAATGAGTCCCGTGTAGTAGTGAACGAAAAAACTGTCTTCTATGCGACACTCTTTAGTTAGTTATTCGAAGATGATTGAATATCGAGAAGTGTCGAAGATACAAAAGGTTTCTTTTACAATTTCCAATCTTTACCCAGTATTTAGAAGGCTCTTTGATGTGGAAAATGTTTGAGATTAAAATTCATCGTTGAGTTTCGAACTATGGTGTTAAAGTTTTGCCTTTTTGGAAAAAAAATCTAATCTTCTTCGTTATTTGGACCAACGTTTGAAATTGTGTGACCGATTGTATTTAGAGAGATCCACATATAATGCCATCCATATAGCTTCAGTATTTTTAAATGACGGTTTCAATTTCCGTATGGATTTTTTATTCTATTTTAATAGAAGGCGATACTATTGAAGCTTTAGAAATCTAAAATGAGGAAGGGTTTAAATTTGAGAATGGATAATTTTTCAACATCTTTCAGAGAGGAAATAACGCACTGGTTCCTTAAAATTTTAATACTGAAAACCAATTAGAATTTTTTAATGAGTGTTTCACAATTGTCGAATCTTGAATAAAGATCTAAAGAGAAATTTGTTAGGAACAAAGGCGAGTAGCACGTATGATTTCGAATATGTTAAGAGCAATAAAGACTTTTCATACTTAAACGAATGCAACTTTTACTTACTATTCAATAGTCTAGAGTCTACATATCGAACATCTTTTATACTTAAGATCATAAGATATATAAGAGATGTGAAAGATGGTATCACTGTGAAAAGGAAAACGGAAATAGAAAATGTTCAGACCACTTGATTTTTAACTCCACAATAATGAATCAAACTTTAGAATATTGCTCAAGGACTTCAGGATAATGTAAAAGTCATCAATCGTTTAGAAACATAACAAGAACAGATCAGATCTTCTTAACCAAGAGCAATAGTTTATGATATAACTAGGCTCCAATTGTTTGCAATACCTGCTTTGAAAATGCTTTAAAATTTCCCAAAATTCCTTTAACAACTTGAGACACCAAACAATCCAAGATTTAGCATTGCATTCCCATGCAAAAGAGGAATTTCATTTCAATTTAAAATAAAACTTTTTCCGACATTTTAACTACAGCAGCAGACATTTTTACATAATTCTGAGAACAACATTTTTAAGGTGTCTTGTTCTTTAACAGAATGGAACCATATTTCATATGTAGTATATAAAATAAAGAGCTGATTGTAAATATGCCTGTTATTTACACAATATAAAAGTGTAAAATTGTTTTGTCGTTGTTGAATTTTTAAATACCCTAATTAGATTTAATATCAATACTACAGACGTGCATTCGTCCATTCATTCATTCATTTTGTTTATTTTAGACGATTACGACTATAGTCATATATACCTACATATGTATAGTATGAGGTGGTTGTCAGTTTTGTATGTCGTTTTACTCTGGTATCCAATACCAAATCTAAACATTAAACAATGGCTTGATTTGATGTTTGATATGCAGAAGAGTACTTCATTAAAAAGATTTGAAGATGAGAATGTTTTCCTGCTTGAAAACGTCATTAAGAAAATGACAATCTTGAAAATCATTCGCTACTTACGGATTTTTAGTTCTTTTTTTTTTTCTTTGTACATATTTTGTTTGTTTTGTATAAGTCTTTTCACAAACAAAACGCCACAAAGGGTAATGAAAGAAGTATAAAGAAGAACACTAAAACAACAAAAACAAGCCAAAAAGATATCACAACGCAAACACAATTCTTTGTTTTAAGAAAATTTTCGACTGGCGCCACTTGAAGATCAGACACGAAAGCGCATTGCTGCTAAAGCTCAAAGCTGAAATTTCGACATTTAAAAAGAAGCCGAAGCCAAAGCCGCGAAACCTTAAATATGTATACACACACATATATATACAGACCCCGACACAGATGTTTCTCTACAAACAAATACCGAATATTAAGATACCCTTCCTTTTGTGTCTTCACAGTCAACTGACTCGGCTTGTCTAAATGACATACTAAGTGTTGTCAATGAGCTGTAGTATCTTAATATTCGGCATTTGCATTAATTAGCTCGATATGAGAGTAAAGTGAAATCTTAAGCTTAAATTAACTTAAGACAAAACTTGTTTGTCTTTTCAAAATTCGGCAATTACATACATAATGCTGTTTAGAATTTGATATGCCTTCTTAAACAAAGTAGTGTATTGTATCTGCAACACGAAGCCTGCAACAACTATAAAGCAACAAAAACAAAATAACCGGAATAAATAAAATAAAGCAAAAGTAGAATCAATGAAAACAAATGAACTCCTAAATGCAAAAGGACATGAGCAATAACACGACGTAAGGATTTAAGCAAAAAAAAAAAAAAAAAAAATCAAAAAAAAAAGTTGAAAAAAAATCTCAAACAAAAACAGAAAGTTTTTGATCAGTGCCGCCGCCGTAACAGAAACGCGCACAGTCGCACATTTGTAGCCGCTACCTAAGGCGCCACTTGGACAATTTGATTGTCGTCAGTTACTTGTAAATGTGGCAGTACAAATGAATTGTGTATGGTGGTAGATGGAGTGAATTGTGAAGTTTTTAAACCAGCTTCTTTTGCATCTCTTACCACTCTTGGTTGGTTGGTTAGTTGGTACTTAATATGTATGTAGTATGTATAGAGAAGAAGCTTCTTCTAAACATTCTTTTATATTTATATGCCTGTACATACATATGTACATATGTATGTACTTGTATAGTTTCTTTCGTTTAACTATTTTGCCTTGAATTGTTGTGCTGCGTATTAAACTAGAATTTAATCTATTTGGCTTGCATTTTGATAAATTGCTCCAGAAAGAGTGTAAAATTACACTAAACATGTTGATTACAGTTGATGGCTTACGTTTGAGGAAAATTTAAATGTTGTTGGCAACATTTGCCAGGCTCCAGTGTTACTTATCTGGTGTTTTGTGTCTGGCCGGAAGTCTTTACTACACTTAGGATTTTCTTTATTAGGATAAGAGTATGATATAATACGTCTTGGGCGCCAGATTCTTGCAGAGAAAAAGATGTTGGCATCCAGTTTGCAAGTAAATAAATTATTAACTGCATTTCATCCTTTAGTATAGTTTTCTTGTTGATGTCGGTCCAATTCCTTCAAATATCCAGATATCGTTGAAATTAAGTCTTTGTTAAGTCCGGGAATTGTTGAAAGTGCAGCGTCCCTCTGATTTTTACGTCTCAATTAAAAGATAGATTTTCTATAGCAGAAATTAGAATGCTGCAGATGATGCAATTAATTGGATCGTTTCTGGACGAAAATTTAACTAACAGAAGTCTTTAAAGAAATATTTCTGCATGTCCATAACGAAGATTCAATTAGATCGATTCAGAATAAAGATCTCATGAATATTCGTTAGTTAGAACTGAGATCACTTCGAAGTTAAGATTTAATTCGAATTGCTACAGATCAGGGAGCTAATTTACAGGAAGATAATCAAAATTGTCATAAGAAGAATCTTTAAAAGGTAAAGGATACCAATGGTGTGTGGGAATTGAATTGTTATCGTGTAAATAACTAATTAAAAGTGAGATTGGAATCACTACAGAGAAAGGAAATAATTGAGAGAAAGGTGAGAGAGATTTGAATTGTTCACGAGCAAAGAACTAATTGTAAGTTAGATTTAAATCGCAGAGAAATAATTGACAGAATGAGAATCAAATGGACAGAGGAAGGTTAATGTAATGTGGAAGATTTCAAAGGTGAAAATGAATTGAGTTCTTGAGGAGAGAACTAATTGAAATTGAGATTTAAATCGCAGAGAACTAATTGACAGAAGACAGAATGAACGGTGATTCAGTATTAAATTCACTAGGAGAGATCTTATTAAAATTGAGATTTAAATTGCAAGGAACTAATTGACAGAGTGATGATCAAATGGACCGAGGAAGCTTCATATAATTTGGAGAGTAGGATCGGTGAGTGAGAAATAAATTCACAAGGAGAGAACTAATTAAATGCTAAGAAAACTAAATGAAATTTAAATTTAGATCGAACTAATTGACAGAATGAGGCTCAAATTGACATAGGAAAAACCCATATAAAATGAAGGATTCCAAAAGGGGAGGTAGTATTTAATTGTACTCGAGTAAAGAACTAATTGAAAGAGAAATTAGAATCGCAACAGAGCTCTGCAGATCAGTGAAACTAATCGACGTATTTAACAAACTTATAATGTGGAAGATATTTACATTTAGAACTGATTTGGAAGAGAGAGAGAGTAACTACAATGTCAAAAATAAGTTCGATCCAGAGCAAACATTGAAAGTGTTTCGCTACAGAGTTCTACAGACGAAGGAACTAATTGACATTTAAATATCCTTATAATGTAGAAAAAAATTACATTTAATGATGATTTAGAAAAGAGAAAGAGAAGTAGTTTCAATGTCAGAAATCAGTTCGCTAAAGAGAGAATATTATATTAATATTGAATCATTTAAATATCTCTGAAGATCTTTTTTAGATTTGGACAAAAGTTAAATTAAAATTGTTCTAAATAAAGATATTTAACGAGTGAGATGAAGATCATTCCAAAATGAAGATCGATATAAAAATGATCTCAAAAATAGTTTGAAACCAAAAGATAGTTACAAATATTTTCAATGTTTCTAATCTTCTAAAATGACTAAGTTTTAAATGTAATACAATGATAAATGAATTAAACTTCCCGTTATTTTCCCACCAAACTAATTCCCAAACACTTAATCATTTGAAATAAGCGACAAGTTTGCCGCCAAACACCAAAATAAAAAATTAACATTAACAAAGCTCTAATGTGTCCAAAAATTGTAAGTGTTTCAGCCAGGATATAATATGGTCACAAGGCAAACGTATAGATAGAGAGAGCAGAGAGCGGAAGTTTCATACTGAGGAAACAGCAACTCAATTTTCGGCACATGAACGGAAGGAAGAGTGTGTTTGAAATTGCTACTTTCCGCATGATGATAAAGATGAGACACGATGCACATGCACATTGAACTAGTACAACAAATAATTTTTCTTGTCAAAATATTTAATGTCATTACAAAAACTACATTAAATTTAGTAAAGCAATCGAAAAAATTTTAATAGATTTAAAAAAATTATCAAACAATAACACCCTGATGTCAGGGGAAGACAGAAAGAGAGAGAGAGAGTGCTAGAAAGGGAGAGATAACATGCTAGCTGTTAAGAGAGTTTGTTGAAAGGATCTATTGAAACTTAATTGCAAACGACAGTAAGCAATAAAATTTATGACTTACAAATAATAGAACAACTTTAACAATAGGTATACGTTAGACTACAGACAATCGATATGAATTTCTAACACAACAGATATTTTGAAGTGCATTTGCTAAAAGTGGTGGTAGTTTAAAGCATTGTATTATTTTTTTCCATAGATATAGCAAAATAAATTTCCGCTCCAACTTCAAAATCAATTCAATTTATTTTATTTTGAAAGAAAAACATTGTTAAATAACTAAGAAGAGGGGGTGTTGGCTGTAAGGCTAAAAGGTTTTCATACAGACCATCTCTACTCACAATAATACTATTGATGATGTGATTTGAAAATTGTTTTTATTGAAATCTATTTAATTGCATTTGAGGGTGTAATTTCAGCCTTTTCAATTGTTGCACAGAAAAATATTAATTACATTTTCAATTTTATAGGCCGAGTTTTTGTAAGATTAACAATTGTTAATCGTATCAATAATATAAACAAGGGTTTTTGTACTTGTGATATCTAAAGACCTCTATATAAGTTTTGTAGGTAGTTTAGCTTGATAATGTATTGAATTATTTTCAGGTATTGTTTTGGGTATTTTTTTTTTGTTTTGTTTTTGAAATGTATATAGCAAATAGTTTAGTTTATTAATAATGATAATGGTTTTCGAATTTTTCTTTTGAAAATAATAGCTAAAATAATCTGGTATAGTTTGGGGGCAATTTTAGTCATTTTAAGGTAAATTGGTTTACTGGGAAATTATGGCAAAATATGGGTTTAAATCGTTTATTTCTTACTTCATTTTAATGTGAGATAATCTAGTTTTCATATAGGAAACCCTTTTAGAATCTTCAAAACTATTCCTTAAGTTTATGAAATTTACACTGTTATCGATTTATCATAACTCCCTAGACTAGATCGAATATTCTCCACGAAAGACTAAACATATCCCTATAAAATGATGATTAATTATTCCTAAAAACCCTAAATATTTAAATCTTTTAGGAAGAATGAGACGACAGAATTTCGACTCCCTTTGATAACCTTTTAGAATCTTCCTGTCCTTCTGTTTGATGGCAGAATGATTATATTAAAATGTTTCCTTTTGAGTCGGAATATAATGTTTTCAAACGCGAGCTTTCCGATTCTTCTTGATAACTTCTCAGAATCTGTATGTTTGGTTTCAGAATGACCTTAGGTTTGGTTTAGAATGATTATTAGTAGATGTCTTCTTTGTTCTTTTCTTATTTAAACTCCTATTTGAAATCAGAGAAGTAGGTATCGATGTGATTTGATGAATTTTCAATCAATAAGTTCCAGTATCCTCTAAATAAGCATAAGACCTTTTGAGTACCGAAATTATATCCAACGGCAGTCAATATCGGTCAGGTTTATTTAAAGAGTCAATTTCATTTGAACTTGCTGTAAAACATATCGGAATAATCGAACAGATTTGAGATGTCTTCTACGTTCATTTCATAATAAAGTTCCCATTTGAATTTAGCGAACTATGTATCATTGCGATTCGACAGATTTTCTTTCTCTTGAGGACTTTTAGACCTTTTTAGTTTCGAAATTTTATTTGACTGAAGTCAATATCGATTAGGTTTATTGAAAGTTTTTTTTTTAACTTTCTGTAAAACATTAAGAAAGACTCGGATGACTCCTCTTAGAATCTTCTTGTCGGTCTGCTTGGTTTCAGATGTCAGTTGTAAAGCTCCCAACGAATCATGCAACAATGTGCTTTGAAACAATTTCAAGTGTGTCTACCATCCTCTTTTCCTCTTTAGTTAGACTGTCTTCTGCTCTCATTTGTATTGTTTATTTTAAGTTCAAAATCCTCTGGATATAACTCTTAAAATCTGCGCGCCCAGTCTGTCAATTTAGTATAGGAGTGTTAGTAAATTTCCCGATTTTCTTGTATCCCCTAAACAATCGATTAACAAAAATCCTCACGATATAACTCTTAAGATCTGCGGCTGTCAATTTAGTATAGGAGTGAAAGTCATTCCGATTTTCTTGTGTCCCCTAAGAAATCGCTTAACAACGTTCCAGGTCGTCTTTCAGTTTCTTGGACAAATGACACAAAATTCGGTCAGAACCCTTAAATCGGATTTAGAATGATTCTAAATAGAAATAACTGTTAGGTTAATTTCGAACTCTTGAAATAGATCGATTTGAGATATTTTCAACCGCGATATTCCCATGATAACTCCTAGATGATCTAATCAAAATATAGTTCTACAAAGTTGTCTTGTCTTCTGTTAAATTTTGACATTAGACTACCTTAGTTTAAACGGATCTCCAACATATCTCAAGCAAAAACAAGTAAACAACTCCCCAATCTTCCCTCTTGAGAAGCTTTAGTCCTCTTTAGTTAGAATGTCTTTTGCACTCATTTGTGGTGCTTATTTTAAGTTCAAAATTCTCTGGATATAACTCTCAAGATTTGCGAGTTAGGAGTGTAGAAGTGATAGTCAATTTCCCGATTTTCTTGTGTCATTTGTTCAGTTTCATGGACAAATGACACAAAATGCGAAATTCTAGATAACATGACAGAATCCTTAAATTAGAAACAGGATAATTCTAAATAACAATAACTGTAAGGTTATCGATTTGAGATATTTTCGAGCGCGATATTCTAATATCCCCATGATAACTCCTAGATGATCTAATACATATGCAAATATAGTTCTACAAAGTTGTCTTGTCTTCTCTCAAGGCTCCAACATCTCTCAAGGCTCAACACTTACAAGCAAAAATAAGGTAGTAAACCTCTCCCCAATCTTTCTCCCTTTAAAGAAAACTGTTTTCTACTTTTAAAAAACTTAAAAATACAACTCAATTGGCGTAATGCCAAAATGTCAATCATAATTTAATTGAATTAAAAAAACAACAAATTTTCTAAAAAAAAAAAGAAAACAGATTTATAATGTGCGTTGTGCTAGAATTAAGTTTCACAGAAAAATTAAAAATGAAAAGAATGCATAACTAATTAAAATAAAAATATTAAATTTTTTTATTAACACATAGATAATTTCACCCCGACAATGTCTGTTTCAACACATGTAACGCTTGAATAGTTAGAAAATCAGCCAGCGTCAAATTCCATGCACCAGTTGCAAATGCACAGCTACATTTACATGAACAACAACGAAAACATATATCAGTCACTCATTTTGCTAAATAAATAGTAATTTTTGCTTTTTTATTTAATAGCGAGGAGCATGGATGCTAAAATAGATTTCAGGAGAAAAAAAAAAACGGGAATGATAAAGCAAAAAAAGAATAAGAACACTTCAGTGACATAATGCGTACGTGCCAGGGACACATACGTTTTCCTTTTTTCTTGTTTTTTTTTTGTTTGCGACATAGAACAACAAAAAATTGGCGTTGACAAGCTTATATGTTTATAAGTTTTATTTTTTTAGTACTAAATGTTTTTGTTGTTACTACTTGGAATGTATTTAGAGTATAATGGCTGGGTATGTCCATGTCCTACAGTAGACTTCTTTGTTTTATTAGCTTTACGCCTGGCGCTTCAATTTCACTATCTTATGAAGCGTATCTGCGGAAATCTGGCAATCTAGGTTTCATATTTAGCTGACTGCCGGTTCACATCAAAAGTTTTTTTATAGACAGACAGTGGCGGGCCAAATTAGAGCAAATAAAAAAGTAATTTGTGAATAAATTCTTTCACAATATTTAATTGTAAAAAACTAGGTTTTCAAAAAAACCGGTTTTATTATAAAATTGCGATATTAGTATAAAAACTCAGTTTTTGTACGAAACCCTGGTTTTGATACAAAACCCCAATTTTAGTATAAAATCCTAGTTTAGTATAAAACCCCGGTTTTAGTATATAACCCCGCCGTTAGTATTAAATCTCAACTTTAGTATAAAACTTCGGCTTTAGTATAAAACCCCTGTTTTAGTATAAAACCCTGATTTTAGTATAAAACCCTGGTTTTATTATAAAACCCTGGTTTTAGTATAAAACCCTGGTTTTAGTATAAAACCCTGGTTTTAGTATAAAACCCTGGTTTAAGTATAAAACCCTGGTTTTATTATAAAACCCTTGTTTTATTATAAAACCCTGGTTTTATTATAAAATCCTGGTTTTATTATAAAACCCTGGTTTTAGTATAAAACCCTGGTTTTAGTATAAAACCCTGGTTTTAGTATAAAACCCTGGTTTTAGTATAAAACCCTGGTTTTAGTATAAAACCCTGGTTTTAGTATAAAACCCTGGTTTTAGTTTAAAACCCCGGCTTTAGTATAAAACCCCGGCTTTAGTATAAAACTTCGGCTTTAGTATAAAACCCTGGTTTTATACTAAAACCCCGGTTTTTTTGCAAAACTCCCGTTTTAGTACAAAACCCCGGTTTAAATATAAAACCCCGGTTTAAATATAAAACCCCGGTTTTAGTACAAAACCCTGATTTTAGTATGGTTTTAGTATGAAAAACATTTAGAGAATAAAACCACGGATTGAATATAAGCAACGGTTTTACTATAAAACCATGGTTTTAGTATAAATCTCTAGAAAAAAAGCGTTTTTTTAAGAACAAAACTTAGTTTTTAGTACAAAACGCAGTTTTGTATAACAAAACCTAGTTTTTAGTACTGAATGGTATACAAAGCATGGTTTTAAGTACAAAACTTAGTTGTTAGTCTAAAACGTAGTTTTTGGTAAATAATGTACTTTTTAGCGCAAAATGTAGTTTTCAGCACAAAACGTAGTTCTTAGTACAACACGTAGTTTTTAGTACAAAATGTGGTTTTTAGTTCAAAGCGTATAAAACAATTTAGTTTTTAGTACAAAGCTAGCTAGTACAAAATATTGTTTTTAGAATATAACGTAGTTTTTAGAACAAAATATAGTTTTTTGAACAAAAAATAGGTTTAGTACAAAACATAGTTTTTAGTACTGAATAGTGTACAAAGTGTTTTAAGTTCAAAAAGTAGTGTTTAGTAACAACCATAGTTTTTAGTACAAAATATAATAAAAAACGTATTTTGTATACATATTATACCAAATTTTTAGTACTGAATGATGATTTTAGTACAAATTGTATGTTTTTATTTACACTTTCTTTTAGCTATTTTTACCCCCACCACTGTCGTCAATGTGTGATGAGAGCTTATAACAACATTTAACATTCGCGATGACAGTAGTGATGACAGATTTCTACGAATTTTGGCATTTGTGTTAAAAGCCGCGGCGCTACTGTTTGCTTTCATGCATTACACAACTGATGACGCTTAAGATGGTTTTTGATAGACTCTAACCAAACCAAAGATATATACATATGTGCGTACATATTTAACATCACAATAAAACATATTTGTTGTTGTTGTTGTCGTTGTTGTTGTCTTGTCGGTTTTGGAAGTAATTCATCCCTAAACTTTCTTCGAAAGGCTTAAAAAAAGAATAAAGAGATGTGCTGCACATTGCTTTTAATTGAAACGCAAAAATTCTTTGAAATCAACAAGATGTTTACTTTGCGTTCCAATGACAAACTATAGGCTTCTTGATGGAGCCGTTTTGAAGTTTTTGCAAAATTTTGCATTAGATGTAGAAAATACAAAGAATATAGTGTCTTACAAAGTATTCTGTTTTATCGATTAAAATGTTTATAATTAGATATAATTAGTACACCGGAAGAAAGGGAACTAATCAATTGATGATTTAAGAAGAAACTGTTTAAAACATTACTTACGTTTGTAATTTCATTTTAAGCTTAAAACTTTTTATTTAGATAAAGCTTTGTGCAAATATTAGGCAAGGTCAAAGCTCTTATGTTTAAAAGAGTAAACTTTAAAGCTTAAATCTACTTATTTGTCATGAACTTAAAGTTTTACTTTTGTTATATTGATGCTATTAAGCTTACTCTTAATACAGAGCTTTAAGCTCTTTTTATGCTAATTTTTAAATTTCTATTTCTATTATTATTTACCCACACCCAACATTTACTAACCTAAACACTCTTTAACATTTCTTTCTATTTTTAGAATTATCAATCAATAATAATGGCGACAACTTTTAAAGCATCACAAAAACTCAAGTGTTCTCTTCATACTTTTTTTGTTCAAAAATACTTTCCTAGAAAGAAAAGGATACACAACAGAACAACTACTACAAAATGGAAGCAAAAGCAGAGAAAAAAAAACGTTATAAGTGAGTACTCATGCATTTAATTAAATCTTTTTGAAGCTTTAAAGCCAATGAATGAATAAGTGAATGATGGAAAGAAATAATAGAAAACATTCTCAGTAAAAGGTGTGAGAATTTTGCGGATTTATCGTAGAAAAGTGTTGAATTTAGGTATGACAACCGACTGCTTATTACGCTGGCTGATCAAAGCCACACAAACTTAATTTATGAAATTATTTTTTTATTTATTTTTTTTTTTGTGCGAGGTTGACAACGGTTTAGAGGAAGAGGGGGTGTGATAGATGTTGTTAGTTAGAAATTGTTATGTGTTTTAAATTGCGATCTTAAAGAGTTTAACGAAGTTTTAAATAAATTGTGGGAAATAAAGGAATACGAAAGAAATCTCTTTACACATCCTTTTTAAATTAATGTTTGTAAAATCAGTTTTTTTTAATAAGAAACATTGTAGTTGTCTAAAAACAGCATTTTGTACTAAAAACTCTATTAGGTTCGCAAAATTATGTTTTGCTCTGAAAACAGTGTTTCGTACTAAAAACTAGGCCTTGTACTGAACTCTAGGTTTTGTACTTAAAACTACGTTTTGTACTAACAACTAAGATTTTTTTTTTACTAAAAATACGTTTTGTACTAAAACTGCGTTTTGTTCCAAAAACTACCTTTTGTACTCAAAACAACGTTTTTAACTTGTGAAACCTCGTTTAGTACTAAAAACTACGTTTTGCACCAAAAACTATGTTTTGTACTAAAAACTATGTTTTGTACCAAAAACTATGTTTTGTACCAAAAACTATGTCTTGTTCTTAAAATTACGTTTTGTACTAATACTAAAACAACATTTTGTACTTTTCCTAAAAACTATTCTCGGCATTTAAATCTGTTTTGTATTAAAAACTACGTTTTGTTTTCCTAAAAACTACTCTCTGCACCTAAATCTGTTTTGTACTAAAAAATACGTTTTGCACTAAAAACGTCTTTTAGTACCAAAAACTTTTTGAACTTGAGAATCTACATATTGTTCTAAAAACTACCACTTTAATCCACTTTTTGTACTAAAAGCTACGTTTTGTACTAAAAAGTACACTCGTACTAAAAACTAAATTATGTACTAAAAACTACGTTTTGTACTAAAAGCTACGTTTTGGACTAAAAACCGCCTTTTGTACTAAAACTAAGTTTTGTACTAAAAACTACGTTTTGCACTAAAAACTTTGTTTAGTATTAAAAACGTTTTGTACTTGTGAAACTACATTTAGTTCTCAAAATTACGTTATGTACTAAAAACTACATTTTGCACTAAAAACTACGTTTTGCACTAAAGACTTTGTTTAGTACTAAAAACGTTTTGTACTTGTGAAACATTTTGTTCTCAAAATTACGTTATGCACTAAACCCTACCTTTTGTACTAAACTCTACGTATGTACTAAAACTACCTTTTGTACTAAAAATCACGTTTTGTTCTCAAAGTTACGCTTTGTACTAAAAATTACATTTTGTTCTTAAAAAAACGTATTGTGCTAAGAACTATGTTTTGAATAAAAAAAGTTTCGTAATAAAAACTCAAAACTTTGGTCAGTTTTCATAACTACTTTTGGCTGCAAAAACTCCGTTTTGTTCTGATAACTTCTCTTTGTACTAAAAAACTAACATTTTGTTCTAAAATCTTTTGAATTAAGATTAATTTTAGATTTTCTTTGAAGTATTAAGCTTTTAACCACTTCCGTACTAGTTAATTTAAACTATCTTCTCTAATTAACCTCAATTCAACATGAACGTTTGGAATTTGTTGATCTTTTCCCAGAAAGGCTGGCAAACATGAAAGACTCCTCTCAAAGCAAAAAAAAAAAAAAACATTTGAATAAATTAGAGTTATATTAAGTTGAATACTACATCACTCTTTCTAAATAAGTCAATCGATTCTTTGACATAATTATTTTTATTATTTTCATACATTCTAAAACTTCCCTTCCTCTCATTCTGCTGGATTCCCTCCTCTACTTTTTTTCGTAAGTCCCTTCTTAAGTTAAATTGAATCACATAAATTTTCTACATGTGATTATATTTGATTTTTATTCTTCTGGTCTTCTTAGTATTTTTTTTTATTCTTTACTTGATGTTGTATTTGTAACTGAAATTATAAAGCTTAATAATCTTAATTGAACATTCATTCAGAAAAAAAAACCCAACAAGTTGGTGGTCTCGTACTGGTACAATCTTTAACCAGTTCCAGTATAGTTTTTTTATTCAAATGTCTCATCTTCTTAAGTGAGCCATTGTGTGCCGTTCAATTCGGTTTGTTGTTGGTACGTTCGGTTGTTTCGTTTCCTTTCCTTTCATTTGTATATGTATGTATATATATTCCACTTTTACCACCACCATAGTGGGTGAATGAGTGAGACGCGTTTTATACGTCCATCAGCAAATTAAGTTCAATTATTTTAATGTCATAACATCATAAATAGCTGCCAGAGAATGAATAAAATTAAAAAAAAAACAAAAACTATACCTACAAGTCCGAAATCAAAAACAACTGCTTAGAGGGTAAAATAAGTATAGATATGAATAAGAAAGTAAAGTAAAGACCACGATCGACTATATGATGCTGTACAAATTTTCGAGTGTATTTATAGATTTAGACATTTTTTGGTTTAGTAAGAGGAATAATGGATTAATGTCAAACTAATTCTTTGTACTTGAAAATGTGTTTTGTACTAAAAACTATGCTTGGTATTAAAAATTTACGTTTTTTATTAAAATGTACGTTTTATTCTAAAAACTACGTTTTGTTCTAAAAACTACGTGTTGTTCTAAAAACTACGTTTTGTTCTAAAAACTACGTTTTGTGCAAAAAACTCCGTTTGTGAAAAGAAAAATGAAAACTAAACTCTGTTTTGTAAAAAAAAACTACGTTTTGTACAAAAAACTACATTTTGTAAAAAGAACTACCTTTTGTACTAAAAACTTCTTTTTGTACTTAAAACTAAATTTCTTATTACATTTATGTTTTGTACTAAAATCTACGTTTTGTACTAAAATGTTCGTTTTGTTCTAAAAACTTCGTTCTGTGCTACAGCCGACGTTTTGTACTGAAATTTACTACAAACTACGTTTTATACTAAATACTACATTTTGTACTAAAGTTTAAATTTTTTCTAAAATTACATTTTATTTTTACATTTTGTTCAAAAACGTTTGGTACTAAAACTACTTTTAGTACTAAAACTTCCTTTAGTACTAAAACTTCCTTTATTACTAAAAAATACTTTTAGTGCTAAAAATACTTTTAGTACTAAAACTACTTTTATTACTAAAACTACTTTTAGTACTAAAACTACTTTTATTACTAAAACTACTTTAAGTACTAAGAATAAGAAGTTTTAGTACTAAAACTACTTTAAGTACTAAGAATAAGTAGTTTTAGTACTAAAACTACTTTTAGTACTAAAACTACTTTTAGTACTAAAACTAATTTTAGTACTAAAACTAATTTTAGTACTAAAACTACTTTTAGTACTAAAACTACTTTTAGTACTAAAACTACTTTTAGTACTAAAACTACTTTTAGTACTAAAACTACTTTTAGTACTAAAACTACTTTTAGTACTAAAACTACGTTTAGTACTAAAACTACGTTTACTATTAAAACTACTTTTAGTACAAAAAGTAGTTTTAGTACTAAAACTACGTTTAGTATTAAGACTACGTTTAGTACTTTTAGTACTAAAAGTAGTTTTAGTACTAAAACTACGTCTAGTATTAAAACTAAGTTTAGTACTAAAAACTACTTTTAGTACTAAAACTAAGTTTTGTACTACAAATTATGTTTTTGTACTTACATATTGCTTTAGAAACCCTTTTTTTGATCCGAACGTTTTATTAAGAATAAGACAGATTTGTTACAAACTCATGATACCTACTTAATGCTGTAGGGTATAAACTACAATACAATATAAGACTACATAAAGTCAACATACATAAGTGATCGTGATTTAACTGGTGAGAGTCTTAAATAAAATAAAATATTACTCTGGTACTTAAAGCACGAACATAAAATTATTATTATGATTATTTTATACTTTTTTGTTCCATTATTGTGGTTGTTGTTTTTGTTGTTGTTGCTGTTATTATTGCCCCTTTAGTGGATCATGAGAAGAAATAAAAAAATTTTATACATTGACTTTTTATACTACATAAATACTTTTATTATATACTGTACATACATATGTATGTTTTGAGCAGCGGATTTTCGTCACAATTAATCTATTTAAAATGTCCATATTGTTTAAGTTTCATATTGTTGGTTGCCATCATGTACTTTTTGTTATTGTTGTTTCGTTTTTTTTTTCTCAGTTATTGCCCACCCAGTCCGTAACTTTCACTGTAAATTTTTTTTGTTTGTTTTTTCGTTTCAAGTATATGTACTTACTATGTACACTGTAAGATACTTTTTTGTATTGACTAAGCTACAGCTGCTGTAATGTTGGTGGTCACTTTAAAAATCTGGTAAATTAAATAGGTTCGCGTGTTAAGATCTGATCTCTTTATTATTGTTATTATACTTAGGCCACTAATTATTGTGATTTTTCTTAAAAAAATTATTACCACCGTTAACTAGAGAAGTTTGAGAGAAATAGATAAATGATTTTAAAATTTACACTCGTGACAAAACTTGCCAGACTTCCTTTCTCTTTTTAGTTCCGTAATAACAGGCGGAAACCGGTCTAGACTTTTTTTGGCTTGTGTTTAGTGGAAATGTCAGTCGTTAATGAGTAAATTAACCAAATAAAGATCGTGCCAATAATGTTATTAAATTAAGTCTAGACTTATCTACGTTACTCTACTTATTTCGGATTCGTTCTTTTACTATTTACTTTCAAATAATGTGTTAACGATCGTGTCAAAAATAAACTTAATTCTAAACTTATTTATGTTTTGTGGTCTATCCCTCTCAATAGATTTGTTAATGAGTAAATTATTTACATCAAGATCGTGTCAGTAAAGTACACGAAAGACTCTCTTGTTAATTTTTAATGATCGTGAAAAAAAATTTGTTGATTCAGTTGTAGACTTATCTCCATTGTTCTACTGTTTGGAGATCCGTATCTCTTCAATTTAAAAACACTCTTCATGAGTAAATTATCATAAAAAAGATCGTTTTAAAAAAGGACTTAATATAGACTAAACTTATCTATATAAGTCAACGTGTTAAAGAACCTGCTGAATTAGCTTTCTAAGCTTTCAAAGCAAATTGAAGAAGAACTATAGCTCGTGTTAAAACATGATTATAAAAACTTGAGAAAGCGTTTAAAAAAGATCTTTGATTTATAATCCTGACTCCTGTGTTGTCTTTTTTTATTGTACTATAAAAATAACTAAAACTTTAAGCTTATATTTTCAAAACTTTGAACTTTGTACTGATCCGCTTAACTGATCTTTTCACCGAGTTTGTAGTCTTGGACAAAGAATAAATCTCTTTGTTCTGGTGTCACGATCTAATTGTCCTAGAAAATGCTGTTAAAAAGCAGTAGATTTCCTTGTAGCAACAGGCTCTACTGCTAACCTTCCTGAATTGTTAAACTTTAGGCGATTATTCGTTATGGAAGATCGAATTGCTGAGAGATCAGCATATTCTTCTAAAGATAAGATCAATGATCATTTTACTTTAGTATTACACGAGATATTGAACAAAGAGAAAGTCGCTTAGATGACAATCCTTTTTCTCAGACCAAGCTCTCAAGCAATTAACCAATTCTACCCGGAAATGACCTCTGTGACAAACCTTTTAAACAACTGATAATATTTGTTAGACAACAATTTAAAACAAAATATTTTTGACCAACTATTTATTTAAGTAAATATGTACTTACATACTTAAATAGTTGGTCTCCAACTTAACCTGCACCCACACACAATCTGAAACCATATAAAAATCGCACAGCTTTGATTTAAGCAAAAATGCAACAAGTTTTTTTCTGCAGTTTTTTCAATTATGCGTTTTTTTTTTGTTTTATTATAACAGATATGTAATGTGAACGTGTATTTATTTTAAACAAAGGGGGATGTGTCCCTCGCATAAGTCTCAAGTAGGCGTTTAACTTTTTTGTGCACCAATGCAGAAAGTGTTTATTAGTCGCAGTTGTTAGCCAATGTCTTGCGACCATAAAGTTATTTCAATAAAACCGAATGAAAACAAAACGTATTGAACAGGACGGACATCTGTCATAATTGTTTTTAATAATGGAGTTGAGCAGTTAGAGCGCAACGTGTTGTAACAGTTGAGGCTTTGTTTTGATAATTATTTATTAGATAGAAAAACAAATCAAACTAAAATATGTAGTAGTAAAACTAAAGAGGAAGTGGTTTATAGAAGGGAGAGCAACAAGTCTATTGGAATTTATTTTTGATTTGGATTAAAAAAGTTCGTACTTTTTCTAAACTTTAAAATGGAGTTCTAAAACACGGGTAATTTGATGAGGCTTTTTGTTGAAAAGATCTTAAGAACTAATATGTGTCTGGATTATAGTCAGGAATATGTCCTGAAGTGTGGACTATAGTCGGTACTATAGACTAGACTATAGTCGGTACTATCGACTAGACTATAGTCGGTACTATAGACTAGACTATAGTCGGGACTATAGACTAGATTATAGTCGGGACTATAGACTAGACTATAGACTAGACTATAGTCGGGACTATAGACTAGACTATAGTCGGGACTATAGACTAGACTATAGTCGGGACTATAGACTAGACTATAGTCGGGACTATAGACTAGACTATAGTCGGGACTATAGGCTAGACTATAATCGGGACTATAGACTAGACTATAGTCGGGACTATAGACTATAGTCGGGACTATAGACTAGACTATAGTCGGCACTATAGGCTAGACTATAGCCGGCACTATAGACTAGACTTTAGTCGGGACTATAGACTAGACTAATTTCGGTACTATAGACTATATACGGGACTATAGACTAGACTGTAGTCGGGACTATAGACTAGACTATAGTCGGGAATATAGACCAGACTGTAGTCGGGACTATAGACTAGACTGTAGTCGGGACTATAGACTAGACTGTAGTCGGGACTATAGACTAGACTATATTCGGGACTATAGTCGGGACTATAGACTAGACTATATTCGGGACTATAGTCGGGACTATAGGCTAGACTATAGTCGGGACTATAGACTAGACTATAGTCGGGACTATATACTAGATTATAGTCGGGACTATAGACTAGATTATAGTCAGGACTATAGACAAGACTATAAACAAGACTATAATCGTGACTATAGTCTAAATTATAATCGACACTATAGGCAAGAGTCTGGACTATTATGGTTTATAATGTAGACTCAATTCTGGATTAAAGTCTTGACTATAGTCTGTACAAAAATCAGAATTGAACTAAACCATAGTCTGGACTATATCCTGACCTATAGGCGGAACTAATACCAGGATAGTCATATATACACTGGTGCATATTCCTATAAACGCACTTAATTTTTTTCTCTTTTTTTGTTATATATTTGTTGTTCTCGTGCAAAAGCAATTTTGGAGACTATAAATGAGAGGAGACATAGCGGTACTTCTTGAATGTAAACAAACTTTTTTTCTCACTTCTGCTGTTTTGCTTTATTAAGCAATAAAATGATCTTGCTGTTAATTTATGTGGAAGATTCTTATAAACGCAGACGCGAATTTTGGTTTTAAAAAGTGACAAAAAAATTTTTTTCATAAATTTTAGTCTTTTTTCAACTAAAGGTATGTTTAAATAACTAAATTTTCATTTACGACAACATTTTCTGTTCTAATCGAAAAATTTCATAACTTTAAGCGATGCCCAAGGGAACTTTTCTTTCTGACCAGGAAAAAATTCAAATAAAATTTTTTCGTGACCAAGGATGCTCTAATAGAGAAATTGCTCGTAAAATTGGACGTTCTGAATGTGTTATTCGCAATTTTATTAAGAAAGGTCAAAAATATGGAATACGAAAACCTACAAAAGGAAATAAAAAGTTAACAAGAAGGCAGTTTAATCTCATAAAACAAGAGGCAACCCGCAATAAATTGAATGCAACTCAAATAAAAAATAAACTTAGCCTTCCTGTGACTTCCAAACACGTTGCACACATTTTACGAACAGATGGTAACATAAAATGGAAGAAACCCAAGTGCAAGCCAATGCTAAAAAATCATCATAAAGAAAATCGTCTGAAATTCGCAAGAAAATACATGAAATGGGGAGATGAGTGGAAAAGAGTAATTTTCTCAGATGAAAAAAAATTTAATTTAGATGGCCCAGATTCATACTCTTGCTATTGGCACGATCTGAGGTCAAACGACGTCCGTATGTCAAAACGCAATTTCGGTGGAGGAAGTGTTATGGTTTGGGCAGCTTTTTCTGCAGCTGGAAAATCAAAAATATGCTTCGTTCCAACAAAAATGAACAGTCAAATTTATAATGAGCTTTTAGAAGATGCTCTCATTTCATTTATGGATGAAAAAATGGAGGAAGATTGCATATTTCAACAGGATAATGCAGCAATCCATGTTTCTAAGCAATCAAAAGCGTGGTTTAATGAACATAGCATTCCTCTGCTGGACTGGCCGGCTTGCAGTCCGGACTTAAATCCAATGGAGAACTTGTGGGGATACATGGCCCGTAAAGTTTACGCAAATAATGCCCAGAATGAAAGCATAATGACAGTTGCAGAACTAAAACTAAAAATTAAACAAGTATGGGAGGAAATTGATGCCGATCTCCTTAAAAAATTAGTTGAATCAATGCCAGATCGCATTTTTGAAGTAATTCACAATAAAGGATCATCCACTCATTATTAATAACACTAAAATAGCTCATTTATTTAAGTGCGATTATAGGAAAATGCCCTTAAAAATGGCAGTTAAATCCTAAACTTAAGTCAAAAAAAATAATATGAAGTACAAATTAAGTTTAATATTTATAATATTTTAAGTGAAGTCTTAATTAATTTAATAAACCAATTAGTACCCCCCTAAATATTTTTTTGTTTCACTTTTCCTAATTTGTTGAAAGTGCGTGATGTGCGTTTATAGGAATATGCGCCAGTGTAGTCTCAAACATAATCTAAACCCAAGTCTAAACTATAGTTTGGACTATATTCTGAAAAATAGACAAGCATATAATCATGATGATATTTTTGACTACAATCTAGAAAGCGACTCTACTAAAAAACTATTGTTTATCTCCTCTATTTAGTCAAATAGGAAACTTCTTTCAAAACTTTTGACTTAAAACTTAATTTCTGTATATTGTCTGTGTTCAATCTTTCTAAATAACTAATACCCGTATAAGATTACATTCTTTCAAAAACCAAAACAAAAAAAAACTAGTAAATCTTTTGAAATCTCTACGATTTTTTTCATACTTCTTATATTTGCTTTAAAACAATTAAGAATTTAGCACAAAATATTTATTACATTAGATATTTTTTTTTTTTGTTAGCAAAAAGTAGGGGTTGAAATTTTTTTTAAGTAAAAAACAAAAAAATCCATAAAAAATAAAAAAATAACGTACAACATACTTAATTGGCTTTAGAAAGAGTGGCAGTGCTATGGCGCGTACTACATTTACGCCATTTATACACTTATGGTTCCAGTTCTTCCGATTGCCATTCTTGTATACAACTTTTTTTTTTGTTTTTTTATATTATAACATAATGTATACAAAATACCCTACAAGCGTAAATTAAGTGATGACAACATTTTTCAAGGGATTTTGGAGATTTACTTTACTTTCTTCATTAAAAAATCAATAAATGTCCTTCTCAACACTAATTGTTTCTTTCTGAAATCATTTTATTGAATAATTAGACACCACTTAAGAATTCCCAAAAACTTTGTTTATTTATAACTTTATACAAAAAGTTTTTATTCGAATTCCCAAATACATTTCAGAAAATCTCAATTTCCGGGAAAGTTAAAATTGTAAAATTTTACATTTTATTTAAAAAGTAGTTTTATATTGATACTAAAATAAATAATTACAACTATTCTAAGAATTCCCAAAAAGATTTACGAAAATCTCCATTTCCGGGGAAGTAAAAATTTGTAAAATTTGGCTTTTTAATTATGACTTTGTGCTATTTTGAGTATAAAATACTTCATTAAACCTTAAAAAACTGGAATTTAGAGAATTCCCAAATTCATGTAAACAATTCCCAACTACGGGGAAGTTAAAATTAGTGAAATTTTATTCGTTTTTTTTACTATTAATGCTTTTTTGCATTTTATTAAAATTTACATGATTTTAAGAGATATTCTGACAATTCCTAAAAACATTTTGAAAAATTCCATTATCCCGAGAAATACAAAATAATAAAATTTTACAGTTTTTTAAAGAATTCGAAATGTTTTATGAATAATTTCAATGATAAAACAATAATAACAGGTATTTTAAGAATTCCCAAAATTAATTTGAAAAATGCCAATTCCGGGGAAGTTCAAATTTGTTAAATTAAACATTTTATTAAAGAATTTGATAAATTTTACAATTAAACTAAATAGTTTAATGTAAAAAGGAAAATTTTGAGAATTCCCATAAATGTGTATAAAAACCAGAATTCCGGGGAAGTTGAAATTTGTTAAATTTATAAGTTTATAAAAGAATTTTGTAATTTTAAGTTTTAAATAAAAGTTTAAGTTTTTAAATAACAAATTTGAGAATTCCCAAAATTATTTTGAAAAATTCCAATATCTGGGGAAATTTAAGTTTTTCAAATAATTAAAGAAATATCATCAATAAATAAATAAAAACAAATTAAACAAAATAATATTAGATTCTCTAAAAATAATTAGAAATTTTACATTCTGGGGAAGTTTCTATCTGGGGCAGTTTCTATTAGCCAAAGTGTAAGGATTTTGAGGATCTTTATAATTATAGCAAATTTTGTATTTTGATTTATTACTGCAAAATATTGGATATAGGGTAAAAGCATCAATATTAACTCTTGCAACAAATACACACAGATTATGGCAAACATTATGTGGCAGGGCAATGCAAAAGTCTTTTTTTTATTATGTACTATGTATATTTTGTGGCTAGAAAAGGGAATATGTATGGTGTGTTTGGTTGACGTACTTACAACCAAATAAAACTAAAAACCCTAAAGAACTCGATGCACAAACAAACACACACGCACACATACACTCTCTTACACGTTATACACTCATGTTGCACATACACATAAGTGGCTTAATTAGCTACCGTGCAACGATCAACACTCGGATGTGTGTTGTTGCCATTCCAAGTACATTATTCTTCTTCTATACTACAAAATATTGTATTTTTTGTTTTTGTTTTTTTGTTATTACATGTGGTAGTATAGTAAATATGAATGTGTGTGCTTAAATTTACAATTGTGGCAGAGTGTATGAAAATACAACAAAAACATAAAAAAACAACAATCATTCATGGGTTTGGTTTAAAAACACGTTATAAACGTGTAAGGTACTTGAGCAACGAGTATTTGCATATAATTTCACGCCGTTCTTGCTACTACTGCTGCTGCTCATTACAAGAAAATCCTGTTGTTTTTTTTTGCTGTTGTTGTTATTATTATTATTTGTGGAGTCTCTAGGTTTAAATACATTTCATCATGCTATATATGGGGTGCCATTTTTAATTTTCAATGCAGTGTGAGAATGTGGTTCATTTTTTTTAAGCAGCAAAATAATTTCCATTTTTTCCACAAAAAGCTGAACGCCGTTTCTTACATTAAAATTGCATACATACATCCTTAACATGTTTAATGTTAATATTTTTTGGTAAATGCAACACACTATTACACAAAACTTATACACATGTATGTATGTATGTATGTATGTATGTATGTATGTATGTATGTATTAACATATTTACATATATGTATAATTAGCTTGCCACAACCATCCATCAAGAAATCGCCAAGTGCTTAAATTCTGAACACATTCCTCCAGCGTCATTGTGAGTCACTCTCTTACTCTCTATAAAAAAACAGTTCTCACTCGTCAAGATTTTTTCAAATTTACTGAAAGTTTTTTTCTTTTTGAATTCTACGACAATTGCACTTTCTTTGCCAACTTTACCATTACCGCCATCATCATCATCGTCGTCCTCATCCATCCATTCATTCCATTTTTGTTTTGATTTCCGCTTTATAGAATTTTGAAGAGCGATTTTTTTGTTGTTGTTGTAAATAAAAGTGTTGGTCTAAAGGGGCTTCACAGCTTAAGAAAATGTTTGTGTTGTTTTTGAAAGTCATTATTGATTTTTTCTTAAATCCATAAAATAGGAAGTTTACATAGCAGAGTTTTAAAAGTATAAAATCATTCTTTTAAAAAAATAATATAAAACCTAGTCCAGTTCAGTTCTAGTTTAGTTCTAATTCCAGTTTTTTTCTAGTTCAGTCCTAGTTCAGATCTAGTTTTTTTCTAGTTCAGTTCTAGTTCAGATCTAGTTTTTTTCTAGTTCAGTTCTAGTTTAGTTCTAGTTCAGTTCTAGTTCAGTTCTAGTTCAGTTCTAGTTCAGTTCTAGTTCAGTTCTAGTTCAGTTCTAGTTCAGTTCTAGTTCAGTTCTAGTTCAGTTCTAGTTCAGTTCTAGTTCAGTTCTAGTTCAGTTCTAGTTCAGTTCTAGTTCAGTTCTAATTCATTTCTAGTTCAGTTCTAGTTCAGTTCGAGTTCAGTTCAGTTCTATTTCAGTTCTAGTTCAGTTTTACTGCATTTCAGTTCTAGAACTTCAGGTTAGTACCTAATTTTTTCAAGTTCTATGAGAATTTTTCCTTTTATTGATTCCCAATGTCTTGGTGGTAACTAAAGACCGTTACTAAGTCGATAATTAGTGGTTAGTGTTTCTTAGGTTTTGCGTGTCTAATATTGTCATGGATTTACAAATTGAGGAGTTCAATAGCAATGTTATCAAAAACAATAAAAATATATTAAAAATTATAAAGAGAACCTCAATTTCTGGGGAGAGTTATAGACATATTTCAGTGCTTTAGATAACAAATTCCAAAATTGTAATTCTACAAGTATTATTTTAAACACTAGGAGGTTCTATTATAACATGCAATATTTTTTTTTCTTTTTAAGGAGGAGTGTTACAAAATTTGTCTTATTTAGCAAACATAATATAGTTTTAAGAAAATTAACATTCATAATCTATTGATCAGTTATCAGTTAAACTATAATTACAACAAGTTTGTAAAATACTTCCTTTAGAACTGGATAAAGTCAAACCTCTGTAAACCCCAGTTAAAAAGTGTTTTATGATAAAACACTAGGAGGTTCTTAAACCACCATTTTAACACAAAAATATAGGAGTGTTTCAAAAACTGTACATTTTCACAGCCTACTTTTTTCTTTTTAGAAATTTATTACAAGTCTTGTAAATGACAAAACAAAGCTCGGTTTTATGAGAATATCTGTACATTGAAGGGGATACTTTCAAGTAATAATGTTTTAGACAAAAACCATTGTTTTGAATAATTGATAGTTTAAGATTTTACAACACTTCAATTTTCTGAACTACATAAAGACACATGCATATATGTATGTACAAGATCCTCTTCCCATGGTTGAGGATGGATGTCGCAGTAGTCAAGCATGACTGTTTGGAAACCGTTTGTTAACCATAGACAATACAAAGAAGAGGAAAAGTTGGTTGGATTGAATAATAGTAATAATGATAGTGCCTGTAATAGCAGTGGCAATATACAATATAGTAACTGAAGTATCTATCTAAAGTACATAATGGTTTTACAAACTTTGTCAAAACAATTGCAAACAACTCAACGCGCATCTCATAATTATTTCCTCGCTTCGTTGCCGTTTTGAAATGTTCAGACAGTCTAATAACACAAACGACAAATTCATGCAACTAGTGGTCAACAGCAGCAACAACAACAACATTAAGCTGAACAACAATAAACACAATATGTTTAGTTTATAGAGAGCTGTAACTCTAAAGCTTGTAACACGCTACGCTTAGACTCACGTACATGCAACAGACAGACAATAACGCTGCTGCTGTTTTTGTTGTTGTTGTTTTATTTTCCCAAAACCCAATAACTACTGCTACTTTAGTTACTACCATAAACATATTGCTCGTGCAACATCATTGATTCCCTGAGTAAAAGTATCTAAATATTTATTGTAACTGAAAAGTTAACTAGAAGAGAGCGATGTGTGTGTTTGTGTGTTCAGCCGTTACTGTCAGTTTTGTTGTAATTGTCTTTGCCACGATCAGCCAGCTAGCAAAAGCAATCCAAAATGGCATGACGTAACATGCTTGTAGTAATTATTCAATTTGTTTCTCAGTCTCACATACATACTACTTGCCACATACATTTCTACTTACATACATATTTACGTACAACAATTTTTAATGCTTCAATGAAGAAACCAAATATTAAATGGACTCTGTCTGCTATTTTCTAACAATGTTGTTTTTTTTCAAAAATATTTTACAACAGTTTTGTTTGCTTGTTTGTTTCCAAAAACTTTTGTTTTGTCTTCGTAGAAGCTAATTTTGTAAGACGTGAAAATATGTATTTATTTCTCAAAAGAAAAAAAATGTAATGAAATGAAACTTGTCAAAAAATTGCTGTTGTCTTGGTTGTTTTTGTTTTGTTTTATCAAGCGAAAAAAACTAATTTCAGTACAGTTTTCCAACAAATCAGAAAACTGTCAAATGACAAAAGTTTACAGAAATTTGCTTTAGATTTCTTAAGCAATAGTTGTACTAACCCTTGCGTTAAAACTATAATTTTTCTTCCAAGTACCCGATTTTTAGATAATAATGAAAAATTTGTTAGTTAAGGATTTGTTAATCAATCACTTAGCGATTATCCATCAAAACAATTAAACATTTTGTTGTATTAACAATTTAAGTGTGAAAATCATTATATCGATTGTTGTTGTTTTAGCAGAGATTGTCCATTGGTCACGGTTGCTCGATTCTTTTGTGATATTGAAAGAATTGTTAATTTTACAATTATTTTAATTAATCATTATTTGATTATCGTTTAAAGCAATTAAACGTTTTGCTTTATTTACAAAAAAAAACACTTCATTGTGAAAATGAATAAATTTGCAGTTAAAATTGTTGAAATTAATATTATTTGTTCCCAATTATACCTTTTAGTTATACAAATCTTTTTCTAAAATCAAAAAATTGTTGTCTTTAATGTATTTTAATTGTACCAAACAAAAGTTGTTAAAAATTGAAGAATTATAGAATATATATGAAAGAATTGTTAAGTTAATTAATCCTCACTTGATTATCCATCTAATCAATTAAACGTTTTGCTTTATTAACAAAATTACAACTTAATTGATAAAATTAACAAATCCGTTACTAAAATGACTACAGATCTTTGCGTTAGAGATAACTTAATCAAATTATGCTAAATAATTACTAAAAACTTTGACTATTTTTTATTTTTCAAAAGAAAACAATATTTTTAATTTCACTTTTAAATTTTAGTCTAAAATATGTTAGAACTTCAGGATTTTTGACAATTAAACGATTAGAGATAACTTAACCAAAGTTGTGTTATATTATTACTAAAGTTTTTGACTATTTTTGATTTTTCATAAGACAACAATATTTTTTGTAAAACAAAAGTTATTAACAAAAAAATCAACAAAGTCAAAAGAAATTTTACTTTTAAATTGTGGTCTATGATGTGTTTGACTTTCTGGATTTTTGGCAATTAAACAGTTAGAGATAACTTAACCAAAGTTGTGTTATATCATTACTAATATTTTTGACTATTTTTGATTTTTTAGAAGACAATAATATTTTAAATAAAGTCAGAAACAATTTCACTATTTTAAATTTTGGTCTAAGATATGTTTGACTTTCTAGATTTTTCACAATTAAATGGTTTGAGTTAATTTAACCAAATTTGTATTAAAATATTACTAAAGGTTTAAACTATTTGTTATTTTTGTAAAAGAAAATAATATTTTTTCGAAAACAAAAGTTATTTACAAAATAAAAGTGTTTTTTTTTAATTTTCGATTTTCAATTAAAGTTGTAAATAAAATTTGTGTTAAAATTTTATTAAAAATTTAAGTTTTATTAAACTTAAAAAATTCTTCTTAAAAAGCATACCGAAAAAATTGAGATTTTATAACAAATTTTTATAAAAAAAAATAAAAATAAAAATTTTGTTTTTATTGAACTTAAAGAGCATATTGCAAAAATTGAGATTTTATAACAAATTTTTATTATAAAAGCATTTTTGTAATTAATTCCAAAATTTGATTGTCTTTAAGGATTTATTACAATTTAAAGGTTTGCCTTAACTTAACTAAAATTTTGTGAAAACATTGCTAAAGGTTTAAAGAAATTTTGATTATTTATAGAAATAACATTATTATAGAAAAAACTTAAGTTATTAGCAAAACTAATCCTCCTTATTTTCAAAATAACATGTTGTGACTTTTGGGGATTTTTCAGAATTAAACGTTTAGAGATAACTTAATAAAAATTTCTTTAAATTATTTCTTATGTTGCTGATGAATTTTGATTTTTTATAGAAAAAAAACATTTTCACAAAAACTAAAGTTATTAACAACGTACTAAATTTAGGCAATTTTAAAAAAATATTTTTTTGTTTTGTTTCATAAAAAACATTTAAAAATTAGTTGAAGCTTAACTATCTTTAGATTTTAAAAATATTTTACAGACTTTTAAAAAGAAAGAAAAATTTAAAGATTTTTGATATTAATTTTATAATTTTTTTTTTTAATTTTTTGGAGTTATAAAAAAACTTTTTGAATAATTTCTTGTAATTTAAAAAAAAAAAACTTTTTTTAAGTTAAATTTAGTTTAAAATCAAAATTTATTTATTTTTTTTCTGATTATTTTCTAAAATCTTGCAAATTTAAACTTTTTCAGTAACACAATTTAAACTCTTTAAACTTTCAAATAAAATTTGCTTTATTATTTCTTAACATTTACTTTCTTAAAGTTGTTGCAACAATCGTTTTTCTTTGTTGCTTAATAAATTATATGGATTTACAAAAAAAAAAATCCCACAAATAAAATGTTACACACATCCCAGCTATGACAATCTATCTTTCTAATACTTTCGTTAAATAGACCAAAACAAGCAAAAAAAGAAGTAGCTGTATTAGTATGAGTGTGTGTGCCTTTGTAAACGTCTTAGTTTATTTATTGATTAAAAAGTGTGAAAAAAATGACAACTTTAGCAGTTTGTAGTTTTATTACTTTGAGTGAAAATAAACAAAAAACTCAAAAAATAAACTCCGCCTTTAACGATCTTCATAAATTAGAACATTAATAAGAAAATACAATCCACTTTACAAATTTTGTATCCACAACAAAACTCACCACACCATACCGTTAAAAAACTAAAACTTGCTCTTGCTTTAGCTAGTTTTTCTCTCTCTCCCTCTAGCTCTTTAGCTCATAAATGTTGTTTTGTTTGTTAAATGAGTGTCTTTAGGTTCCTGCGCATTGAAAAGAGTTAACTATAGAGTATATTTTTGGTTGCGTGTGTGTGTGTATGTGTGTTAGTGTTTTTTTAAATTTGTATACCCCTCCCAAGAAAATGGTTGTCATTTGACGCGGGAGGCGTTGCCTTTAGCACGTTTTCTTTTTTACATCTGCTTTACTTTTGTTTTTGCATTTCTATGGTTTTTGTTTTTCTTCTTTTTTTTTTTGAGTGAACAAACTGTATAAATTTTCTTATTTTTTGGAATTGTCATCATCATTGATTTTCTAAATTGTAACTTAAGAAATTACAAAAAAATATTTGTTGTTTTTTTCTTATTCGTTCTACGTTCTTATTTAGTGTAATAAATTTAATGAGTGTTTGAAATGTTGCGAGTGGAGAGGGTATTGACGTGTAAATATGTGTGTTGTAGGGCTGTTGATGCAATTTCTTTTTTTTTAAGAAACAAATTTGCCAATAACTTTAATAATAACACAGTGAAATCTAAGAAATAATGATTCTGCCTAAATTTAAGAAAAACTTCCTTAAAAAATTTTTTAAATAATTCTAAAATAAAATTATCTTCAAGGAATTGACACCATTTAACAATTTAAATTCAACCTAAGTTTTATTAAAGATTTTCTTAAGTTTTAGGTATTTTTTTTTTGTAATTTTCGTAAAGAAACTCTATTAAAATCGATTCTTAACGATATTTTAACAATTTCTTAATGCAACACAAACATTTGTTGGAAAAATCTTAAGAAAAGTACACTCCCCAGCAAATGTTAGAACTTACTCAACAAGTATGTAAGTACTTACTAAGCTTTGAAGCATTGTTAAAAAGTGTAATATACTCAGTGGGCGTCGCATTCTCGTAGACAATATTCTCAAAAACAAAACTGCTTACCTAACTTCCTATTTGCCAGCGTTCTGTAGTAAGTACTTACCTAACTACTTCTTATAAAGCGAGCGTGTTAAGTACTTTCATTCAATAACATTTCCATGTTAAAATAATATCTTAAAATGCAGTTGTGTTAGTCAGTCGTGGATCCAGCTCGAGTGTTTTTTTTTTCTTAAATTATTTTGCTTTAAATACCCGCTCACCCCGTGGATCCGCGCCTGGTGCAAGTAAATTTTAAACCCTTACTCTATACAATTTTTTTAAAGCTTCTAAAATATAGCATAATTTTTATATTCTTATAAGAAAACTCATTTCAAATTTAGCTTTTATTAAAGTTTCAATACTTTTCTAGGAGAAAACAATATAAAAATATAATCTCTAAAAAAAAATCAAAGATTTTTCACAATTAAACATCGGAAGATAACTCAAGCAAAGTTTTCTTAAAAAATTTCTGAAGATTTTCAATAATTTTGAATTTTAACTAAAAAAACAATTGTCCAATTCACAATCGGTGTTGTACGGTTGTATGGTAGTATGTCGTATTTTTTTTTGTTATTCATTTGTTTTTTTAAATAATTTCTGAAGATTTTCAATAATTTTGAATTTTAACTAAAACACAATTGTCCAATTCAATTATTATTCATTTGTTTTTATTTAAAAAAAATTAGTTTGAAAAACTTTTATGACTTACAATGCTACAACAATACGACATCGATTGTACAAATATTTCAATAATAAATAAATTAAAAGTTTTAGCAAAAAAAAGCCAAAATCTCTTTAATTCTAAAATATGTTTGATTTCAAGGATTTTTCACAATTAAACGGCTGAAGAAAACTCAAACAAAGTTTTGTTAAATAATTTTTGAAGATTTTCAATAATTTCGAATTTTTACTTAAAAAACAATATTTCGTTAAAAAATAAATTAAAAAAAATTCTTTAGCAAACAAAGCCAAAATCTCTTTAATTCTAAAATATGTTTGATTTCAAGCATTTTTCACAATTTAAGGGCTGAAGATAACTCAACCAAAGTTTTGTTAAATACTTTTTAAAAGTTTAAACTAATTTTGAATTTTTGTTAAAAAGCAATATTTCAAACAAAAAATTTCAAAAACATATTTTTATATTTATAATAATTACATTTTTTTAAAACACACGTTTTCTATAAAATTCATTATTTTCTTATAGAAAAACTTTGTTTATTTAAAAACGATAGAATTTTCAATATTTTTAGAAAGTTTCGGTTTCAAAATTAATTTTTATTCAATTAAAAATTTTACTTTTAGTAACTATTCTATCAACATCTTATTAAGATCTTTAAAACCTGCAGTATTAAATTGCAAAATGGAGGTGTGGCTTTCTTCCAAAAACAAAAAAAAAGAAATATTTTGCAAAATGTCATAAATCATATTTCTGATGCAAAAAAAAAAAAAAAACTCTGTTCCAAGCTAAACATTTTTCAAACTAAAACTAGTTTTGGACTTTTCTTAACTAAAAAGTCCCTTTAAAAACGAATTCAGAGATTTAACAAAAAATCTACATATTTCTTATAGAATTGTGGAATTATGTGATAAAATCTAAAATTTTGCTTTAAATCTAACAAATATTGAGTATTTTATTTGAATTTTCTTGATGATTTTGAGGTGAATATTGAAAATTTAACTGCTCCAGACTTTTGATAATTTTAGCTCAAGAGGGTATTTTTTAAAGGAGAGAGCATGACAACTAATGTTTTAGTTAAATAAGAATAAGGGGAGCAATATGAGTAAGAGAGAAACATAAACAATATTAGTAAAACAAAAAAGAACAAAAAAAACTGCACATGCGCTTTAAAAAAAATGCAGCAGCAATATGGAGTAGAAATACTAACACACTCTTACAATTTAGGTCTGCAAAAAAACAAGCTTGCCTTAAGAGAGAGAGAGAGTGCAACGGAAACTAAACAAACACACTCAAACTAAGTTTACAGGATTTTTTTCATATTTGAATTTTCTTCTTTGAGAGAGAATTCTCTACACCATTTACACTCGCTCTCTTTGTGGCTGTTTTTTTTTTTTTGGTATTGTTAATGGGTGATGACCACCTTCAAAGTTTTTGCTGCTTTTTGTGGCAACAAAAAAAAACCCATTTTGGTTTGTTAGCTGTATGAGTATGAGTAAGTTTTGTTGTCGCTCTGTGGGCTTTTTTGTTTCTTTTGGCTTGAGTCTGGAATTTTTGTCAGATTCGTCGCTTACTAAATGTCTACTTGACGCATCTTATCGTGCCGTCAACGCCACTGTAAACATTATTCACGTTGTCGCTATTGTTTTCTTGGGCAATGTATCAGTATCGTGTATCTTAGACATGCTTTGTTTAAAAATTTTCGCCTAAGAAAAAGGTATCAGCCAACAACAACAACTATAGCAGTAACAACAACAACACCGCCATATTTACTATCCTCACTTTTTTGCTGTGGCTGCTGCTGCGGCTGCTGATATTGTTTTTGCCCGCTTTTTGCCTTTTTGCAATCGTACGTAGAGTCAACTACATACAAATAAAACAATTTCGAAAACTTAATGCTTGGACAGACATGTGTTTTCGTACAACCAGCCCCGGCATCCATTGATTTGAGCCACAGTCAGCCAGCAAAACGGGTGAAGGTGGAAAATATGCTTCGCTTTGTGTGTGGTGTCATTGTTAATGCAAATGTCGCGCGTTTTTGATGTGATTTGATACTGAGTTTAACAGAAAAAAGAAGAAAAAACAGCATAAGTAGCGCGGGCGATTCAATTCGATTCTCGTATTGACGGTGATATATATATTTTTTTATTTCTTCTACCATTCATTTGACTTTTGTATAATATATATACATATATTTTTGTTTTGGTTTAATATACGTTTTCTTTCTTACGTTACGTTTTGAAAATCTCTGCGGAAATATACAACAGTGTTGATTTACTTGTTATATTTGTTGTTGTGCCTACAACAACAGCAACAACAACAACTATTCGTATTTGTTTCTAGACTAAAAACGTCTCTAGATGTTGTCAATACCGCTTGGCAGTATTATGTGTACTTGTTGTGCTTTGATTAAGTGTCTCCAAAAAATTTTAAGCCGTCGCGAAAATTAAAATTATTAATAATGAAAAAAACTTAAACAAAAAAACAAAAAAAAAAATATTATTTTGTTAACAAAATATAAATAAAAATAAATTTTTATAAAAAATTTAAATATTTTAAAATTAAAAAAAGTGTTTATTTTTGCAAAAAAAAAAAATTTTAAAAAATTCTTTATAAAATTTTTAATAAAACCTTATATTAAAAAAATAGTGCTTATTTAAAAAAAATACAAAAAAATTTTAAATAAAAAAAGTGTTAAAATCCCAACAATTTTATAAATCTTATAAAAAAAAATTACACAAAAATTTATCTTAAACTTTATAAAAAAAGGATTTAAAAGTCAATTATTACAATCTTCATAAGAAAAAAACCCCCAGCTTTGTTTTATTAAAAACAACTAAATGGTAAATTCTCTCAAAAAATGTTGTTGGTTCAAGTGTTTATTTATTTACAGCAAATAACAGTAAATATGCTCTACATTTAAGCTAAAATATAGTGATTGATTTGTTCTATATGGTTGTATAAAGGAAAAAGTTATTTTTCTCTTTAAATTGTTAAAAACAGGTGTGGATTTTGTTAATATTTTCTTGTCGTAGGAAAATTTGTTATAAAATATAAGATTGTTGTAGAAATTTTTCCACAAAAGCGTTTCTAACTTTTAAAAATACTAAATTATTTGGTGTAAAACTTAAAAATAAAGGATTCACAACAAAAGTGTAATTTATTCACAGGTTTTGAAATTATTAAATTTCTTCCCAACAAAATATCATTCGTAGAGACTCTACTAGAGAGCTATTAAAATCAAGCTTTAACACTATAAAATCACTTACCATATGGCCAAGCGTAAGAAAAGTCAGTCTCACTGGCCAAATCCATATTAAAGCCAAGCTAATGCTTTGTAAAACGGCGTCTTATCAATTATAATCTGGTAAAAACATTGTACCGAATGCCATTTATCCATTTGAAGCAATCATTTACCGAAATGGCCCAGAGTATACATGAAAATAGTTAAAAGTCTATTACAACAATAATCAGTCTAAAGTTTAGAGAGAAATTTACATTTCATTCTCCGTGTAGTACCCACCTTACTCCGTCCGACTACAATTAGTTTCGATCGATGCGGAACTCTTGTCTTTAAACAGAACTAGAAAGATAGGACAATACTATAGCTTAGGTTGCTATACAGGCCACCATCGGGCCTGTTCTTCTTATGAGTTTCTTTACTTGCAAATGTTGGTGGCAATAACCTTAAGAAGGTGTTCTTTAAACAGAACCAGAAAGATAGAAAAAGACTGTAGATTATTAAGATTAGGTTGAAAGAAGAAGTTTAAATACACCAAGCCACTTCCGGTCCTTTTCTTCGTATGCGCTTCTTTATTTGCAAATGTTGGTGGGAAGACCCTTAAGAAGGTGCCTGATTATCGAAAACTCAGTTTCCTAAACGAAGTTCTTTAATAATTTTTATTCAGTGTTCCTGCGGGATGTTTTATATGGTTTAACATATTTGAACTGGACTTAGTGTTTTTATTATGCTCTTCACTTGAGCACGCAGTTCTTTAGACAAGATAAAGATCCGGAAAAAGTCATTGCTACTTTGGAGTAACATATTTGGACTTAGTGTTTCATTATGCACTCCTTATGATCTTAAATTGAGCAGTTCTTTAAACGATAGGAACAAATCATTGCTAGGTTAGGCCACTATCGTACCTTGTTGTGGCCTCCTTCACTTAGAAAAATTGGTGGAAAGAACCTTATAAAAATGTATCAGTTTTTCTAAGAGAAGTTTTTTATTTGGACTAAGTGGTTCAATTTAGTCTCCTCATACTCTTAAGACGAGCCGTTTATTAGACATGGCTACCAAAAAAAGATGGAAACAAACTAATTCCTATGTTAGGCCACTATTTGGCCTTGTTGTGCGCACCTTTACTTAGAAATATTGGTGGGGAAATCCTTATTAGAATGTGTCCGATGTTTAGAAACTAAGTTTCTTGGATGTAGTTCTTTAATAATTTCCAATCAGTGTTGCTGAGGGATGTTTTTTATTTGGAATAAGTGGTTCATCGTTATTTAGTCAAGGCCAAAAAGATGGGAACAAGCTAATTCCTATGTTGGGCCCCTATTCGGTCCTGTTGTGTCCCTCTTTATGTAGAAATATTGGTGGAAAAAGGCTTATAATAATGTATCCTGTGCTTAGAAACTCAGTTTCTTGGATGTAGTTCTTTAATAATATCCAATCAGTCTTGCTGAGCGATGTTTTATCTGGGATAATATATTTGAATCTAATATAGACGAAAACCTGGTCATAACAGATCAAGTATTTCATTATCTTCTCCTGCTTTACATTCATCTGAATCTGTTTCTCCTATTTTCTTTATTTTTAAGCTGGGAGTTTTTGACACAGGAATGTGTCATGCTTTTCCGGCAAGTTAAAAAAGGACGCAATGACTTATAAAACCTAACTACATCACAGGAGTTCGACCTGACCTAGCCACCTGTTTGCCGCTAACTAGTATGTATTGTGTCCTTCGAATGTACTCTTTATAATGCAGAGTCGTCACGAATGTACTCTTTGTAATGCATAGAATGTACTCTTTGTAATGCAGAGTCGTAACTTTACTGCTCCCAAGTAATCTACAAATTAGACACTTGTTTACTCTTTGTAATGCAGAGTCGTCACTTTACTGCTCCCAAATAAGCTACAAATTAGACACTTGAAAATGTTTAGAAAACAGTTACACAAGCTATCATAATTAATCGAATGTATTACGAAACATCATCCTGAAAGGAATATTTCTTATTGTCAATTTTGTTTAAACAGCTTTATTTCTCTAATTGGTACAATCCAATGTTATGAAAAGCTTTCTTTTTTAACTATATTATACAGGGGTGGACGTTTTATGAATATATAACATTTTAATTTCGAGATTATAAGGAATGGAATAGGTTCCACATGTCACAAAATATCTTATTAGAATTTTAGAATCTAACAAAGATTAACTTCCCTTCGTCACTGAATTGTAGCTCTGCACTGAAGTATAAAACATTAAAATTCGATTGACATTGTTTAGGATTCAAATTCTTTAATTTTGTTTGATCAGATTTTGATTATTAGTCTAGATTTTTTTCAAATTTCGTGATCACTCATCTATTATAACAAGAGTGAAGAAATACAATGCCTATACTTTTAGAATTCTAGTATAAATGATCTCTTGAACCCAGAGTTAAAATTCAGGGATTTCAAAGCGATCGAAATTTTTAATATAATTGTTTGCAATATTTGTCCAAGTTTTGTTAAAACTGGAAAAATCAGTGAATACAATCGAAAAGATGCTTTGATCTTCTTACTTTTTGACATTATTTAATATATCTATTGATCTCTATTGATGAAATAATGTCCAGGTGATTGTTTAAATTAAATATTCGTTCATCCCGCATTTGAATTTATCTTGTAAATTAAGGCAGCAAAGCAATACCTGCATTAGTATCCTGTAAATTTGACTTATAGCTCAAGATCGATTAAGATTCCCACTATGACTGAGTTTTTTATGAAAACAATTTTTGCAGATCATTATTTTTGAGCGACTTTTAAGCCAAAGCTTTCGTGCATATGACTCTGTTTCGAGTGGAAAGAAGCATCTTTGTATTTTCGCCGCAATATTTCGTTTGTTTTAAGTATAAATCATGGAAGTATAAATCATTTGTCGCTTTTTTGCTGGTTCCCTTTTCTAAAGTGTAGCTCCTAAATTGACTTCATCTCATTTCTCAATAGCTTAAACGTTGTGGTGAAACGGTCTACAAGGTCGATCAGTATAATAAACTTCAACTCTTAAATTGACTTCTTCCAAATTCTCTTTTTCTCAAACGTCGCTTGGATAAACGTTGGTTCCTAAATTGTCCTTTTCGAATATTTAGTTTATATACTGAGCTCTTTGCATTTCTCTATTGCTTAAGCGTCATAAGCAAAGACTTATTTTATTCCTAAAATTTAAACAAATTAACCTTTTACAACCTTCTAATACTTTGATTTCTCACAGTGCATAGAATTTTGCTAAAACTGTCAGTAGTTATTGATACTTTTAATAGTTTTATTAATAAATACATTTTGTTTTTGTTTAACGAAACTTAATAACAACAATTTGTAAATATTTCCAATAACAACTACAACATACATACTTTTGCTAGTAAGTACATATGTATAAACATATTTATTATATGCAGTTAAAACTTTTCTGAAAACATTTTGACGGTGTTAAAATGTTGCCAAAAAAAAACAACAACAAAGATGTTAAAAACACAATAAATACACACTCCAAAATGACACAAGACAAAAAATGTAGAAGACAAAAATAACACAAAAAAAAAGTAAAAATGTAAATAGTCGTAGAGATCCCCGGGTAAGAAGAAGGTGAAATCGTCACAACCAATGTTGTTTACATTAGACTATTGGTTGAGGGACACCAATCCGCGACGCTTAGCTTCATATATAAAAACGAAGGAGTGGCTTAAAGTACACACAACAATTCACACTATGACAGCAACCAAAAAAGTACTTGGAATGCTTTGTTAACTTTGAAAATAAAAAATACATACAACAAAAACAACGACAACAACAAGAATTGTATTTTAATGTAGACCCCAAATGCTAAAATATTGCTACCATGCATCATTATTATTATTGTTATTAACAATAACAACAACAAACATGATCATCATCATCTTGATAGTCATCGCCGTCGTTGTTGTCGTCCTCTTGCTTTAGATGTTGTTAGTGTTATCCTCAAAAGGCAAATGTGTTTTTGTTGTTGTTCTTGTATTGATACTCTATATTGGGTATGGATTACTGCGATGACCACTTAGTTCCAGTTCCGTTCTAGTTCAGTTCTACTTCAGTAACAGTCCAGTTCCAGTTTAGTATTAAATCAACTCTAGTTCAGTTCTAGTTTAGTTCTAATTAATTTTTGGTTCCAGTTCCATTCTAGTTCAATTCAAGTTCATATATACTTCCGTTATAGTTCACTTGTGGTTCACTTCTACTTCAGTTATAGTCCTCGGGTTTAGTTTAGTTTTAATTAATTTTAGTTCTAGTTCAGTTCTAGTTCAGTACTAGTTCAGTAATAGTTCAGTTCTAGTTCAGTTCTAGTTCAGTTCTAGTTCAGTTCTAGTTCAGTTCTAGTTCAGTTCTAGTTCAGTTCTAGTTCAGTTCTAATTCAGTTCTAGTTCAGTTCTAGTTTTAGTTCGGTTCTAGTTCAGTTTTAGTTCAGTTCAGTTCTACTTCAGTTCTAGTTCAGATCTAGTTCAGTTCTAGTTCAGTTCTAATTCAGTTCAGTTCTAGTTCAGTTCTAGTTCAGTTCTAGTTCAGTTTTACTTCAGTTCTAGTTCAGTTCTTGTTCAGTTCTAATTCAGTTCAGTTCTAGTTCAGTTCTATTTCAGTTCTACTTCAGTTCTACTTCAGTTCTAGTTCAGTTCTTGTTCAGTTCTAGTTCAGTTCTAGTTCAGTTCTAGTTCAGTTCTAGTTCAGTTCTAGTTCAGTTCTAGTTCAGTTCTAGTTCAGTTCTAGTTCAGTTCTAGTTCAGTTCTAGTTCAGTTCTAGTTTAGTTATAGTTCAGTTCTAGTTCAGTTCTCGTTCAGTTCTAGTTTAATTCTACTTCATTTGAATTAGTTTGTATCGAATTACTGTATGATACAGTCGGTCTACACCATCAATATTTCTAGACTTGTTTTTTTATTGGAATCAAAGCTTTTTCTATGCAGTCTCCCAACACTCATACTACAACTGCATTGACACTCACTCACTGTTGGTGTGAAGTAAACACACCAACAGCCCGGCAAAGGAAAAACTAACAAAAGAATGTTGGCAATAGGGAGGGTGTTAGTGGTTGGAGGAGATTCTCTAAGTAAAAAAAAAGAAACTTTTCATTCTATGAGTTTTCCTTTACGAAACGGATGGTTGTATTATTGTCATCAATGTACTTGGCTGGCACACTCGACTTAAAGAGAGTCTAAAGTCAACAAGAAATCCTACAACAACAATAATATACCAAAAAAAAAACAGTGTTTGCAGGTTGTGCAAAAAATTATGTTTTAAATCATGAAAATTGCCTTAAAAACAGCAACAACAGCAGGAAAAATGTACTAAACTTTACAGCACACACATACTACATCACGGCCCTTTTTTTGTTACAACAAAAACAACTTTTCTACACACTTACATTCACTTGAGGAGAGTTAATAGAACAAGCGCATTGTAGACAAATGTGCAGAGTAAACCAGAAAAAAATGTACTCGACTACTCAACACATATCCAACACTATACAGCACTACCAAACACCCAAACAAACATCCACATGGACTACTACAACAAAGCTAGAGAGGAGACATGGCCGAAGTTTAAAGAACAAGAATAAGTCTATAATAAACAGATACACATACATACACACTTTGCCATAACATTTGGTAAAGTGCCAGAGCCAGAAACAACAACCAGAGTTTAAGTCACCAGAATAAATTTTCAATTTTTCTTTCATCCGTACAAGGGGAAAATCTTAGGAAGTTGATAGGAATAGAACGAAAAAATGTGTTTTTAAAAAAAAAGACAAACTTTTTTATATGACACTCTGGGTGTGTGTAAGCACACCAACAAAACAAATGACGGTGGTCCAAGCCACTTAACAAATGGAGCAAAAATTTAATCTTTAATAATGTGTAGATACTCTGATATATAATTTTCGTTTTTTTTTTGCTTATACATTTTGCAAACAGTACATGAACCTATAATACTACAGTACATAAATACTTATGTACGTTTAAATATACGAGGTTAGGCTTAAAATATTTTGAATTTTCTATTTAGGTAAAACTTTAATGTTACTTTTGTAGAGATCTTAACTTGAAAACTTCTATTATTGTTATTGTTGTTAAAAATCTGCTTCTGTAGGGTTTTCTCCAGGAAACATATAGATATCCATGAGTCGACGATTGAAATGATCAAGTTGCAGTAAAAAATTCCTATCATTAGAAGAAATAAAACCATTTAGTTATCAGTTTATATAAACGAATCTTAGAAATCCTGTCAGATTAAAACGGATTTTGAAAGAATCGTCGCCTTATATAGACACATATTTTCTAACAGCTTCTTTTCAACCTTTCAAATCAAGCTTTTATTTTTGGAAATTGCCAATATTTCGTTTCTGATTTCTTAAACACATTTTTGTTTCTTTCGAAGATTAAGATAAAAATGGTTGTCATATCTCGTTTGCTTGGTCGTCGTTTCAAAAGAAAACATCAAATTTCCCTATTTAGCGATAAAGCAGGGATTTTTTGAACTATTGTTTTGAAAGATCTTATTAGAAGTGGAATGTGTAAACCACTGAAGTTGTAAGAGTTTTTCTGCAGTCTGATGCGAGTTTTCTCATTTGCTTAATCGTCGTTTATTGAAAAAAGCACTATATTCTCAAGGAAAACTTCAAATTTCCAATTAGGCGTTCAATGTAGTGATTAACTGTTTTAATGTTTGGGATTTGTTGTACCAAACTTTTGTTATAACTCTCGTTAGTTTTTCTATATATAAAAATATGTATAAGTACGTCATTAAATCTTTATTTTTTCTCTACTTATGTACATATATACAAACTCACTTCATACATAAATACAATTTATTTTAGGTACATATAAAAACGTATCTATATGTACAATTACATTCATCCATCTACAAACTTCTTTCTTTTTTCTACCATTTGTTAAGATCTGAAGTTAAGTAAGAAAAAACACACTTAAAAAAACGAGGGATGAATGCGGGTTTCGTTCTTCTTATTTTTTCTACTTTAAGGATGTTTTTTTAAGGATATAAACATTTTTTTGTTTCTTGCTGTATTAAATATTTAAACATCTTACGTTTAACTTGAAGTAGCAGAAATGGCGTAATAAAATGCTACAAAAAAACAAAAGATTTCTTTAATAATATTTTATTTTACAATTTTGTAGAAATGTTTTTGGGTGTTGTAAAGGAATGCTACGTTGCGAATTTTTGTAAAAAGGAAAGTTTATTAGATAATTTTGGAAGAAAATTATAAAAAAATTCTATTAAACATAGACATCTAAACCTTATAAACATCTGTTTAGTAGAAGTTCAGTTCTAGTTTTAGTTCAGTTGTAGTTATAGTTCTGGTTTTGTTAAGTTTAATTCTAGTTCACTTCTAGTTCAGATCTAGTATAGTTCTAGTTCAGTTCTTGTTAAGTTTTAGTTCAGTTCTACTATAGTTCTATTTAAGTTCAAATTCAGTTTTTGTTCAGTTCTACCTTAGTTCTAATTCAGTTCTAGTTCGGTTAAGTTGTTAAGTTTTAGTTCAGTTCTTGTTTAGTTTTAGTTCAGTGCTACTAAAGTTCTATTTAAGTTCAAATTTAGGTTTTGTTCAGTTCTAACTTAGTTCTATTTCGGTTTCAGTTGTTCAGTTTTAGTTCAGTTTTAGTTCAGTTCTAGTTCAGTTCTACTACAGTTCTAGTTTAGTTCTAGATCAGTTCTTATTCAGTTCTAGTTAAGTTCTAATTCAGTTTTAGTTTAGTTCTAATTTAACTCTTGTTCAGTTCTCGTTCAGCTTTAGTTTAGTTATAGTTCAGTTTTAGTTTAGTTCTAGTTCAGTTCTAGTTCAGTTCTAGTTCAGTTCTATTGCAGTTCTAGTTCAGTTCTAGTTCAGTTCTAGTTCAGTTCTAGTTCAGTTCTAGTTCAGTTCTAGTCAGTTCTAGTTTTAGTTCAGTTGTAGTTATAGTTCTGGTTTTGTTAAGTTTAATTCTAGTTCACTTCTAGTTCAGATCTAGTATAGTTCTAGTTCAGTTCTTGTTAAGTTTTAGTTCAGTTTCTACTATAGTTCTATTTAAGTTCAATTCAGTTTTTGTTCAGTTCTACCTTAGTTCTAATTCAGTTCTAGTTCGGTTAAGTTGTTAAGTTTTAGTTCAGTTCTTGTTTAGTTTTAGTTCAGTGCTACTAAAGTTCTATTTAAGTTCAAATTTAGGTTTTGTTCAGTTCTAACTTAGTTCTATTTCGGTTTCAGTTGTTCAGTTTTAGTTCAGTTTTAGTTCAGTTCTAGTTCAGTTCTACTACAGTTCTAGTTTAGTTCTAGATCAGTTCTTATTCAGTTCTAGTTAAGTTCTAATTCAGTTTTAGTTTAGTTCTAATTTAACTCTTGTTCAGTTCTCGTTCAGCTTTAGTTTAGTTATAGTTCAGTTTTAGTTTAGTTCTAGTTCAGTTCTAGTTCAGTTCTAGTTCAGTTCTATTGCAGTTCTAGTTCAGTTCTAGTTCAGTTCTAGTTCAGTTCTAGTTCAGTTCTAGTTCAGTTCTAGTTCAGTTCTATTTCAGTTCTAGTTCAGTTCTAGTTCAGTTCTAGTTCAGTTCTAGTTCAGTTCTAGTTCAGTTCTAGTTCAGTTCTAGTTCAGTTCTAGTTCAGTTCTAGTTCAGTTCTAGTTCAGTTCTAGTTCAGTTCTAGTTCAGTTCTAGTTCAGTTCTATTTCAGTTCTAGTTCAGTTCTAGTTCAGTTCTAGTTCAGTTCTAGTTCAGTTCTAGTTCAGTTCTAGTTCAGTTCTAGTTCAGTTCTAGTTCAGTTCTAGTTCAGTTCTAGTTCAGTTCTAGTTCAGTTCTAGTTCAGTTCTAGTTCATTCTAGTTCAGTTCTAGTTCAGTTCTAGTTCAGTTCTAGTTCAGTTCTAGTTCAGTTCTAGTTCAGTTCTAGTTCAGTTCTAGTTCAGTTCTAGTTCAGTTCTAGTTCAGTTCTAGTTCAGTTCCAGTTCAGTTCTAGTTCTAGTTCAGTTCTAGTTCTAGTTCAGTTCTAGTTCAGTTCTAGTTCAGTTCTAGTTCAGTTCTAGTTCAGTTCTAGTTCAGTTGTAGTTAAGTTCTAGTTCAGTTCTAGTTCAGTTCTAGTTCAGTTCTAGTTCAGTTCTAGTTCAGTTCTAGTTCAGTTCTAGTTCAGTTCTAGTTCAGTTCTAGTTCAGTTCTAGTTCAGTTCTAGTTCAGTTGTATTAAGTTCTAGTTCAGTTCCTAGTTCAGTTCTAGTTCAGTTCTAGTTCAGTTCTAGTTCAGTTCTAGTTCAGTTCTAGTTCAGTTCTAGTTCAGTTCTAGTTCAGTTCTAGTTCAGTTCTAGTTCAGTTCTAGTTCAGTTCTAGTTCAGTTCTAGTTCAGTTCTAGTTCAGTTCTAGTTCAGTTCTAGTTCAGTTCAAGGTTAGTTCAAGTTCAGTTCTAGTTCAGTTCTAGTTCAGTTCTAGTTCAGTTCTAGTTCAGTTCTAGTTCAGTTCTATTTCAGTTCTAGTTCAGTTCTAGTTCAGTTCTAGTTCAGATTTAGTTCAGTTCTAGTTCAGTTCTAGTTTAGTTCTAATTCAGTTCTAGTTCAGTTCTAGTTCAGTTCTATTTCGGTTCTAGTTCAGTTCTAGTTCAGTTCTAGTTCAGTTTTACTACAGTTCTAGTTCAGTTCTACTTTAGTTCTATTTCGGTTCTATTTTAGATCTAGTTCATTTCTAGTTAACTTCTAGTACTCTTCTAGTTAACTTCTAGTTCACTTCTACTTCGCTTCTAATTTAATTTTAAAACTGCTTTGTACTATTCTAAACCATTTTTATTCATTAGTTTACCCCATCCTTTTTATTTTGACCTTATCCTTTTGTTTTTTTTTGCTTTCTAACTAAAGTGCAATTTTTACTTTTCTTCACACATTGTGATCAACTTTTTATTTTGCTATTTTATTATTTTTGTGTTTTTGCACTCGCTAGAGAGTGTAAAGTTAATTAAACAAATCTGTTAGTGTTGGACGAACTATTTACCTATTTAAATACATATAAACATACTTATACACCTAGACTCTCATATATAAACACATTTTTATATACACAACTAATACTTATGTAGTAGAGGCATAATATACTGGTTGCATACATTATACCACAAGCTCTGGTTGCAACAAAACGCATGATGGTTGAAGGATGCAAAAGGAAAAATTCCTGTTCCTAGGAGAAAAAAATAAAAATAATGTCTATACAGTTTAAAAACTGTATAGACATTAAAAAATACAAATGTTCATACAGCCTAGGTATCTATGTCTGTCTGTCTGTCTTTTTGTGTTTAGGTAAATGATGCTGCTGCTGGTATCCAAATTTCAACAGCACAAGTTTTTAATACAGAAAACTTAAAAAAAATATTTTCCAACTCACATGAGGCTAGAGCATGTAAACCAGGTTTACATTGAGTTGTAAAAAGTATATATGTATTTGGTATATAAGCATAACATGTGTAAATACATACATGCATACATACATATGTGTAGTTATAGACAACAAAATTTTATACAAATTGTACAAAAAAATTAAAAAAGTGAGTATTATGGATAAATCTAATTGGATTAAGTTGGTCATACCAAACATCATAATGTAATGTTAAATGTGTGCAGGCGAGCACCTTTTAGATTTTGAAAATATTTTTGTATCGAAAATAACACAAAGTAATTGACTTGAATGAAAATTACTTAATGGATGATTCTGCGAAATTGGTACAGAAATGATAAGAATAGTTGATGCTTAATATCAAAAGAGAACTCCAAAGATTTCTCGGAGCAGCTCCAATCAAATGTCTACTTTCAGAAGACAGTAAGTAGATCAGTTATAGCAGCAGTGTCGGATTCACATTTTCTAAATTGAAACACTGCAAAGCAGTTTTGGGCAAAGTTATTTGTTGCATTAACATTCCAGGTTCTATTTTGACAACATACTAAAAATGTTTTACAAGACAGTGTCCAGAGCAGTTTAAAATTGAAAGCCTTTAGATTCTACTTCGTCTAGACAGAGGGGAAGGAAATATACACGACTGGTACCAAATTGACACCAAAGTGTTTATAATTTTTCAATAACATCCGCAGTTTCAACAGCAATATTTGTTTTATTCAGAAACCAGTATCATAAATAACTAATTAATATAGTTTATAAAACGATAGTTTAGTACCAGCAGCAGTTATTAGTAACTGTTACAATTTAATATCAATTTGGTATTTATTAGAAGGGAACAGAGCAGTAACAGAATTTGTTAATTTTGTTAGAAAAAATGGCTTAGAAAATTGCATAGCAGTTTTGAAAGCTGTTAATTATAAAGGAAAAAAATTCAAATCAAAACATTTAAACAGAGATGAAAATTTTTGAAAACTAAAGATTATTTAACTAAAATATGGCCGAGAAAGCTATAAAGCAAAGCAGTTTTACAACCCTTTAGAAAGCAGATTAATGTCCTTAACTATTTGATTGAAGGGATTCTTTGGGCGCTTTTAAAAGGCCGTTCCGATCAGTTAAATTAACTTGCCTTAACTTATCAAGATTTGAATAATTTACTATTTATTTAAAAATCCGTTCCACTTCAATGTTATTCTATTTATAAACTTTTCTCATTGTGAATAAAAATGATTTGAGAACGAAAATCATGATTGATTCTTACTATTTATGTAATAATTCATTTTATTTATGAATAAACTTCTTCCTGTGCACTCTTGGTTTTAATGAATTGACAAAAAAAACCAAAATTATTATTAAAATTTACAAAAAAAGGTAAAAATGTTAAAAATCTTTATGTCATACTATTTATGAAGATTTCTTACAGGGAATGAAAAGTGTCAATCTTTTAATACCTGCTATAGGTATTATGATTATATTTAAAGTTTAAAAGAAAAATTTCTAGAAATTTTCTTGTAAAAAAAGTATTTAGCTTTAACTTGAAAATCACTTTAAGGACTCGTGCGGGAGTTGTTAAAAAAAACAAGAAATCAATTCAATTGTTTACTTAACATTTTTATTATAACTGCTGTGGTTGTTATTCTTATTGTTTTTGTTGTTGTTGCTGTGTGTTATTTTAAATTCATAGATAATTTAAGGCGTTTTATGGTCATTGTTTAACGCAATGCGAAATGTTTGTATAAATAATGTCCCTACGACATAGACACACACTTACACACACACATAAACAAAGAGAGTGTCCATAAATCGTGATTAACATTCCCCCTTTTTACTGTTGTTGTTGTTATTATTATTACTGTAGCGTCATTATATGTATGAATGTAGCTGTTATATTTGCACTGATTTGTAAATAAAACTTTACATATAAACATATTTTTTACACAGTCTATACATACTTTACACACTTACATACATACATGTACATAGTAGATTACAATAAAAACAAAAAGTAAAACAAAAAACACATAAGGGATCTGTGTAAAATGCCGCGCGTAAATTGACACCAGTCACTGGCATTAATTGTCTTTTTGCAGTGTGTTTTCCGTACATTCTCTGCAGCCGCAGCAGCAGCAACAACACAGCAGCATTTAACACACAGATACAACGAGTTTTTTTCTTTTTGTAAGTGTTTATGTGTTTGTGTGAATGTGTTAAATGGCGCGGTATGTCCCCGCGCCGTTTGGTTGGTCAAAGTATCTAAATCACACCATTTTGAGTGTGGTTCTTGACGCTCACATCTTCTTTTTGTTGCTGTTGTTGTTGTGTGTATGCTTTGCTTTTGTTCTTGTTGGTTTTTTGCTCTGTTTAGTTTAGTGTTGCTTTTTATTTGTATATTTCTTATTATTGAGATACAAACACACATATACATTTGTTCAGATATTTAAGAGATACTCACCTTTTTGGTGTTTTTGTTTGTTTGTTTTGTATTGTTATTTTTCTGTTTGAGTGTTTGTATATGTACATATATATGAGAGTCATTCTTGTCCCTGTGTTGGTTGTCGCATTTTGTCCCTTTCGCACTTATGCTGGTTAGGTTTTGTTAAACAAACCCAACCATTTCTTTTTTTTTTGTTTTGGTGGGGTGTCTGGCAGGGAGTAAAATGTCTCAGCCATTTGAGTTTCCAACAAAAAAAAATTTGTCGTTTTAATGTAGATGTATGTGAGAGTTCTTCTTTTTATAGTTGTTGTTGTTGCTGTTATTTGTGGTAAAAACTTGTCACACAATCTTGCTCTTAGATTAGTATTTGAACTACTCAGCAATTGTCAACGTTTTCTCGGACTGACTCGAGTTTAGAGTTCCCGTGAACAGTTATTATGTAAAGTGTTTGTGTATGTGTGTGTGTGCGAGTGCAAGTGTGTGTGTTTATAGTTATTGTTGTTGTTTTTTTGTATTAGAAGGCTTTTACGTCTTGTTCTTTTACTCTTGTGTAAATTGTCACATAAAGCTTTCTCCCTTTTTAGAGCATAAAACCAGCTAATGGTTGTGTCGTTCTTTCGTTTATTTGTCGCCTTTTCATTCACACTCTATCGTTTTTTATAGAGGGAGGAGGGGGATCCATTGGCGCTTGTTATATTACTGCTGTCGCTGATTTAGCTTTCATTATTAAGAAGGAAAAAGAAGTGACTAATTTTCTTTTTCTTCTAGATTTATTTTTGTCATCAAAGCATGCTTCTCTTGAAGCTGTTTCTTGTTCGTTTGGTTTTGGGTGGAGGGGTGTTTTAGTGTTGACAAATGTTTTGTAATCCGTTTTATCCCCGGTTTCCTTTATAGTTGGTTTGTTATCTTCTTATTAGGATGTGTTAGTTTGTTAGTTCGTGTTATTAATCACCTAGGAAAACCAAATAAAGCCATCTCTTTCTTTTCGTAAGACCATTTATGGTAAACTTATCATTAGGTGCAAATGTTTCTTGTCATTTATAGTGTGAGAAGTTGTCACTCGCTCCTTAAAAGTCCAACTACTGCTTTGTCTTAGAGTTATTTTTTTTTGCCAACATTTATTAACAAATCTCTAAACACTCCAAATATCGGGCTAACTTTATCATTATAAAGCTAAGACCCTATGTGTGTTTGTATGTCCCTATCCATCTATATATATATGGGTGTGTTTGTGTGCATGTGTAAAATATGTGTTGATAATAATGTTTTCACTTATTGTCACCTGGTACTGGTGCTATAAGTCTATCTCTTTTCACACCAAAGACTTTTCAATACCCCTATATACACATACAAAATTTGTTTGTTTGTTCTTCACTGGATGTTACAAAAGAGGGGGAAGGGGGTGTTGTACATTCTAGTTCAAATCTCTTTTTATTAGTGTTTAACTTTTCGGTGTCGTCGTTTTCGTCGTAAACGTCTGTCTGGTGTTTGTGTCACCAAAACACTTTTTTCATATTTTAATAATTGTTTTGTTGTTGCCTCTACAAAACTTTGTATACTAAATCTCTCTTTATCTTGCTCTCCCTAAACATTTTACTCTTTCTCTACCAAACACACACTTTAACACTCACTCTAAAACATATTTCTGTTTTAATCAAATCTTTTATGAAAAACAAAAAATTGAGTAAATTTTTACATTCCAATTGGAATCCCATTAAAACCGGTTTAGTTTACACTCTCTCTCTCTCTCTCTCTCTCTCTTTGCTCTTTCACATAAACACCATACATTTGAGAGTGTATTCGTACAATGAGTACAATTTCTTTAGTGCATGCTTGTTCATGTTAGTGTAAATGTGTTTTTTTTTTCAACATACGTCGCACCTCTGGGGGTTGCACTTCTTCGTTTTGTATGTGTATTTCCAGTTTGCAAGCGACCGGCGTTAAGCTCGTATCGTTAGTGTAGTGTGTATATTACGTTGTTTTTCTTTTTGTTTGTTGTTTATCCAAAAAGCGTTATCGTGTCAACGTTTTCTATATAGATCCGGACCCTGTTAACTCTAGGGTTTTGGTTTCGTTAACATTTAAGAAAAACCCCTTTCACTAAACGTCAACTAATTTGACTAATAATCCTAAATAAAAAATTAAATCAATAGCTGGCGTCTAATTAACAAATAATAATTTTACAACAACAAAAAGCCCTGATAGAAAAAGCTTTAAAAATTCACTACAACCAGAAATAAATGTGCAATTAATTTAAAACAAAACAAAAATCAAACAAAACCAAACAAGTTCTAACAAAACGTAACAACATATAAGAAATCAACTAAAAATTACAACAAAACAACAGCAAGAAAAAGCTAAATAAATAAAAAAGAAAAGTAAAATAAAAGAAAAAATTAAAATAATAAATTTACCGTTATTACTGCTATACAAAATTGTTTAAACGACGGTACTCGTTACAGTGTGCGTGTTCAAGTGCTTGAGTGTGCCGTGTGTCGAGTGTGTGTGTGATTTTTGTGTAAATTCTTGCGTTGAGCGTTGAATGTAATGTAATGAGATACGACGTCCAGGAGTTACTTCATCAGTCTGCTGAAGATCCATTCGCAAGGTTCGCAAATGGGATGGCATATCATCCATTTCTGCATTTGTCACGACCCACTGACTTCAGCGTTTCCTCGCTGTTGACGGCGGGAAACCAAACGACAACAGCAGCTGATCCTAGTGGTACCACAACGTTACCAGCAGCTTCTTCGCCCCAACATCACCATCACCAGCAACAACAACAGCAGCAGCAACAACCACAGCACCATCAACAGCAACACCAACAGCATCTTCAGCAATTGAATCCTGTTTCAAGTGAACACTTGGGCTGTATTGGCGGTCAATCTTCACCGTTGGGTGGACAACAACCGCCACAACTGTCGCCTGGAGAGGTTAGCAATAATAACAACAACGAATCCAGTTGTCCCAGTGGTGTTAAAGCCTTAAACTCCAACGACAACAGCACAAACAGCAGTAACGAATCCAATAGGCCTCTAAGTAATAGTAATAACAACAATAACCAATTGCCGTCGGCTCTTTTAAGTGCAGCGCATTCAGCATCCACTCATAGTTTACCTCCAGCTCAACCACCTCCATCGCATCCACATCATTCTCCAGTACCTGGTCATCCGGCATTGGGCGCCCATTTGCCGCAACAGCCACCCTATTTTCCGGCGGCCGCCTTGGCTGCTTTAGCCGGTAACCCAGGTGGTCCACATCACGGTCTTTATCCAGGTCCTTTACGTTTTCCACCGCATCATCCGCATCCTCATCATCCGTTGGGTACTCCCTATACCACAGCCGAAGACGTTGTTTTAGCATCTGCAGTCGCCCATCAACTACATCCTGCCATGCGTCCCCTGCGTGCCCTACAACCGGAAGACGATGGTGTAGTGGACGATCCCAAGGTAACGCTGGAGGGTAAAGAGTTGTGGGAGAAATTTCATAAACTTGGCACCGAAATGGTCATCACGAAAAGTGGAAGGTAAGTGATTTCATTTTCAATTTTACCGACGGTCTCTCAATCTGAAGCAAAGTGTTTTTGTTGCGTTTTGTTTTGGGCACGTCCAAAAGGTGTGTTACATTTGAAAACATTTTGTAGAGTAGTGTTTTATTACTTTCGAGAATAATTGTTACGTCTTTAATGGTTATAAAGAAGTGTTGATATGCTTACTACTTTTGCTGTTGTTTCTTGATTTTAAATGGTGCGCCACCAATAAATTGAAATTACTAGGAATTGTTCAATGTTTTTTCGAGGTGTTTTAAATAAATAGAAAATAAATGAAGGTGTAACTTGGTGACAAATTTGTTGTCGTTTGATTTTGGAAAATTAAATTTTTTTTAACTGATCTATCACGTAAAAGTATTTTAAAGTACTTTTTACGTTTTTGTTAAATAAAACATATATAAGTACTTCAAACAGATTTTATTAGAACAAACTTTATCGAGGAAGTCCCATTCCGATTTATATAGAATTAAACTTACAATAAATGGCATTAAGAAAATGGATTGTAGTGAAATTGTTTGTCTTTAAGTGCTAGAGTGATCCATGTAATCCTAAAAGTTTAGAAGTGGTATTGGCAAAGTTCCGCCTGCGATAAAGTTCCAAATTGAAAGACCAATCTTACTTGAATTCCAAAAGTGTTAATGAACGTTATATAAGAGTAACCATAATGAAACTTCCCATTCTTGAATGCAAAACCAATCTTGCATATCAGTTCCGACTTCAATTCAAATTATTTTTGCAATAGCCAAAGTAATATGCAACTCTGTGGATTTCCAAAACGAACTGGGGTTCTAATCCCGAAAGTAGAAAATGTTTTCATCAGTTATCCCTGTCTACAAGAGGAAGGATGCCTTCTCTATTTTCATATTCAATCGTAATCACTATATGTATGTGTTCGAAAAGGAATTTAATTTTGTTATCTTCTCTGGAATTCCAAAGACTTCTTCTATCGTACTATTGCCAGACTATGTCTATAAAAAGGTTGTTTGATCAAAACCCTATAAGAACCATAAACCTAAAATTGTTGCATTTAGCTGGTATGACAAATCGTGTCGTGGTCTTTATTTAAAGCAGATAGAAATGGTAAATTTCTTTGTAAATTTCGGAACAAGTCTTCTGTATATTTTCATGGTTCCAAACAAACTTTTGCTATTTTGTCAAATCCAATTATGGTCAATGGAAGCATCTGACTACTAAACCGCTTGGGTCAAAATATTAAGTGTCGTTTAGTGAAACTTTTTAAAATATTATGATTACTTTTAAAATATCTGAAACAAATTGCCAAAAGAAATTTAAACCTTATTTCTGATATTAAACTTTGAGGAACTAAATTTCTCCTCAAGGTGTGACTCCAAAAGGTTAGAGTTAGTGTTCTAGTGTGTCACAATGTATATTCGATTCGCACTGGGGATCCTGTTAAAGGGGCACAAAAAGGCTAGAGAACTTGAATGCTGTTGGTGTCCTAGGCAGAGAAGAGATGTAAGTATAAGGAAGAAGGATAGAAACCGTGAAAGATTTCACGTCAAGTATCGAGAATCTTAAGATATTGAACAACTTATGAGGGAACTGAAATAAAAATAGTTTCTTTAAGTTGGATATGAATTAACCAGTAATTCATATGCGGCATCTATTGCTCGAGTGAAATCAAAGTTGGGAAATAATTATTATAAAGTGTTATAGAGATTGCTCAAATACAGAAAATATTTATTATAAGGAAGTAATTATTATAAGGAAGGAAGATAGAAACAGTGAAAGATTTCATGTCAAGTATCGAGAATCTTTAGATATTGAACAACTAATGAGTTGCATAATGTTGACCAGTGAACTGCAAGGAAAATAGATTCTTTCAGTGGGATATGAATTACTGGTTTAAATGCTCGAGTGAAATTAAAATTAGGAAATAATTATTGGAAAGTGTAATAGAGATTGCTCAAATACAGAAAATATTCTAGGGTGTCAAACAGTGGCAGAAATCTGTAACATCATAAACTTCAAAAAGTTTAGATAGTTAAACATCCAAAGGAAGTATCAGGAAGTAACGGTGGCCGAAAGCTATAGTTTAGATAGTTAAAGATCCAAAGGAAGTATCTGAAATAGAAAGAAGACGAAACACTTTAACTCTTTAATCGAGTTAGGCGGGCGGTGAATTATGTAATTGGAAAGGCGGCATTGTCATTGGGTACCAAGACACTCAAGCTAGTCGGCAATGAAAGACCGAATGTACTTGATGTAAAGAGAAGGTAGCTTGAGATAGTTAATCTAGCAAATGCCTAAACTTGAAAGGTGACACTGGGCATAATGGCATGATTAGTAAGACCACTTAAATTCTATGTAAAGATGAGTTTCCTTAGAATGAAAAAGTCTGAGACGAAAGGATTTAGACTAAAACCCTGATCGTCAAAGAGCTTTTTTGTACACTTAATTTCACACGCATGTATGCTTACACTATATAAAACGATTTAAACCAGTAAGAGAGCTTTATTTTGACTCTCTGCTGATTTTGGGACCAAAACATTCCTCCGTTGGTTTAGTACTTAGTGTTATAGTCTGTCAGACCGGAGGTTGTGGGTTCGATCTTAAAATAACATGTCACGCGTCCAAAGACGTCAAAGTGTTAAGACTACCTTAATTCTATGTGGTATCCCAACGAGAGCAGAACGATAAGCCTCCTTAGAATCAATAAGTCAGAGACGAAAGAATTCAGACGAATTTGTTCTCCGTTAGTACTTAGTGTTCTAGTTTGTAAGACCGGTCGTTCTGGTTTCGATCTAAAATAGAAACTTTGGTAGAGATCGGCACAACAGGACCGATGAAGGCCTAAGTGTATATCTTTGGATACGATATAACATTTATATATCCTCTTTTCAAACTTACTATTCAGACCATGCTGAGAGCAACACTGTCTCTTTCATTGCTAGGCTTTCTTCAAAATATGATGAAATATGTTGAGAGCAATGCAAATTCATCCTTTTTAGAAACACTGATAGGAAAATTTTAAGGAAGCTCATGCAGAAAAGTGAGTTTCAACATTATCCTTTGAAAAGAGCCTTTTGTTAATTTGTGATTGTGTGTGTGTGTGTATGCTGCTTAAGTAATCACAGCTGTTCTGGGTAAACTGTTAGCTTTGAAAATTCAAGGATAGTTCAATAGTGTTATATTGAGAATAATTTGTAAAAAGTTAGAAAAAAATTAATACAATTTAAAGTTTTAAGACAAGTGAAAAATCAAGTGAGTTTTAAAAATTCATTAATTAAATTAGTTTTTTTTTGACAAATTTCTGTAGCTGAATACAATTTATGTCCCCGCAAAAGGAAGTATCCTTTTGAGAGACATAAAGGACTTAATAGATTTTCTATGTGTAATTTCTTTCTCTTATTACACTCCGTTATATAATAAAACCCTATTTTTGCTTAAATTAAAAATGTTGAGAGTAAAAATGGACGAAAATAAAAAGCAGCCAAAAATGAAAAGCAAAAAAAAAATCATATCATACTTCTATATAAAATACATAATAAATAAATATATGAACCCCAAGCCAGTGGTATAAAAAAACAGCAAACCGTCTTCATGGCGCCAGTGAAATATCAAAGATTTTTTGATTGTCCAGTTCTTGTTCGAGACAAAACAACTACCAAACATACCATCATCAGTTCTTCATCATTATCATCATCGTCAACACAAAAATAATAATAAAAAAAATCCAAAATTTATATATGAAAAAAAAAATTAAAAGCAAAAATATAAAAAAAAAACTGAAACGATTTGGCAATAAAGTGAACTTTGTTGTAGTCAACATTTTCTTAACTTAACTGGCTGAATTGTTTGGTGAGTGTGTACCCAATACGTCCAATACGTGTGCTGGTGTTTTAATAACTACTACAGCACAACTCATCATCACGAGCAGCAACAACAACACTAAGATTGGAAAGAGCAGCACAGAAATAAGGTATCACATAAAGTCAAAAGAAAAAAATGTATTCCCAACTCCTCATACTACTAGCAAACAACAATCCAATCCCACTTTTTAAAGTGTCGCCTCTACAAAACTGTTTGCCTTCTTGATGCGCGTTTATGATGCATTTATGAGATAACAACATGTAAGAACACTGTGTTTTCCTTTCTTCATCATCATCGTCATCATTTCATAAATTTGTTGTAGTAGATGTTATTGTTGTTGTTGTTGCTTTTGATTTTTCAGCGCATTCGACAAGAGTTGTCATAAAGTTAACGAAAAATATGTGAAAAAGTAAAAAAAAAAATCAAAAAAATAAAAATCCTAAATAAAATTGAAACCAAGTCAATATGAACATGCAAAGAATTGCAAGCCAAAAAGCAGCAACATCAGCCCAACAACAGCAACATTATCAACAACAACAACAACGAGCAGCTTCACGAACACCAAAATAAAAAGGGACTAAATGGAGAAGTAAGAAAGCAAAAGATGTCAAAACGAATGAAAGTGGTTCAATGAATTTGATAAACATTTCCTAGATGCTCGATGACACATCAAAGTTTGCGACTGCCTCTGCGCCAGACATTCTTATAATTTGCAGCATCAAATTTATTAAAAAAAATAAAAGAAACGAATTAGTTTGCTGTGTCTCTGTGTATTGGTTGAGTTCCTCTAACTAGCACCATCATGTTAACTTTGAAAAAAAATGATTCTAATAAAAAAAATTACAAAAATAATCAAATAAATTATTTGATTTGGCTGCCTAAGTCAAATGCCCCAACATTTTATACTGTTTGCAGTGTTTTTTTTTTTTTTTTTGCTAATAGTTTTACCTAGAGTTCTGCTTAAGTTGTGATCATATTCTTTGAACCCTTTTAGATTTTGTTTCATTTTCTTTAAACTTAGTTAGATAATCTGTCGTTTAGCTTTAATGGTGATTTTGTCTCGTGGCAAATTCACGCGCAGCTGAAGTGCGCTCTAATTTTAAGGTGAAAAAAAACCTTTTTGGTTTTTTAGTTTTTTTCCCCTCAAAGACCTTTTTATGTATGCAAAGCGCCACAATATTACGTGTCGCTTAAGTTCTGAGAAACAGTGACCCCAAGTCAATGACGGCCTAATTATGCGAAGTTTTTAATACAACAACAATAATTATGGTTTAAAGTGGCGCAATTGTCACTTGTTTCCAAATCTATTTTGTAGTTGTTTTAACCATTTATTTATAAAAATTAAAACAATTGTTTAAAAAAATAGATGATTTTTCACTTTGATTTCCTCTTGACCAAACAATTAATACCTTTTTTGGCTGCAATTAGAAGTGTTTTAAAGTTAAACTTCCGTTAACTAAGTTTATACAACAAAATTAGTCATAGTGTTAAGCTGAGCCCTGTATTAAAACGGCGGCTTCTTTAATTCCAAATTGTTTTCAAATTAAAAAGAAATAAAACCTCAATTAAAAAAATATGAATAGTTTTTTTGTTAACGCGTGTTCACTGCACTTGCGCAAAGTTTTTTCTTACTACTAATTGAAAATAAAAACGCAATTTATCTAATACTTAAAAGTATTGGCTGGGAATGGTAGTAATTTCCTTATATGAATACATTTCAAATTATTTAGAAAATGTTTTTTTGTTAACAAGTTATTAAAATGCTGAGCACATATTCGTGTGGCATCGGATTTGGCATCCCAATAGGTCAAGTTTGGTTTGATATTGTTAATAAAATTGTTTGGAATGTTTTATAGCAAAAGAATCAATGTTCAAATTAACAAAACTGCTTAAATTTCTTTGTTATTAAATAAATGGCTCGTGGTCCCCTTCGAGGGGATCAATATTTGTTGACTGAAAATCTCAACAAAATAATACTTAAAATGAATACAGTTATAGTAGAATTTTATTCGTCAAAAGTGGCTTTTGGTCCCCTTCAAATAATTATTGAAATCTAAATCAATTTTACAAAAATCATGCTACAAATTGCCAAGAATTATTTAAAAACTAATTTAAATGAAAGGAAATCATACTGCAATCTCAGTTGAAAAAGTATTTGTGGAATGTATTTTGCAAAAGTGGCTTTTAGACCCCCTGGGAGAAAATTGTAAGAAATTTTTTGAAAACTAAACAAATTGTACAAAAATTAAAGGAACGATTGTTAAATTAACTTACAGCTCTTTGTAATTAATTAGGTGGTTTTTAGTCCTTCCTAACAAATTAGAAAGATTGATTTGAAATATATAGAGAAGAAAAGAAAATTTTACTGCAAATCATAATGTAAAATGTTGCAGCAATTGCAAAATTGGCTTTTAGACCCCCTGGGAGAAAATTGTAAGAAATTTTTTGAAAACTAAACAAAATGTACAAAAATTAACGGAACGATTGTTAAATTAACCTACAGCTCTTTGTAATTAATTAGGTGGTTTTCAGTCCTTCCTAACAAATTAGAAAGATTGATTTGAAATATATAGAGAAGAAAAGAAAATTTTAATGCAAATCATAATGTAAAATGTTGCAGCAATTGAATATTTGCTTTATAAAGAAAAAGTTCTCTGTTTATCTTCGTTGTGTAGTACAAATGACACTTGAACCCTCAATTTGATTTTGGCTTCAGTGGAAAACTTATTGCAAATAACTGAGATTAGTCTCTCTGTTCTCAGTTGTTCTTATTCAACTCTGGATTTTTGACACAATGATCTTGACAAGATGTGTCTTAAGTTCCACAACTGAAAAATATGTTTGAACAATGTCCCATGATGCAATCTGTAAAGTTCATGGAACTCTCTAACTGCTGCATATACAAGCAAAAAATAGAAGTAGATTGAGACAATGAAGGATTTGAGAAGTCTCTAGAATTGCTCGAATAATCGATCGTTTTTGTGAACGAAAAATGGAATTTATTTAAATTTAAAGAGACCACCAACCAGTGCGGTTGTACTCTCCAGCAGCTCCTTATACAACCATATTCAAATTAAAAGTTGGCAGTGAACCCAATGGTTTTAAGAAGCTGCGGAAATCTTGAGAAAGATGAAATATAGATTATTATTAATTACCTTTAAAGTTTAGACAATAATTCCTCTTAAATCGGTTAGATCGTATAGAGTATGTTTGAACCAATTAGACAAGAATTACCTTTAAATCGGTTAGATCGTAGCGAGTGTATTTGAACAAGAAAAGATGTTAAGATGAATGAGTTTGAAGTGGGAATTTGCACATGATTTCCCCTAAGATCGATTAGATCGAGGAATAACCGCGTCATGATAATAATGAGTAAATTTTGAAAATTTCTAATGAACATTTAAAGGAGAAGAAGAATTTGAATGAGTTTGTAAATGTTCAGATTCACTATAATGAAAATTTCAGAAAACTTCTGCCATCCTGAACAGTTAATTTTTATATATTACAAATGATATTTAGATAATCAATTTTCATCTTCATTGGATCTTTAGTTAAAGATCTAAAGAATGATCTTTTAAGTGATCACATTATCGCAGTTATTTCTCTTTCTATTGTGGGGGGAGGGATTGGTCATCTCCCTAGAGTGGTAGTAGGCAGAAAGACAAACAAATGGATTTTTTTCTTATTCACGGGAGATTCTAGACGCGCAAGTTTTCGATACATGCTGATCCCTAATATTATGTTTAACCATTTCTAGCTTGATTACTTTAAGGTCTACTAAGATTTGAATAAATCGTGAAAATATTGTAGAACTGGTATGGGCATAGAGCAATATTAGCCAGAGAAAACATTTGTCTTTCTGCAGATTAGATTTAGAATTATTAGATCCTAATGCATATCCACTCTGCTTTACTTGTTATATAATCTAAAAACTCTCTCTCACTCTCTGTCTCTCTCTCTCTTAAACCAGTTCTGATTCTAAAAATCCTATACCCGGAACTAAAATGAATATATGTATATACTTATCACTTCTAATTTATCGCTAAACTAATTTGCGAAAATGACTTTGTTGTCAAACCAATATAATAATCATAATCTTTATTAAATAATTCCTAGTATTAGTGGAAAAAAATTATTATTTAGTTGTAAGACAAATAATAGTTCGCATAAATTATAGTTCTGTTCGTAGTAGTTGTCGTTGTTGTTATTGTTGTTCTTGAGTTGTTTCAAGTTTAAAAAAGAGAGGGTGGAGTCTTAACGTCAGAGGTGCGAGTCAAAATTCAGCAATGTGAGACTTTGTGGCGCGCATTTTCGCATACCAACTAGGTGCGCCGGCGGGTGTTTACTTTGATTTTCAGTTTTTGTTCAGACATTTGTGTACGATGGCTGGCTATATTTGCTAAAAAGTGGCCATTTTTATGGCATCTTCAATTGTTGTGTATTGTTGATGGTCAAAACAATTACGCGTTAATGATTAACATAAATAGTTATTAAATGTGTATAGGTATGTGTAAATATGTGTGTTGTTTTTGTTTAAAAAATGTATATGTTTAAATTTCATTTTGCTTACGCAGTTTATTTTTAACGCCACAACTATAAAACATTGTGTGAACGTGCTCAAGACTTAAATTAATGTTGCGTTGCTTTACAATTTCTGCTGTTGTTGTCTTCTAGTTGCTGTTGCTGCTGTTGGTTGGTTGCTTGGTAAGCAGCTTATGACACTTATTAAGTGCTGTGTTAAAGCAGCTACACATGAATTGCTACTAAAAATACCATGAAATTTATGAAAAATATTTATTTGTAAAATAAAAAAAAAATTCCCAAAATTAAATAAAAATAAATTAGAATTTCAGAAAAATAATATTCTATAAAACTTTAAAAAAAATTAAGTCAAAATTTATTGATACCAATGGACAAAATTTTAACAAACACAACAACAACTGCTAACAAACAACAAACAACAACCAACATCATCATCACCATCTCCAACAACATGAGTACATACAATACAACATTTCATAAACAATCATGCTTTTATGGCGATGGTCGTAGAGAGTTCGTGATTTGTTTTAATGATGAATTTCAATTTGATGGTTTGTACCAAGTGTAACTTGGGGAGTGAATCCGTACAGAGTTGTTAATGAAATGAGTGAATACGTACACTGCTGGGTATTAACTTACTTACTTATACTTACTTGACTACTTACCTGAACATAATTCAAATTCTTATAATAATAATTTTGTTCGCTACATGATAATGACGTTAATCATAATGAAGGTGTTGGTGTTATATTTATGTTCTTCAATTATGTATTCAACATTCGATATTGAAATTTCTTGGAAATAAATGCATTTTTTTTGTTTGTTTTTAGTTGGAAATTAAACTAAATATTAATAAAACACAAACAAATTGTTAAACATACGAATAAAAACCTCTAGTTTATTAACTCAAAACTATCGAAAGAAACAAAATTTCCAAACAAAACAAATATTTAACACTTTCCTTATCAATTAATAATAACATTAAAAACAGCAACAACACCAACAACAACAAAATAAAGAAAAATTACTTTAAATAATAAACAAAAAATAACAAATAATTTTTAAGAATTAACAATATAACGTACAAAACGTATTGTTGAACAGAAAAATTATCGCATTTTGAAAATTAAATGAATTTTTTTTTTGAAAATGAATACAAAACGTGCCAGTTAGTATTAAATCGACAAAAATTTTATGTGTCTGTTTTCTGTGCAGCAAATGAGCTTTAATACCTTTTTATTGCACGCATCCAAATACAAAACAAAATAATACGTTTTTGCAAAAAAGTAAAGAACAAAAGTAAAATAATAAAATTACGAAAAAAATTGAAAAAATAAATAATAATGTATAGAATAAAGAGGAAAATGTGCATTAAGTGTGCGTGTTGAAAATTGCATCGCATTTGGCACTTTTGTGAGTGTAAACTGCATAATGAATACACATATGAATACAAACACACATATACATACATTTAAAGATACAGTCAGGTTTATAAAGATAAGTAGACTTGACTATAATACAATCAACTATAATTATTAGTACTAGTTCAGTTCTAGTTCCGTTCTAGTTCTAGTTCAGTTGTAGTTCAGTTCTAGTTCAGTTCTAGCTCAGTTCTAGTTCAGTTCTAGTTCAGTTCTAGTTCAGTTCTAGTTCAGTTCTAGTTCAGTTCTAGTTCAGTTCTAGTTCAGTTCTAGTTCAGTTCTAGTTCAGTTCTAGTTCAGTTCTAGTTCAGTTCTAGTTCAGTTCTAGTTCAGTTCTAGTTCAGTTCTAGTTCAGTTCTAGTTCACTTCTAGTTCAGTTCTAATTCAGTTCTACTTCATTTCTAGTTTAGTTCTAGTTAAGTTCTAGTTAAGTTCTAGTTCAGTGCTAGTTCAGTTTAGTTTTGTGTTGCCAAGCTCTCATTTAAGCTTTAAAGTTTTAGCAGAAAGCTTTTCCTCTTTTGCCCTTTTAATTAATTCCCCCACTGTATTTAAACAATATCGGCATGTATGTTGTGTTTATTTTGCTACTACATTTAACAAAAATTATATATACAATAATATAAATGACAATTGCAGCAGAATTGTGGTTAATTTGTTCATTCAATTTGTTGTTTGCTAAAGGTGAGAATTGTTTTGTTGTTGTTGTTGTTGATGTTGCTCTATTGTAAATTTAATCCTTTTGTTTTGAACTAAAGAAAAAGCAAAATATTAATGACAATAGCTAAGGCTAGAAACACTACCATTTGGGGAGACAAATAATTAAAAAAAAAAAAATAATAAGAACAAATTCAAGTGAAGGTCTTAAACAAGTGAGTGTTATTGTAAGAGAATCTTAAGTGACTCAAGTCTATGGGTTGCTAGCACGTTTTGGTGCCTTTTTGTGTTGACTTGACTTGTAAAGTGGCAGGCAGGCAGCTAATTTAGCTGCAACTTGCTGCTGCTTTATTTTCTTGTTCCAAGTGCAATTGCTTTAATAAATGTTGTTGTTCTTATTATTATCATCATTATATTCTGGTGCTAATCGTCACTCATTCATTTACACCTTCAATGTGCTCTTTATTTGTTGTCTGGATGTATGCCTGCCACTGCTACTGCTGCTAATGCCTCATTGTCTTGATATTCTTATTAAACACGTAATAATACGTTTAAACTGCTACAGTGCTGGAGTGTTAAAGACAGTAGCAGTGTCGGTAGCAGCAGTGCTGGTTAAAAAACAAAGTTATAGAACGAACATGTTTGTTTGTTGGTGGCGCACTTGAACACCTCGTGGCTGGTTCGAAGGAGACTACTCTAACACACACTTGCCTCAAATCATTGCAATCACAAATGCATGTGTGGGTTATTTCTCTATATATTGTTGCTGTTGTTGTTTTTCATTAAAACAATGGCAAAATTCTGAAAATGGTGTGAATGTGTGATAATTTCACTCAACATCTATGACATGCATGCCTGCATTCATTCATTCTTTTTACAGTTTTAGCCAACATTCATTCATACATATAGAAATTTATTATTTTTTTGGGATATTTATTTTTGTATTTTTTTGGTTTAACAAGTATTTATATGGCAAAAACCTACAGTTATGTTGTTTAGTTACAAGCAACATCTACAGCAAAAGCAGCAGCAGTAGTATAAGCTTTGTTAACAGCTGTGGCAGCGTTTGTTGCTGCATTGTTGGCAGTTGCCTGTGTTGGCTTTTGTCTACTTTTAAACACTTTTGAATAAAATTTTTGTGAGTTTCAACGAGTCTTGGGCTTTTGTTTTGCGTTTTCTCGTACAATTAACTTGAAAGAAAAACTTTTTAACAAAGTGCGAATTATTGTTGTTGTTTTTATATATAGCCCACTCCACTTTGACTTTTTAAAATTTCAGCCCTAGTTTTGTATATATGTACATATCTAACACTCCTTTGGCAGACATTGAAATTTAAACAACGAAAGCTTTTTTTGTGATTTTTTCAAATTCTAAAACATTGACTTTGTTTTGTAAAAAGTTTAGAGAGAGTTTGTGAGAGTGTTTTGGCAGACTTTCAGGAAAAGGGCTTTCCCAAGCTAAATCGAGTGAGTAATTAATAAGCTAAACTCAAAATTTTAACTCATTTGTTATTAAGAGACCTGTAGTCCTTATTATACTCTCATTCTCTTGCTTTAATTGACAAAACTCTTAGCTTTTCAAAGATCTTTTAATGACGATTTTATTTCTTTTCTTATAATTTTATAAAATTTTCCTTTTATTCTTAAAGCTGTCATGTCATATAACAACTCGATTACAAAACTTTATTTAATATTTGTTGTTGTTTGAATTAGTAATGAGATGATGATAATGATGACGATCAACAACTACGTTGTGGCTGCTGCAGCAGCAGCTCCAAAAGCAGAAAGGAAATAAAAGGTCTCGTCTGGCAACTTAACTGCTACTTACTGATCAAGAGCGTTTCATTACTCCCGATCAGTTTGATGTGTATTTTACTAATTATGTATTGGTTTAAGAAATGTTCTTCTTTTGTTATTGTTGTTGTGAAACAAGCTAAACATACGGGCATTTGTTTTACGTGCCAACTACGCCTACTTTGTCTTCTCTTAACTGGCCTGTGGCATATGTTGTATGTCTGTCGTTAACTTAACTTCTCAAGTCTAAGGTAGTCTTACTATGTTTGTCTTTTATCATTCTTGTGTTATACAAAAATCCAAAACTAAATCAACTGCCAAAGGCTCATAATTTTTTTTATCTGAATTTTTTTTTAACATTTTTATTCCCTCAAAAACAGAGAGCAGACTTTTTTTGCTTGTCAAACTCTTCTATATGATCAGTAAACTGGTTTTTAGCTTAAGATCATTCGGTTTGTTTCTTGAGCAAAGGTTTTATTTTATTGTTTTATTTGTTTAAGTTTAAGCGCTTAAATGCTCTTAAATACGCATATCAGATATTGTTCAACATGGAAAAAATTAGCTAATCAAGTTAAGTTTGCAAAAAGCAAAAAAATAAATCTCTTTGTTTGCTTTGTAAAGCCTTAAGAAAAAGGCTAAACCTTTTTCTTAGTTTGAATTGAAATTCAAATGTTTTGTTTGTATTGAAGACAATTCTATAGAGAATTCTCTAGTCACTTAACAAAGACCTCAGTTTTATTAGCTTTACCGCTGTTAAATGGTGTCGTCTTCAGTTCTTTATGAAATTATAAAGATCAATTTTCATTTGAAGCTTCTTCCTGTGTCACGAAAAACTATTTTGTTTTGTCAACATAGACGTTATACCGCCTTAGTAGCTAAATTTTTATATTATTTAAAAAATCAACTAAAACAACAAAAAATAATTTATTTATAGTTTTTATTTTATTCTTTTATAAATAAACAGATGGCTTATTTTTTTTTAATGGACCAAGTCTACCTCTACTACCAACACCAGTGGTCATAACCACAAGTCTGTAGATAATTTTCAATACAAACAAAATACTACTTGTTTGAGCACATGCACATGCATGTTTTATGACGTTCGAAGTTAGTTCATGAACTACCTTGAGTGCAACTGACGTTCGTTTCTTACACGCAAACATGTTCAATAAGAGTACTCGTACTCGTTGCGAAGACAATTGCACCTACCAAAACATGCTGGATTAAAAAGTATAATGAGTTTGCTGCAATAAGGGCAACAAATATTGTTGATACAGGTCTGTCATAAGCATATTCCATTTGGGAGTCCCAAAAAAATTAGGGACTTTGTTACCTTCTCAAAAGGGTTTGTAAACACAAGTTTGTTAAAAGCTTTCTGAATTCACATGAAACAGTTAACCCCCACTTTGGAAACGTGTGGATATCCTAATAATTCCAAAGTTCTAAATGGGCTTTGAATTCCTTTTGAAACAAACGAGTTTAGTGAATTTTCGATATTGAGTATATGTCCTTCTTCCTTGGATCCTTTTGATATGGCAAGCTAGACGTTTTTATTCGAATTTTAAAGCTTTATGTTTGTTCTAAAACTTGTCGAGGCCTGTTCTTCCATTTTCAACAGTTTTAATGTTAATATTCTGTGTGTTTGATTTGCTAAACTTTGTGGGAAACATCCCTAGTAGAACATATGTTAACATGATTTCATGGAATTTGAGGTTTTATGGCAATGAACTTATTTGTCTGAATTGGAATCTTAAAAGATTTCTTTATATCTCACCAGGCCTGTCTTCTTAAACGAGTTATTCGCTTCATAGCAGACTGTTAGCTTTGCGAAACTTTCGAATTCCTAATTGAGCTTAGGAATTGAATCTTGAAAGCTTACTTTATATCCCACCAAAGCTTTCGCTTCAAAAAAGCTGTTTGCTTTACGAGCTTTGCGTTGTCTCGAATTATTAGTTTAGCTACTTAAGCCAACTTCGTAATCAACTTTTTCGTTGGGATTAAAATATTCTAAATCTATCAGATTCGGTATCTCAAATTAAGGATTCGTTAGCTTCTATCATTGCTTTGCGAAACTTTGCAAACATTCGAATTCCAAATTAAGCTAAAAGACTCTCTTACTTAGTTCGACTCAATTCGACTCGACTTTTTGCTCAGGAATATAATGCTTTAAATCCATCAGAATTGGAACCTTAAAAGTTTACCAGTTTTTCGCTTCATAGAAAATTTTCAAAGTTTCGAATATTCTTAGAGCTTATAAAATTTTGGTTCCTTAGAGCCTTCCCTTTCATCACAACTTACTAAATCTGTTTTATATCCCAAGAATCGTCTTTCTGGGATAGCCTTCAAGGATTCAGAATGATTTCTAAGCACTTTTTGTAAGCAAAAGCTTTGCAACTTTCCCAACTGCGGCGTGTGTTAAAAACATTAGAAACCACTGTTACCTTACTCAAGTTTGCACTGCTTGGCTGTAAGTCTCATTTATATATTTAAACTGGGTTTATCTCGTTTATTCATACATAATTTTTGTGAGTTTATTTTGTTGCAATAACCAGCAATATTTTTTTCCTGTTGCACATATATGATTTTTTTTTTGTTTTGCTGTGTGTGACAGCATGAGGCAGATTTATCGGCAGGTCTTGAACAAGATTATGTCGAGACTTGGTGAGAGAACACGCCGTTAAAGGCGTTCGCATAAACATTAATATGTGTGTGGGCTATTTAAGCTGCGTACGACAAACAAAACAACAAATATTATTAAATTCCACTTACTGTCTGTCTGTCTGTCTTAAACCAATATGTCCAATAAGTTTTGCAAAAGCAAATTTACAAATTCAAAGCAAACGACACTTGAATTGGGCAACACTACTAAATACTATAAAAATGAGATTTGTTCAGAGGATATCATCATGTGGTTTTGTTTTGTATTTTAAGGATTTATGATTTAACATATTAAGATGGCAGATATCGCCAAAGCAAAGTTTAGCAAAAAAAAAAAGAAAAAAAAATATGAATGTTTCTTTTTTGTCATATATATATGGTCAAGAAATGTCACACTCTGGCGTTGGTCAGATTTCGTAGTGTAAATACAATACTTATGTAATGTCCACTAAACATACAAAATATTTTAAGTAAATTCAAAGAACTTGTAAACCTAACATCCCCTATCGACATCTTGGACACACTTGGTAAATATTTGTAAAGATAATATTGAATACATTTCAACTACATCCCCAAATGGGGAGAGTGTTTAAACATGTGTGTGTGTGTGTGTGTTATGCAAACAAAGGACTAACTCAGAAATTAGTAGAGGACTTAAATGTGGACATGCGCATTTAGCACTTAAAATACTCACAGAATCCCTTAAGTATATAGTGAAGAATAGAAAAAAAACTCTTTTTCTATATATAGAGTGTATATAATGTCTGTGTATATAAGTTATTTAGTGTCTTAAACATATACGCTGAAAAAACTAAAAGAATACAGGATTAGGATACATAGATGAAAAAACACATAGAAACTTGTAACAATTTTTTAAAACTCTCATTTGTGAAGAACTTAACACTTGCTTGTTAATTATATTTGTATTAAATTAAATAACTTTTTTTTGCTTAACATTTAGCTTTTAATCATTAAACTTATAATAGTTTGATAAAGTTGTTTGGGAGTTTTTCATTCTTGGGAGTCTATGTTCGTTGGATTTGGGTAACTTTCCTTGATGTTTTCTAGTTCATTTCTAAAAGCTTTTGCAAAGCTTTGGTGTACATATATCCCTTATAGTCCTGCAATTAAAATTTCTATTTAAAAAAATAGAAATTTTTTTCCTCTGCTAATTTTATTCCATTTCCTCATAGTGTCCATAATTCGTTGGCACATCCTTGTTTCTTTTCCATATGACATTGAGAAATTGAAGAATCTGATTTAACTTTCCTAATTAAACTTCAGCGTTACTTAACCTCGTTGGATCTTTCATTTATGGAAAATTAACTTTTAAAATTGAACTTTCAATCTTGTCTAGCGTCCAAGTGTGAAATACAGTTGTTCATCTATATTCCTAGAAAGTCGATTTGATTCTTGTTATGATCTTAATCTCCTTTTGCAAGGATTATCAACTCAAGAATAAATTTATAAATATCAAGATATGAGGTTTTTGGAAAGATCTTCCGCATATTGATCTTTGGAATAACATTACTCTCTTTCGATGAAATCTGTTTTATCCAGAAATAGAATCAGAAACATTAGCATTATCTTCTGAGTTTCGAGACGATTGTCAAAGCATCCCTCTCGTTAGATCTTCTATTTATGGACTTTTCAATCTTAGCTTTCAAACAAGTGTTCTCTCTCTCTCTTTCTCTCCAACTATATTCGATTAAAGCTTTTTGACTCGGAAATCGAAAATATTAGACAAATCGTACACGTCTCAGGCGATTGTAAAAACACGAGAAGAAACGAAAATATCAATATCTGTATAATCTGTGAAAAGATCTCTTATGTTACGATCGTTATAAGAGAGAAGTGTTTCTCTCTTACTTTGTTCAATCAGGGAAAGAATCGGAAATATTCAAACAAGAGTCGATTTAAAGTATTGCTTGAATTTTGAGGTTTGATTCCCACTATGATCCGAATCAAATAATCTCGATCGCTCAAGATTCCTAGACATTTACTTTAACAAGTTGTTAAAAAGATCATTGACCATTAAGAGCAACATTTGCTTAACCCAACTACAACTTAAATGTTAAAAGTACTTCAGTCCAAAGATGATCTGATTTTAAAGCCCAGAAGTTAGAGTTTAAAACACAAACAAATTAATCATCTTTAGTGACGCAAACACACACTCAAGAACAAGTGTTTTCTTTTTGTTTCAAACTTATCTAAGAAATATATATATTTTTTTCCAACTGAATGACATCTCTTAGACAACATATTCCTATGACACACAGAAGTCAATGGTCATAAATTTCGAAATTACAGCATCGTTACATTTGTTAGTAATTGTAGATGTGTGTACTTTCTTATCTAAACCGAAATTTCTCAATGACAACAGCAATAGTGACAGCTGTTATGCTGATTTATGACAATGTAGTGTTTTTTTTTGGAGAGAGAGAAGGGCGCTCATTCACAATAGTGTCAATTATCGAAGAAACCCAAAAACAAAAAAGAAAGAAAACATCTTTTTGAATGTAATCGTTGACATTACAAACGCCAACAAAAATGATTCATTTGACAAAGAGCAGCCAGTAAGTTTGTTGGCTTGTTTTTAAGTTCTTTATTAATTGTTGTGTTTGTTTTTGAAGTTGTTGCTGTTGTTGTTGTTGTTGTGTTGGTGTTGTTGAAAGGCCTAAAACTCTGTGTTTGATTGTGTATCTCTACTGTTTTATGTATGTTTTCTGGGTTTTAATTGTTTGCTGATAACGTAGTTAAAATACTGACAGCCAGCAACATTGAACAACGCAGAGGCAGAGGCCAAGAAACAGCACATTTTGATGCAAGATAAAAGCCTAGTTAAGATAACAAGACATACAACAACACACATGGAAGTTTAAACTAAAAAAAACCAACAATCATAAAGTAAAAGAAGATAATTTCGTTTTCTGTGGATTCTGTTTATAGATTGTTTTATATATATATTTTTTGTGGGAGTTTCCAGCTGTCAGTCAGACGCTGTGGCATCTTTAATAATAATAAAAAAACAGAACATTTGTATTTACGTTTTTAGTTTAGTGGACGAAAATTATATTAATATGATGCTAAAGTATATTTATAAGGTTTTCATATCCTTTGTGGCGCTTGGTCATTTATTTTCACAATCACTTCCATCATTTTGGTTTGAAAATAATTTCATTATTTATGGGTTTTTATTTGTGTTGGTCTTGGCCTTCTCGCCAGTGCTGTTTGCTGCCCACCTGAATGTGTAGTAGATTGTGTTCTAGTTAGTGGGTTTTTTTGTTGCTTTTCTTAAGCCAGTTTCTTTTTCTTAAAGCACTAGTAATTTGTGAGTTATTTATAGCAGTTTTATCGCTCTATACCAACCCCTAAATTACCTTGTTTATTTTGGTAATTAGCGTGGTTATGCAGCAACAAACATACTTATGTGTGTATGTATGTATATGATCATTTTGAAAAACCTTAAACAAATAAACATTTTAAACATATATATAGTTGACTACTCCTTCTTTAAAGCAGCTGCTGTTGGAGCTTCAAAAATTACAATTATTATCTTGATACCTGTACGATAACTATTAAACTGTTTCTTTTTGTTTATCAATTGTCTTCAATCTTTAATGTTTTATCCCTATCATCTTTAACATTGTTTTTTTCATTCTTCAATTAAATTATCAATTTCCATTTATTCTTTTACAATTGAGCAGACATTTAGGTAAAACACATTTTATTATTTGTCAAATAAATTTCCTTAACAATTTGCATAAAATTGTCAATTCATTGGATTTTTATTGTAAAATAAAAGAAAAACAAGTACCTGAAAGCTTAAAGCTTCAATAGCTGCAATTATTCCCGGATATTCAAATTTGTTTTGTTCTTAAACAACCCCTTATGCAGATGAGCATATGACCTCATTGCTGGTTTTTTATCTTTTTGCTTTGGGGTTGTTGCAATTTGATTTGTTTTTTTTGCTACAGTTTCCCCCCTTAAGCATTTTGAAAATGTTGAAAAGTTATCTTGAACGATCGTGTTGACAAAGTCTTTAAAGATTAATGCCAACAATTGTGTCGTCAACAACAACTTTTAAGAGTTGCAGGTGTCCATTTTAGAGTAAAATGAAATAAATAAATAAATTTAGTGACTTTGGCACAGACATCTCTATATATAGAAAAAAAGATAAATGATCGATTGCTATGTAGTAGGGAGAAAGGTACAGGGTGTTTTTGTAGGAGTTGTTTGGTTTTGTTATCTTCTCTTCTCGATCATAGGTCCTTTGGCAACCAAGATTGTTATTTCAAGTAAAAAATCATAAACCTTGAAATGATCTGTTAGGATTTGTTCTTGGCTTGAAAGTTGTCCTCTCTTCTCGATCATTTCTCTTTTGGCAACTAAGATGCTTATCGCAAGCAATGAATCTTACATTTCAGCTGCGGTATTATCATTATAAAATTAATGAGAAGCTTTATCTGCAGTTTATTTGTGCGATCAATTCTCAGAATGAGAAAAGAAGTGATCATCACAGTTTAACTATTAGAAAGATCAATGAGAACATTCTTCATTAACGATCGATCTTGGATCAAGTTGTTTGAACTTTGGGATCAATAAGTGTTTATTTAAGTCTCTCTCATTTTATTTATTATTGTCAAACTTGTTTCATCATGTACTTTCAAAGATCTTGGAAAGAAACCTCTTTGGTGAACTGTTTAAGCCTTAACTCCTGTTGTTTACTTTTTCTCTTAAACCCAGTCTGTCTTTTCATAACACCCTTTACTAGATTTGCAAGTAATATTAATATTTTTAAAAACTTGCTGCTGACAGCTGAAAAAAAAATAGAAAAAAAAACACACACACACACTTGTCACATTACTTCCTTCAAGACCAGCCTTAATAAATTAGTCCTCTGGTTTAAAAAATGGTTGGTGGTCCTTTGCTTTAATAACTTAACTAGTTGCAAAAACAAAATGGAAAAATTATGAAAAAAATAACGAAAATCAAGAAATATTTAATCACTTTTACAAGCGTCTGGAAATGACTACCACCACATTTAATAATATATGCTTGGAATACAATAACTATTAAATAAGAATCTGTGCGACAGGACGCTGGAAAACGTGACTTAAATTTCAAAAAAAAATCATAATTTTTTTGCAAAAAAAAAGAATATTAAATAAAATTATTAAGACTGTTGAATGATGAATGCCAAGCAAGCTAACAACAACAAAGTTAACACAAACTCAAACATTTGTGTTAAATAAAGAAAAAAAGTTAAAAAGGAATTTAACATGACTACGACTTTTTCTCTCAACATTTTGTTATATTTTTTTTAAATTTACTCATTTCAACGAGTTATTGACTAATCAAACAGGGCTGACATTAACAATTTTGTTGTATTTTTTATTTTTTGCCCTACGTTTAAAGTTGACAATTCCAATAGGAAGAGAGGAATAAATACCTGGTAGAAAGCAAACAAACAAACAAACAAACCGCGCTTTAACAAACAAGAACAATTTTGAAACGCTTGTCTTAGAAATGCCAACAATTGACCCATGATGTCATATTTGGCCTTATAATTCCCCAAAATGTAAGCCTTTGGTATTAACAAAACAATAACACAACAAAACCAACAACAACAACAAAAATCACCAAAAATGTTTATCAACATCTTTCTTGATTTTTTTTCTTCTTTTACTGTGTATGTTGGAGTTTTAAAACAAATATACTTAGGAAAACGAAACAAAAAAAAAAACGTTGTGCAAGAACAGACATTAAAACTGAACTGAATTTAACGAAATAACAACAGCTATAACTACAATAACAAGAACAAAAGTGTGCAAAATATCCAAACAAGCTTATCAACACGACGGTAACAAGCCATCATCATTCCTAAATATCTTGGTGAGAGAGAGCAACACATGTGTTTGTAGGCTTCAGCAGACGGATAGATGGACGGACGGACGGACGGACGAATAAACGGACAGACAGACGTTTAACAAACAAACATCTTCAATTTGAACCAGCAACTAAGTATGCATGTTGTATGTTGTTACGTATTTACGGATGTGGGTAAATTTGAACCAAAAAAAAATTCCCAAAAAAAAAAAATATATATAAATATTGGGTGGGTGTTAGAGTTATTTTCCAGGTGATCAGTCAAAAGAAATTGAAAGTAGCAAGAACATTATTAGGAAAGTATAGACGAACTTCATTTTTTCTAAAACACTTTGATACAATCTTTGATTAAATATCGCTTATCGTAGAGTTAATTTAGAAAACTCCCATCGAAAGGGGATCGGTTTATTCCCGATAAATATCTAATTGTCATCAAGAGATCAGTCAAAGAAATTTGATTGATTAATATATGTCATAGTGCTCATAGCGTTCTAACAAGATCAACCAAAATTGTTTGATTTTCAAGATTAAAGTTGAAATCAGAGATGGAACTAAAAGTGATAGAATTCCAAAAGTGATCCTCGAGATTGTTTGATGAGGAAATTTGATCTCAAGAGAGTTAGGAATCGAATTGTTATTGCTCGATCGAAATAGAAACTATAAGTTGCAGTGTTCTAAAATTGATCCTCAGATCATTCGATCAGCGCAATTCTATAACAGGTTTTTGTGCACAAAACGCTTAAAAGCTCCTTTTAACTTGCTTCCATCAAAAATAATCACGATGTATCAGCACAACAATAACTTTTCTTTCCACCCAATAGATATGTTGTTGTGATCGTGTTTTTCTTGCTGTTCGATTTCTCAACTTGCTTGTTGTGTGTTATTGGGTGCATTACAAACATAAACACAGACACACAGAGAGCACAAAATAATCACAAGGAATCAACTTAAGGGAATTTCATAAAACAAACGAAAAATAATAATCTGTATCTCGTTGTTGGTTTTGTTCTTGTACTTTTTTTTTTGCTGTCCCCCTACAACAGCAAAACTCTGCCGCCGCAACACACAACAGAAACGAGCAAAAATTAGTATAAAGCAATGTTATCAATTGCTGCCTGCATCAAAGGGGCATAGAGGCGCGCTTACCGAGATCTTAGATTGATGCATGTGCGCGAAACAATACATAAATATTTTAAAGAGCGTTATGTATGTTGGTGCGTTTTGTTTTAAACAAGGTGAAGCAACAACGAATTTTGGCTTTTTTACAACAAAATCCTATAAACAGGGCACAAAACATTTTGGTTGTGTTGCAGCAGCAACAAAAAAAAATTTAAAGAAAAAAAGAAAAAGTTTTACAAAAAGCACAGGAATGAATTGGAGAGTTGTGATGATTCTTAAGCAACAAGGAAAAAACGCGTGTGGTGGGTCGTTTTTGTGTTGTTTGTGTATTTGGCCCCTTTCAAGAGCTGTATGTTTGGCAGGAAGAGGTTTAGTGTGAGTTTTGCCAACTGGCGCCAAGTTTTCAATAATGGTTAACGAGTTATTGAAAATGAGCCATAGGCAAACAACAACAGCATGAACTGCAGAAACCAACAAAAATTTGTTGCAGCAAACAGGGATACGGAACGGTGGACTGACGGACGTTGGAAGAGACAGAAATGTATGTTTAAGGATTTAAAGTAGTAAATGCGTTGAACGCAACAGCTTTCCACTCACTCGTTAATTGTTGAGAACTAAACCAGAAAAAAACAATACAAGCTTCAAGAAACTTTATGAGCAGCTAAAGCAAAGGGGGGAAAATATTTTACTAAGGCGCTGACAACTTTCCTTTAGGCTTAACGTACAACAGCAACATTTTTGATAGAATCATAAGAAAACGAATAATGAAGGTAGGAATTGGAAACAAAAAAAGATTGAACAGTTTAGTGGGCATGTTTTGTTGGTTTTTCGTTGACGTCTGTCGCGACGAGTTTAGACGTTTTTATGTCCGTCCGTCTGTCTTTCTCGTTGTTGGTTCCTTTTGGTATTTAGTTTAGTTAACAAAATACTGCCTGTTTGCCGTTAATAATATGGGTGATGAGGACGTTGTCCAAGACGGCGGCAACAACAACAACAATATTATAAACATGTTGTTGACGATGATGATCTGTTTGCTCATGAACGAGACATTCGTTAAATTTGATTCATGAGTCTCAAACTTAAAATAAAAGTTGTATTTTAGAAATTTGTTGTTGGTTTTACTGCTGCTGCCGCTGCTGTTGAGCTGTGTGCTAACAAAATTACCTGGTCTAAAAAAGATTGAGTGATTGCTGCTCAAAGTTATAATTTTCATATTTGTAAGATACTTTAACTGTGCAGAGGAGTATCACAGCATATAAAAATATAATAAAAAAAATATTGTTGGCTGTTTAGCTCAGTGGCTGTTGAGATGATGAGTAGTGAGTCCAGCTTAAACCGTGAGTTGGTCATTTACTACTTGGCTGGTTTGTTTGCTTGTTTGTTTTGTTGACTGTTAGGTATGACTGTGTCTTATGCCTTTGGCAATCTGCTGTAGACTTTCAACACGTTCTGTGACCAAATAAAAATGTTTGTTTTAACTTAACTAACTGTGGTTGCTGCCACAACAATTTCACACAAATTGGACAAATGAAGCCACAGCATTAGTTGATAATAATGGGTGGTTTTTGTAGCCATATAAACTGGCTCCTCTAAACAACCAAGCAACCATCCTTCCTTCCTTCCTCTGTTGCAACGTGTTGGTGTCTTTCTATAGTTTTAGTGTGGCCGTGTAAAAGTAGTGTGTGGTAGTAATGGTGTTGCTGCAGTAATTCCCCAATGTGTATGTTGTTGTACTTTTTTTTTGGCTAAAAACCAATATCAATTTACTACCTTGTGTGGCTACTTTAACAATATATAGAAACAAATTTAAATTTTTCGTGCTTTTTCCTTGGCGCCACCTTAGCCAACTTGCTGCTCTTGAGCTCACGAATGTGATTATGATAAAGTTTTGATAATGATAATTGTACTTTTTCTTCTTCTATATAATACTTAAACATCAGCAACATTATCATCGATTGTTGTTAATTTATTTATAAAAATGTTAATTTCTTTTTTTAAAGCTTTTTTAAATTATATTGTAATTTTTTTTTTAAATTTGTTCTATTTTTACAGACAAATGTTTCCCCAAATGAAATTTCGGGTATCGGGTCTGGATGCCAAGGCGAAATATATACTTCTTTTGGATATTGTGGCTGCCGATGATTATCGTTATAAGTTTCATAATAGGTAAGTAGATTTTAAAACTAAGTTGTAGTCGAAGTTGTCACAAGTTTAGTTTTAAACTTAGTTTAAGTTCAGTAGGTTTAAAACAGTTTTATTGTAGTTTAAAGATTTTGATTGAGTTTATATTAAAACTTAGTTTAACTTATTGTGAAATACAAGTGAAATTTTGTTATTTTTTGTTTTGTTATAATTAGACTAAGGGTGGGTTTTTAAGTTGGCTTTCAAATGCCAGTTAATGATCTGATTAGTTAATCTTAAAAATAAATTAATTCTGTTTCCAAAGTCCTCGGTTGAGCAAACTAATTAAGTACTCAAAAACACCTTTGGGGTTTTAATTTTTAGTTAATCCTTCACCTAAGACAAGTTAAACTTATAGTTACACTTTCAGCTTAACTTTTATTAACTAAAGTTTAGCATTAATGTTAAATCTAGTTAAATTAAACTCAATTTTAATTAAATAAAGTATAATTAACTTGATTTTTGTGAAATTTGCCTTCAACCGAATTCAACTTAAAGCTAAACCTTGAGCTAAACTTAGTTTAACTAAAGTTTAACAAAAAAAATTTAAATTAAAAAAAAATGTTTTATATTTTGTAATAAAATTTTGTTAATTTTTCCTTGTTTTTTGTTTCTACAGTCGCTGGATGATTGCCGGCAAAGCCGATCCAGAAATGCCCAAAAGAATGTATATCCATCCGGATTCACCTACAACCGGTGAACAATGGATGCAAAAGGTTGTTTCATTCCATAAGCTTAAGCTGACCAATAACATTAGTGATAAACATGGATTTGTAAGTACTGTACGTTTTCTTTGTTTACCAAAAACAAGTTTAGTTAAACTCGGGGTTTAAACTCTCGATCTTTATCTTAACTTAAGTATAACAACATTTTCTATATATTATTTTAAATCAAGAACAAAAAAAACCAACAACAATTAAGCTTAAATGGTTTATTTGTTGAAATTTATATAACACACCTTTAAACACATATATAAGGGTCAGAAAAAAGTACTAAAATGAAAAGTACCTTAACAAAAGTTTAACTTATAAAGGCGGCATAACTTCAATATCTATTCCCCTTTAAATATTTCAAAATTTGTTTAAAACTTTATTGGTGTTTTTTTTTCTTAAACATTAACTAGAACGCCATTTTGTGGCAAAAAAAAATCAACCTTTCTAAACATATTTATACAAACCTCCAAACAAGTTCTATATATATATATATTTTTTTTTGCAAATGTAAATGTGATGTATGTTTATATTCAAAACAAATCGGTGATAAAATGGTAGAATTAATATCGATCTTCTTTCGTTTTGCTCTAGTCTAGTCAAGTTTTTAACAAAAAAAAAGTTCTAGCTTAGAGAAAACACACATAGTTGTTGTTGTTGCGTTGTGTTGTTGCTATACAGGGCGGCGGCATCATTTCATGTTTTATTCAATCAGTCGTTGGGATAAAAAAGAAATTACACTTTGAATTTACCGCAGACGCCGGTAGATGTTGATGACGATGGTCGGTCGTTTGTTGGTCTTAAAGATTTGCCCTGTGAATCTTTTTAAGACAAATGAATAAGAATAAATGAATGAACATACAAATGAATATGGTGTTTATACGCTTACGATATGCAAAAATTGTTTTTTTTTGTTTTTATTCCAACAAACCCATTCAATTTTTACTTACTTCAGTTACGTTGTCCACTACTACTGACTTTGCTAAAGCGTTGATGGTCTTTAACTCCTTCTTCTGGTTCTTTTTCCGTATCTGTGCTGGTGTCAGATGATGGTCTTCATTAAATTTATTTTGTTTATGAAGCAAGTAGTGTAGAGAAAACTCTTCTTAGTCTAAGCAGCGCAACAATTTGCTTATGTTGATGCAACCGACTACTGAAGTCCAAAATAAAAGTTTTTCTTTTCTTTTTTAGTCTCTGTGTTTGCGTATTTTGGCCGCCCGTCGCGTGTGCATGTAATGGGGCTAGTGCTACAATAAGCTCGTAAAGACCCAATAAGCGACAATATAAAAGAAGAGCCGATAAAATACCGACAAAAGATCAATAAAATTCAAAGTCGATTAATACGTCGTGGTGTGTGTTCTATCCCATCTTGAGGTTTCGTTTTTTTTTTTTTTTTTAAATACTAGAGTTAAGCGAGTGAGCATGAGTTGTGTTCAATAGTTTTTTGTGTTTTTTTTTTTTTTTGTTATTTTTAAATAATAAAATACGTTACGCGTTTTATGATACAGAACAGACAAGGGTTGAGTTTTATGTCAAATATTTATGAGAGTAGTTTAATTTATATCTTGTATATGAAAGATCTTTTAACAGATTTAAACTAGGTTTCTTTTTTGAGCACAGGCTATAATTTTCCAATTTATTTCTTTGATTTCTTGCCTTTAGAATAGTTTACTTAAACTTTGTTTAACTACACATTACATAACTCAAGTTTAATTTGTTTATTTTACTTTAATGTTGAAACAATTTCTAATAATTTAAGAAATTATATTGATTATGTTTATTATTAATTTGTTTAAACTCAGTTTACCTTAAACTTCTTTTAACTGCATTAAACATTAGTTTTGTATAATTTTTTTTTAGTTTTAATTAGTTTAAACTTAGTTTAACTAATCTAGAGCCTATTTAATAATCCCACAAACTTACTCGTTAGTTATACAATCACATAGTTAACTTAAACTCTGTTTAACTTGACTTAAGCTGTATCCAGTTTGTTCTTGTTTGTTCATTCTAAAGTTTTTGGTTTAACCGACCAGTTTTGCTCTTGTGCTTTAAGACCTTCTTTATTGTTGTTTCCTATGTTTAAGTTCCAAATAAATAAATTCCTTATGTGTTTCTTAATCATTGTTTTGCGGTTCTAGTTTTTATTCAAACCACAACATTTGTGTCTAGGTTTTACATCCCGAATAAATATTTTATTTAGTTTTTTTTTTTTTTTTAGAAAAACTCAACATTCTGTCATTCTGCATATGTTAAAATCAAATTATATCCTTTTGTTTTCTTTTAAACACGTATATAAACATAATAAGTATATCCTTTTCAAAACATTTGTATGTATATATTCTGACATCTAAGGAATGTATACCAACACCTGTCACCTTCTCAAACACCATTATAAAAATAACAACCACAACTGAATGAAAAACAGAAACAGAACAAAAAAAAAACGATAAAACTATAAAAACTAAGGAGAAAAAGTGTCATAAGAATTGTTATTAGTGTGGTTCAATTAAATGACTTCAAATAACCACCTCCTCCTCCTTCTACTCTTTTTACTCCTTCTCCAACTCATGCTTCCAAAAGTTTTTCTATATTTAAAATTATAAAAAGAGGACGTTTGTTATATGTATGTGTGTGTGTTATGTTGTGGCACTGCTCAATGAACTGTTGAACTGTTAAACTCTAGAAAGTGAGTGCGTGTCAAAACATAACCCAATATCTAACTATATGCCGAGCTGTTCAGCACCCTGCAATTCCCACATGTGTAATAATTTTATAATTATACTTTAAAGTTATTTTTTTCTAACGTTTTTTTTCATCCAAAGAGTTTTCAAAATGAAAACATTGAAACGCACTTAAATATTAAAATATGTATAAGTATAAGGGGGGTATTAGACCAGTGGGTTTATAAAAAAATCTAGCAATGCTTTTCAAACTGTTATCTAAAACTACCATGACTTTAGTTTCATACGTACTACCCCTACAATTATAGTTGCACCAAATGTATGTATGTATCAATGTAAATGTTTTATGGTATGTGTTTTTACTTACACTTTTACACTTCTATATTTGTATTGCGTGAATACTTAAATAATGATAATGTCGGCCATATTGATTTGAAGGAAGAGCAACATTCGCACCCTTTTATTTACAACAATAAAAAAAAAATATGGAAAAAATCCCCCTTATTTGCTTTTTGTGTAAGGCTCAAGCAAATTTATAAAAAGACGTATGTAGTATTCAACATTTTGTGGCAAGTCGGTCTGTTTGTAGTTCGATCGTTAAATAGGGGTTGAGTTTTAATTCAACAATTCAATTCAATTCAAAACATACCTACAAAACATATTTCCATACACACAGCAGATGATCGCCAAGGACCTTTTGTATGTTAAATTTTTTTGTGGTTCAAAATGCTGCTGCTGCAGTGGTTGTTGTCCCGAGGCTGTTAGCTTTTTTTTTGTTCTTTAGATTAATTCATCTTCAAAATTGTGTATATCTTTTCTTAATGTGACCTTAAATTAGAATAAATCAAGCATGAATTTTCTACAGGCTCTCTTCAAATTATGTTTGAGTGTTTCGGAAAGGTTAGATGTTTTTGTTACGCAGACAACTACCAAAGAGGCAAACAAAACAGCAACAGCAACAACAACATTATCTAACTAACTAACTAAATTGGCCAAATTTTCTTTGATTTTCTAATTCAATTGTTTTTGAACAAGCATCCCATATGAGGACATTGCCACAAATTACTTATGTATGTATGTACGTACGCACGTATGTGTGTGCATACATATGTGCGGGTGTATCTCTAAAACATTAATGCCTGAATTGGTCTGCTTTATAGCAGACCCATCCATCCTTGTGATTATTATGTTGTGTAGTCAGTCGTCATCAGTTATTGAGCATCAATTAAGTCAATACTAAATTTCTTTCATTCTTTCTTATTTTTCAAGTCCCTTAACACACACGTTTTACTTTTATGTGTTAGAATAATAAAAAATGCTGAAATTTTTGTTAGATTCCTTTTTTGTATCCAAAAAGTTGAATTCCAGTGTCCCTTGGTTACCAAATTTAACTAAAGTTTTCTATGTGAAAACTATTTTAATTTCTTTTTTTCTTTCTTGTTCTTGCCATTCTTGAAAAAGTCCTTAAGTGATAATAAATTAGTTGTATGAATAGCAAAATTAGCCAGGATATTAAGTTAAATTTAAGGTACAAATAATGTAATAACACCAAGCATGTACTACCTGCAGGACAACGTCGAAATTGATAGCTTAAAGTTAGTTTTATTTTTAAAGCTAAAAGAGACCCAAAAAAGCTTTACTAGAGATTTTTAAATGAAGACTCGTTTCTTATAGAAAAACTTCTTTCTTTTAGTCTTTTATCCTATAGAAAAACGCTTACTTAGGAAGACTATATTCTTAACGAAAAGCTCTTCCGTAGTATGATTATTTTCCTATAGAAAAGCTCTTTCTTAGGAAGTCTACTTTCCTATAGAAAATATGTTTTTTTTAAGAAAAATATTTTCCTAAAGAAATCTTTTTTTTTGGAAGATTTTGTTACTATAGAAATTCTTTTCTCTAGAATGACTCTTTTCCTATAGAAAAGCTCTTTCTCAGAAAATTCTTTTGCTTAAGAAATTCTCTTCCTTAGGAAGACTCTTTCCGTAGAAAGACTCTTTTAATATAGAAAATATCTTCCTTGGGAAGAATATTTTCTTTTAGAAAAAAGTCTACCTTATGAGGACTCTTTGCTTTTATAAAAAATCTTCCTTCGGTAGATTCTCCTCCTATAGAAAAGCTTGTCCTTAAATAAAAAGCTTATTTTTAGGAAGACTGTTTTCTTATAGAAGGAAGACGATTTTCCTTTAGAAAAGCTCTTCCTTAGGTAGACTCTTTCTCTGTAGAAAAGTTCTTCGAAAAGAGTATTTCTAAGAAGAAGCTTTTCTATAGGAAAAGAAAGACTGTTTTCTTATAGAAAAGTTCTTCCTTAAATAGACTCTTGCTCTATAGAAAATTTCTTCTTCTTAGGAAGACTGTTTTTTTATAGAAAATATCTTCCTTAGGTAGACACTTTCTCTATAGAAAATTTCTTCTTCTTAGGAAAACTATTTTTTATAGAAAAGATCATTCTTATGTAGACTCTTTCTCTAGATTTCTCTTTTCCTATAAGAGAGATCTATAAGAGAGAAAGACTATTTCCTATAGAGAAGCTCTTTTTTAGGAAGACGCTTTTCCTATAGAAATTCTCTTTCTTAGAAAGACTCTTCCTATAGAAAGAAGATCTTCCTTGGAAAGAATATTTTCTATAGATTAGCTCTTTCTTGGAAAGATTTTTTCCCTGCAGGTAAAGATCTTCATTTGGAAGACTTTTTTCCTTTAGAAAATATCTTTCTCGAGAAAATTCTTTCTCTCTTCCTTCCTAAAGTATCAATAAAAGGCTTAGAAAAACCTTTCTATTTATTTTTAGAAAAACCTTTTGCTTTAAGTAACTTTTTAGATACTTTAAGACTTAGAAAAACCTTCCAACTATAAAAAGACCCCTGGGGCATATTTTTATGTAATTCCTATTAAATTATAACAATTCCGAGAAACCCCTCCTCCTTTTATGTGTGTTTAGTTTAAGGGATACTTTTTACACTAAACCCTTTTTATGGCATTCCTTTAATCATCATAATTTGTTAAATTTATACATTTTAACCACAAATATCACATACACAAACTCCTAACAAATTATTACTATTATTATTAAGGCATGTGTTTAATCGGATGTATTTATCACTAATGCCTTTTTAAACTACAAAACGTTTTAACATTAAGCGAACATTGGAACATCTTTAGTTATTATAAATTATAAAAAAGGGTAACTCTAATTTTAATCTAACACAAAAAATCTACAACTATCTAACGCTACTAAAGTATTAAAGGTCATGATACCCTTTTTTGCTTAAAATTCTATTGTTTCATTTTATTTGTTATTAAAATTGTATATATTTTGTTTTGAAAAAAAAAAAACGAAAACTGCAGCAACAAGAGTTTAGTTTAAGAGAGCAGCAGTTGGTACACAGCAGCAGTAGTTTGAAATGAAAATAGATAAGAAATCGAATGTATATTGTGGCAACCAAGATGCAGACTTAAGATAGCAACAAATTTTATTCTCATATATAGTAGTATTTTGTTTTTATACTCTCTCTAGTGACATTAGTTGGCCAATTTTTATTTTAAAAACAGGGGTGAGTTTTTTTTATTATTTTCAAAAAAAAAAAAAAAAAAAAAAACAAATATGTATTTGTTATAATTTTTTTTTTTTTCAAAAGTTTAAATAATATAAAAAGGTATGTTTAGGAAGTCTCTGTTTGTTGAACAAATATTCTTCTTTTTTTATTATTTATTTTTTTCAATTTCAAATCTATTGCCATTTAGTATGTTGTTGAAACTAAAAAAAGGCATGAAAAAAACCTAGACAGACTTGTTTGTTTTTACTGCTGGGGCAGGCATTCTTTGTTTTTTTTTTTCTTTTTAAGCATTTTAATAGAGTAAAAGTTGCTGGCAGCAAGCATATTTTAATGCTTCGTTAGATGTTTTATGTTTGAAATGAAAATTCTTTTTCTACGTTACAGCTGAGGAATTTCATTTCATTTCTATTTGTTTTTCAATACATTTTCATTTCCTAAGTAATTTTTATGTTGTAGCGCACAAGAAATATAAAAATATGCAACAAAAATTTCATTTCATTTTGGCGTTTTGTCACACCTTTTGTTAAAAAACAAAAAACCAAAAAAAAAAAAAAACATCTTTTCATATTTTTATTTCATTTCATTAAATGTCGCAAAAAGGCGTCATTTAAATTAAAAAAAGTCTTAGCTAATCGCGTGTCTTTAACATTTGTTAGCCATAAAAAAAACAAAGACCTAGACTAGACCAAAACTAAACCAGCATAATCAACGCCTTTTGAAATTAATGAGGCATGTTTAGAGTTCTTTTTATGACATTTTAACTAGGTCCATAAAAACCAACAAATAATCTAACAAACATTAATAAATTAAACAAAAGCTGGTCATTATCACAATTACCCAAAAAAACGAAAAAAAATACTCCCGAAAATTACCAAAATTCATAGCTACCCCACTAACAAGAAAACATACACCAACTAACTAACCAACCAACCAACTAACTAACTAAGTGTTATGACTAGCGATAACGTCAACTGTTAGTGCTAAAAACATTATGTAAATCAAACCAAAATGCTCACTAACTAACACATTGTGTATTTGGTAATAAATTAATAACATTTATTTGTTTTCTACAATGCAAATTATAACAAAATAAAAAAATGATATCTACAATCACAATAGTCACACCTTGTATCAAGTATAAATGTTAAATCTGTTGTAAAAGGCTCAAGGGAACAATACTAACAAATATTGTGAATTGTTAAGATTTTGCACAATAAACATTGATTTTTTAACATATTTTCTTAACCACATTAATCTGTAATAAATATGTTTTTTTTTCAAAATTCACCATAGTTTTTTATACTATTGTGATTGAATCTAAAAATTTCACTTTTGCTTTTCTGTACACATATATTTGTATAAGAAAAATTTTCACAAAATCTATTCTCTCTTTATTTTCAACATTTTATTGTGAATAATGTGCAACAAAATTAGAGAAAAATCTTCTTTTAATGTGATAAGTATCTTTGATCTGTTCTTTCCGAATCACTTATTTCTTTATATTAAATTAACAACCACATTAGGCTGGGTAATCCAAAACTTATCATCTATTTATTTTAAAGTCTATTGTGAATATGATCCCCTTTATTCCGCAGAGGGTATTCTATAAATACGGCCGATAAAGAAAGTTCTTTTCACAAAATCTATTCTCTCTTTATTTTAATACACAGACTTTTTTGCAATTCTATTTAAAATATTTAAAATCTATTGTGAATGATTGCAGCTAATTGACATTGAAAGTTTTCTTTCAAAAGTGTGGAGAAAAATTAAGTTTTCATGAAATACCAGGCCAAGAGTTCTCAGTTATCTATATTAACAACTTCTTATCATTTACAAACTATAGCTCATCATTTACAATAAGCAAAATTTCTTAATGCGAACTGCAGCTAAATATTATTTTTTTCTTTTAATGTTCTGTAAAGGAAAATATTCGGTATTTTTATTTCTTAATATTCTCCATAAATCCCTTAAAACATCTTTTGTTAATTTTATCAAATATTCACAATAGTTCTGCAATCACAATTAATAACAAAAAATCCTTTTAACTATAAAGGTGTTTTTCTCACTAAACTCTTATCACTTAAATTTCCTTAAAAATAAAACATGAAAAAGAGTTTAAATCCTGCTCGTTTATGTCCCTTTGTGATGTTTTCCCCCAAAAACGTAAGAAAACCCAACAAAATTGCTAGGTAACCTTTTGTTGTTAAGCCGCTCTTTTTTTATATGTCATATCGTTTAGCTGATAACAATGACTGACAAAAGGTAATACCACTTTGATGCTGCTACTTTTTACGTCTTAGAAATGTGAAATAGAACCTGAAAATAGTAGCAGCCTGTTAAAAAAAATGTGTGGCTTGATTGTTGTCTAGTGTGGCAATAATATAACTCCCGCTACTGTGGAGATAGATACCACTGCCACCACTACTACTATTAGTCGTTAATGCTACCATTTACTACTGGAAGAGACTGTTGTTGTCATTTGTTTGTTAAAAGAAATTAATTTCTTTGTTTGGTTGTCCTTTTGCTGGAAAAATATCTTTTCTACGTCGTTTTTTTTTCTCTCGTTTTTCTTTTCGTTTTTATCTGACATTAGTATTATTATCATTGCTTTTGTATTTGGTATTTGTCTTCTCTTTTATATTGTTCATTTATCTCATGTGATGAGTGCTCAACCAGCTCGAATATATATCAAATCTTCATCATCCTCCTCATCGTTTGTTATTATCATCATTAGCATTGTCTTTTATATAGGATTTTCAATACATACAGCCAACGCCGCCAACAGACCCAGCAGGAGTTCTTTGTTATTGGCCACGATTTGAGGTTTTCTGCTTATCCCGACTGATTGCCTGACTGCCTACAACGTTGTCTTTTTTTTTGTTATTCTTCTTCATTTTCCTACTGCTTCTTTGTTGCACATAAAATGTTCTTAAATTTGTCTTCATCTGTCGTCGCACCCATCAACACATTCATAAAATACAAAGCGAAAAATAATCACAAGAAATAAAAGAAGCTGGGCTTTTCTAAACAGGAATCAACAACAGCAACAACAAGAAAAATTTTATTGTTGTGGTCTTAAACCGCAGGAGTAGATTCTAGCAGAGACTTGCTGCAATCATGTACGTTTAATTATGTTGTCGTTTTTGTATTCAAAAGCAATAGTTTTGTTGTTTGCAACTACCCATCAGCAACAGCAGCAGCAACGATAGCAGTGTGTATTATGTGGCGCTTTTAATTTTGATTTTATTTTTGTATTATATCATTTATTTGTTGAGTAAAAGAACGAGCGACATATGTTGCAACATTATGGTGAAGGTGAAAATTCACTTTCTTGTTGTGTGCGCTTCATGCATAAGTAAATTTAACATATGAAAGTTTTAGAAGCAAAAGCAGTTATCTACTTTTTTTTGAAATTTTTATGAAATTTTAAGTTTAGAATATAGTCAAGACCCTATATTAAACGATAGTTCATACTATAGTTTAGATTATAGTTGATACTCTATATTAAACTATAGTTCAGACTAGGTTTTAGACTATAGTCCAGACTTATTGTTCAGGCTATAGTTTCGACTATAATCCAGACCATAGGCTGACCAGACTATAGTCAAAACTTAAGTTAAGATTATGGGTCCAACTATAGTTTAGACTATATTCCAGGCTATAGTTTAAAGTATAGTTCAGACTATAGTTTATACTTTAGTGCAAACTATTATCGAGACAACAGGTCAGACTTTAGACCGGATCATAATATATTCTATGTTCCAAACTAGAACTGATATTATAATACATACTATAGTTAAGACCATAATCAGACTATAGTTAACTTTTATATCCGGACTTTATATCAGATTACTGCTCAGTATAGTTCAGACTATAGTTTATACTTTAGTGCAAACTATTGTCGAGACAATAGGTCAGACTTTAGACCGGATCATAATATATTCTATGTTCCAAACTAGAACTGATATTATAATACATACTATAGTTAAGACCATAATCAGACTATAGTTAACTTTAATATCCGGACTTTATATCAGATTACTGCTCAGACTTCAGTACAAATTGTTGTACAGTTTCAAAAATTTATCTTGGTAAAACTTGGATTTTACATATTTTGCTTTTAATGTTCTTAAATAAAACTGGTTTAAAGTAATTAAAATTTTGCTCTTTTTGTTGTTTCTTCTCTACTGTCAACAATTTATGACACTTTTAATAACGAATCTTTTTTTTCTCTCTTCTATTTTGTATTTATCTTGGCCTCGAGGAAAAACTAGTTATTTATTGATTTATTACAAATTATTGAAGTTGAGAAAATTATGTATTTTAAGACGATTATTATAATACATATGCATGTATATAGTTTTATTCTCAGAAAGATATTAGCAAAACGAAAAATATAAATTTTATTTTTTCTTTTTTTATATTGAAGGTAATAACGATTGTAATTGTTGTTGTGTTGTGGGGTAACGTCTGAAAATACACTTTTTCTTGTAGCGGGTTGTCTAGCGGTTTAAAGTAGAGTTTTTTAATGTTGAGAAAGTGCGACATTCACAATAGTTAGTTTTCACTTGATGATGTTTTCTCCTAATTTCTAATGATTATTATAAGATTTTAGTTATCTTAGTCTCAGTTTGTTCTTTACAACAAATAAAGTCTTATTGTTTTATTTACAATAAGCAATCTCTCTTAATCAATCACAATAGTCAAACAATCAATCACAATAGTAAATTTACTCTGTTCTTTTAATTTCTTCGATATAATTTGTAAATTCTCTGTAAATTTCAAAATATTAGAAAACCTTCTAAAGACTTTATTTTGTCAGTTTCTACTCCCAAACCGAAACTCTTATTGTTATTGAATTTATAATTGTTGTCGTTGTCAACATTTATATTACTAAATACTTGTTTATTTGTTTATATTTGTTTTTTATTTAAGTTGTATGGCACTTGGCATTTGTTTTTTGCTTTATTGTTTATTCTCTATTCTCCACAATGTTGTTTTTTTTTACATTTTTCCAAAGACTTGCTGCCACAATGATTCACTAGCCCCAGCAAAACGACGGACGAAAATTTAAATGAATAAAGATTTCAAAAGCTTGACAACTTCCCCAAACACTCACTCTTTCTCCCCCTCCCTTTCTCTCTCACTCTCTGCACTACTTGCCATAGATGGGTTTTTGTTTACAGTGATTTAGGTTTTGGTGACAATTTATTTGCTTCCCTTGCTAAAGCGGTAATGCATGCCGCCGCCGCTACCGCCACTGCTTTCAACTACTGCCACTGGTTTTTAATTTTCTAATGTTATCTTTTGTTGTTGTATCCGTTGGAACTTAAGGCTGAGCAGAAAATACAAATATAGTAGTGTTGTTTTTATTGTTGTTGTTTGTTTTTATTTGTTTAAAAATCACTGACTGTATGTTTACTGTATTTAAGTGCAGTGACTTCTTTTTTTGTTGTTTTCTCTTCCATTTCCCTTCCTACTGTCACTGTCACCACATTTAGAGTCTAAATGTTTGTCTTTAAGTGTGTGCGTCGTAAAGCGCCATTATGCAAGCTTCTTAAATTTCTTATTATTTGCTTTGAAAACATCAACAGCAAAACATTGTGTTGAACGTTTTAATTTTGCCACTTGTTTGCTTAAAACATTAAAGATCCCATCATCAGCATCATCATCAACAGCAAACAGCTACTTTACATTTTGTTTAAATTAACTTTCAATATTTTATTTGTCTAAGTGTATTTTTTTCGGTGATTTTTTGTTTTGTTTAAATTTGTATAGGCAAACACAGACTCTTCTTAGTGACTTAAATCTTTAGGCAAATATATTTAGAATGCAAAAAAATCTTAAGTAAACATAAATTAATTCTCTTAAAAGCTCTTAATTGTTGAAATTTCTTTCAGTGTTTTTTCCTCTTATCGTCTGTTTTATTAATTTATATGATATTAAAACTTAAATTTAACAGCTTTTGCTTGGTGTTGTTTTATTATAATTTATGATTAATAGAGACAATCATTGTTTAATGCCACCTTGAAAATAATGTTCACGATCACCTGTAGTAAAAAAGAAAATAAAAATCTATAATAAAATAGGTAAATAGATATGTTGGCAAACAGAATAATGTGTATGTAAAGATTTTAATAGAAGATTTAAATACAGTCGGTGACAAAATTAAAGCAACATTTTAACATGATTTATCAAACGGTAGTTTAGCAAAAAATTTAAGGTATAGTTTAGTCTAAAGATCAGTTCTAGTTCCGTTCTAAGTGAGTTCTTGTTCATTTCAGGGTCAGTTTAAATTCAGGTCTAGTTCAGTTCTAGTTTAGTTCTGTTCTAGTTCTGTTCTAGTTCTGTTCTAGTTCTGTTCTAGTTCTGTTCTAGTTCAGTTCTGTTCTAGTTCTGTTCTAGTTCTTTTCTAGTTCCGTTCTAGTTCAGTTCAGTCCTAGTTCAGTTCTAGTTCAGTTCTAGTTCAGTTCTAGTTCTGTTCTAGTTCTGTTCTAGTTCTGTTCTAGTTCAGTTCTAGTTCAGTTCTAGTTCAGTTCTAGTTCAGTTCTAGTTCAGTTCTAGTTCAGTTCTAGTTCAGTTCTAGTTCAGTTCTAGTTCAGTTCTAGTTCAGTTCTAGTTTAGTTCTAGTTCAAGTTCTGTTGAGATTTTGTTCTAGTACTGTTCTAGTTCTGTTCAAGTTCAGTTCTAGTTCAGTTCTTTTTTAGTTCTAGTTCATTCCTAGTTCAATTTATGAAGTTTAAATACTTTCTATGAAAGAAGCTTCCAAACTTTTGTTTTCAGATTGTTGAGTGAATGTTTTTTTAGTTAATTGGTAAATGGTAAATTTCCAAACACCATAACGGTTAATTTCTTCTTTGTTTCAAAAAAATATATTTATATTAGTCTTTAATTCCATTAAAAAAAATTAACACTCACTGTTTATGTAAATAATTTAATATGACATGTATGAACGAGTGTATTTACAATAAATGTTCGTGAGAATGTGTGTATATAGGTCTATATGTAGAAATTTAATTGTATTTTTGTGATTAAAATTTATTTAGCAAAAAAATTGCGTTGACAATTTAACTGACTGTCAGCGTGAGTGACTGTCTGAATAAATGAAACGAAATGAACGAAATGTTTGTATAAATGAATGAATAAACATATGACTGACTGACGGGCTGATAAATTTCATTTGCGGTTACTTTTTCTTAGTGCAAAACACGCAAATTATATGTCACTATAAATATTTTGCTGCATACTTCAAGGCAGGTAGGCAGACAGACGGACAGACAGACAAGCATATGTGTTAAGGTATCTATATATATTTATATAGTTGGCTAAAAACAGATATTTTAGGCTAAAATAATGAAGGGTGCCGACGGCAAAAACAACTAAAACAAGTGTTACATGTGGGGTAAATGTGTTTTAATGGCGTTTGTTATACATTATATCTGTATAGCAGTCCGTGTTGCAAACGTTTTTCAAGCCAACTACTATCTATTGAGACTTAGTTTTAGTAGTTTTCAGGCTTGTCACAAATTATTTCGTTTCTCAGTATATTTTTGTGTTTTTTTCACACATGAACACAGTCGAACACATATAGCAGTTCATCAGTTTGTTGAGTCGAGCGAGTTGTGCATGTGATGGATGTCACCTTGTTTTATGGCTCACAAACATGGCTTTAGCGTGTCAATATAAACACATCATAGATGCACACGAACTACATATGTATACAATACATACACATAGTAATATTAAAAATTTGTACTTACTTACATATACATATCTAGATACATTCATTATTTGCCACATAATGTTAGAGAATCTTGCAAAAAAAAAATGTATAAAAATATATTTTGAATTAAACGTTGTTGTACTTGCACTTCTACATATGTTTAAATGCCTGTAACTGACTGTTAAACTAACGAGACTTAAATCTAAATACAACAAAAGCAACAACTATAAATAACAATATTTTTTTTATTATTATTGTTGTTTTAGCTTTGTAACCAAAAACAAAAAAACTGAAAAAATATAAATAATAATGCCTTGTAATGAAATGTAATGCATCGCACTATACATTTTGTGCACCTCTATCTGTTTGTTTGTCTGTCAGAGCTCTCAACGCTTTAGAAATTTCTAATGTTAGAGATTTGTGTTTCTATAGCAAATTACTACAATAACAACAACTAATGTTAATAATAACAATAACAACTACATATAACACTAAGCTAATGATTTTGCTATTTAGCAAAATTAAATTGTCAATTTAAACAAAAAATTAACAAAAAAAAAAACGACAACTCAAGTGAATAAGCAAATTTTAAATACATAATTGAAAATTATAGAAGTGTTGCAAAACAAGTGGGAAATGTTGCACAATCTAAATTATGGGGCTAATTTTGTTAATTACTTACAAACAGTTCGAGATCAGTTTTATATTCTAGTTCTAGTTCAGTTCTAGTTCAGTTCTGGTTCATTTCTGGTTCATTTCTAGTTTAGTTCTGGTTCAGTTCTAGTTCAGTTCTAGTTCAGTTCTAGTTCAGTTCTAGTTCAGTTCTAGTTCAGTTCTAGTTCAGTTCTAGTTCAGTTCTAGTTCAGTTCTAGTTCAGTTCTAGATTAGTTCTAGTTCAGTTCTAGTTCAGTTCTAGTTCAGTTCTAGTTCAGTTCTAGTTCAGTTCTAGATCAGTTATGGTTTTGATTCTGTTCTAGTTCAGTTCTAGTTCAATTCGTTTTAGTTCAGTTCAATTGGTTCAGTTCATTTAGGTTTGTACCAGTTGCTGATGTTCGATTCAAATTGGTTACAGTTTTAGTCAAACTCTTTAATTTGCAAATTTAATAAATATTTTGTCCCTTTTAGTCGGCTGATTTCTCTTTGTTTTATTAATTAAAACTAGTTTACAATAATTTTGGTGGTCTGAAACATAGATTTGCATGATTTTAAATATATTATTATTTTATTCTCAATGAAAAGGTTTTTATCAATGAAATTTTAAAGGAATAAATAGATTTAAAATTTTTTAAAAATTACTTAGAAATTTGTCTTAAAATCACATTAACCTCGTTAAAATCACATCAGGTAATTTGATTACAAAACGAAAACTGCTTTGATCAGACCATGGATTATAATATTTTATTAAGTTTGTACAGAAACTTAATCTTAATTTATTTATTTATAATTAATAAACTAAATTTTATGAATGAAACAAAAGGTTTAATAATATTTATGAAAAAAAAAATCAGAAACCTTCATTCATTAATGAAATGAAATGATAATTTTGAACCAAAATTCATTGATAAATAAAAATGGTAACTTATAGCTTAATTTTATGAATGAATTTTTGTTTTCAAACATTTATAAATTTTGTAATGCATAAACGAAAATAAAATTAACATAATTTAATATGAGTTTTTAATTAGCACTAATTTAAACTGACTTCATAATTGTAAATTATTGAAAAAAAATTCCCATCAATATTCAATAGTTTTGATTTTAAGCGATTTATTAATATAAATGATAATTTTTCTTTAAATTTTAAATTAGTTATTGTTTTTGAGTCATTTCTTTAGTTAAATGACTTAATTGGACAGGTGTGCTATTTAGCAAGGCTGTGCTGTTTAGTAAATGTAATGTTAACATTGCAGGTTAATGAGTTTTTATATGAGTATGTGTTAGATTTTGTAAATTTCATTAAATTAGAACAACAACTATAATAACAAACAATAGAAAACACTTTATACTTGCATATAAATATAATCATGCGATAATTAGCTAAAAACCAACAACATTTTCATATTTCATGTGTGTGCACTGGCCTGCACCAGTGGGGTGTCAACAAAAACATCAACGTCAAACAATTTTCGCTAAAGCGAGAAAAATTGCCCTTTAGTTGATGACATCAGTAATAAAAAGTGTTAATTTGAAAGTTTTTTTAATAGCAAATATTTTGCAAAGTGCTTTGAAAACAAGACTTTTTTGTTTTAAATTTTCAAAAGCCTTTTTAAAATCTTAACTAAATCCTTAATTTCAAAAACTAATCCTTTTCTCTTAAATAAGATTTTAATCTCTTCTAGCTACACCCTGTGTGTGTAAAAATGTCTTTAATATTGGTTACAACATACCTCCCCTTAAACCTTTTTTTGTCTGTATAAAGTATCGAAATAATTGAGATTGACCCTTAATAAAAAACTGGTAATTATCTCTTATTATCGATAAGAAAACATTCTCTTTTCTGGTCTCTTATGCATTTAAATTATGATGAATATATTGTTGGTTTTCATAAACATCTTTTTTTTTCAATTTGTACTTAATATTATTTTCCTTTTTTTCTCTATAGGGTTTTTTGTTTTGTTTTTGGGTTTTAATATATTGTTAGTTTATGTATTTTTGTTATTGTTTTTTTTCTGGTTAAAATGCGATTATGATGGGTGATTACATGCAGGAGTGAGCGCAGACAAACAAAGAATTTCAATGGGACATACAGATGTATGAACGGACAGACAGACGGACGAATAGTTGGACAGACAATGGAACAATTACTAAAACATACAACAATTATGAAAAAAAACAACATTTATATATATTTGTTAATAGACTTAAAATTGAAAGGTTCCAGCCCACGTCGCCACATTGCTTAAATATGATGTGAGACTATTGGTTAAGGGTGTTTAAGTAGTAATTTCCGACAATAAACAATTAGAAACGAATTTTTGTAATATGCTACCTATTTAGGAATTGTATATGATTGTAAAGTGTAAGTTCTAAGCTTTCATTTGTTGTAAAAAATAGGTTTAGATACACAAAATAATAAGGTTCTAAGAGAACTTAGTCTGTAAGGATTTAAATTTAAGGTATTTAGATCGTTACTTAGAAAACATTATAAGCTTTCACTTTCAGTGATATATAAAGATTTTTCTTTTTTCATAAACCTATTTCAAAGGTGGACTCAAATTACATTCCTTCAGTGTTCTGACTGCCTACAAGATATCAAAATTTATAAAGCGCTTTACATAACTTTACCTGTCATTTGATGTATAAAGTTCGTAACTGAACATATTACTAAAGTTGCTTCAAGCAATTTTTTTGCAAGAGATTTTTCTTTTTTTCATAAACATATTGCAAAGGTGAACTCACATAACAGCCCTTTAGTGTTTTAGAAAATCTACAAGATATCGAAATTTATATATGTATGTAAAGGGCAGATTTCTAACCTTTCAATTGATATATAAAGTTCGTAATTGAACGAATAAACAAAGTTGCCACAGCAATTTGTTTGTGAGAGTTTTTTTCTTTTTTCATAAACATATTTCAAAGGTGGATTCACATAACATCCTTTTAGTTTCCTAGAAAATCTACAAGATATTAACATCTACATATATATGTGAGTAAAGGGCAAAACTTAACCTTTCATTTGATGTATAAAATTCATAATTGAAAAAATTTACAAAGTTGCCTCAAGCTATTTGTTTGCGAGAGATTTTTCTTTTTTTCAGAAAGATACTTAAAGGTTGGCCTCACATAACATACCTTCAGTGTTCTGGATAGTTCCGTATTATATAGATTTTTATATATGGTTATAAAGAGGAGATTAAAACCTTTCATTTGATGTACAAAAATCTTGCACAAATCAAATAACAAACCTCCTAAACTTTGACAACAGATGTTATTGAAAAATTATAAATACTTTGATGTTATTTGATGGCATAAGTGTATAATTTTAAAACGTCTTTTTTCCTCTGTGTACATCTATTAAATTTTTTTTAAGAAATTTATTTTCCCTTAACCCAATATTTAGTTAGTTGTCTTTTATTTGACCAACTACTTATTATTAGTTTTATTACATATTATTTTTTTCCTTAAACACAGTTAAAGAATGCATTGTTCGAGACTTATCAACCATTCATTCTGTCGTTTTGGTCAAAATTTTGTAAATATATTCAGGGCACAATGAGCTCGTCAAGTCATAATTACCAAAATATTAATGAATTATTTGGAAAACATACACAAATTAAGCCAAAAGATGTATACAAGATACTAAACTAACACAATGAAATTTTAAGCAGCACGAAATTTTGTAACTACCTTAATAAGATGGCACACGTACCTTTTTCTTTTAAATTTTTGTTCAGTTTTTCAAAACTAACTGGCAGCCTGGGCTAGAAGTTATAGTAGTAGTGGTAGTTGTATAATGCAGTTAATAAAGAAGCTGCCGTATTTTTTTAGATTTTTTTTTAAATTTTTTTTGATGGCGCCAACGTCTTAACATTGGTATGCACGCAAATTATTATGCGTCTGCATAATAAATTGATTAATACATTTACTCATTCATACAAAAACTTACAAGAGAGTTGGGGCAAGTTTAGGTACAAGGGGGCATAAAACTAACACTTAACTCTTTAAGCTAACTATGACTGTTGCTGTAGAGAGGAGGGGAGTTAAGCAAGTCTTTGTATACCTGCAAGTATTTCTATAAGTGTGTTTGTGTTGACTTTATAGGGCGTAACTCCTTTATCATGTGTGTTTAACTCGATCCGTTTGTTGGTCGATTTTTTTTCTGTTTAACTGCATTATTATTATTAATAATAATAAAAAAAGAATTTTTACGTGCTTGAAGTAGATTTTCTTGCATTTTAAACCAATATTGATGTTGTTGTTGTTGTCTTTGTCGTTTTTGGTTGTCTGTCAATGGTCATAAATAATATTTTTATGGAAATTTAATTTTAATAATTTCGATTTAGTACAAGTTGCACACTGTATAGTAATTTTACTAATATTAAAGAAAATAAAAAAAGTAATAAAACTTTTTTTATAATTACAACACGTTTTGTCGCTTTTGTTGAACAACAACTGCCTAAACAACTGCTACTAATTGTTTTTTTTGTACAATTTTTACCTTAAAAATTACATTTTAATTCTGTTATTAATAGTAAAATAACAAAACAACAACAAAAACATGAACGTGTAACATTATTTTAAAAGTGGCGCTTGCTACAAGCCTTAAATGGTTAAAATTTAGGCGCCAGCTTTAAAAACTCTACAACAACAAAAATTATTAAACTAAATATTTTTTGAAAAATTAACTCATTATTTTTATTATTATTATTTCGGGTTTCGTTTTCAAAACAAAAACAAAAAAAATAAGAAAAACCCAAGATGCTGAATGTTTGACTGACATTCATCCGGGGTTAATGACATGTTCATTAATATTCTCACCCAAGCAGCTTATTAGTATCAGTCATTCTTATTCACTTCAACATTCAACAGCCGCAGCACAGCTCTATAATCCTTTTAGAGATTTGTTAAATACTTAAACCTTATAGATATTGCAACAAAGTCTTAAACAAAAAAAAAAACAGGTAGCTTCTTTTTTATTTTGGGGATTTGTGTTTCTTTTTTTTTTGTTGATGAGCATTTTCATGGTTATAAGTTTGCCTATCAACATGCAACAGGGTGGTCTCAGCACGATGATGATGATTTTTCTTTTGATTATGTGTTGATTGTCATGATTACACAACAATCTCTTAATCACATTTCTTATTCAGTGCTGACATTTTAATTTTCACCCAGTTGAGTTATAAAATACCTTATAAATCAGATAAAACCATTAAATTAGGTTTAAGGGCTCATTAATTAGAGGTAAATGTAATAATTATTAGAAATGTATTAGAGTTAGTGAACTAGAACTGAACTAGAACTGAAATAGAACTGAAATAGAACTGAAATAGAACTGAACTAGAACTGAACTAGAACTGAACTAGAACTGAACTAGAACTGAACTAGAACTGAACTAGAACTGAACTAGAACTGAACTAGAACTGAACTAGAACTGAACTAGAACTGAACTAGAACTGAACTAGAACTGAACTAGAACTGAACTAGAACTGAACTAGAACTGAACTAGCACTTAACTAGAACTGAACTAAAACTGAACTAGAACAGAACTAGAATTGAACAAGAACTTTAAATTACTTTTTATTAAAATACATTTCTTTTACTATTAATGCAAGAGTTCTTTATAAGAATTTTTTCTTTTGCTTCAAAAGAACTATTTTGTTCTCTCTATAATTTGGCCCGCCTCAAAGATTTATGGTATTTGAGATATTTTACGTTACTAATACCTTTAAAAGGAACAATAAATCAAGTAATTTTCTGCTAGTTATCAACTACTCCTATATTTATATTGTTTTAGTTGCCACACAAATGTTTTGAATTATATAACCTACTAAAAATAATTTTAGGCGGGCCATATAGAAACTCCTAATAATATATTCAAAAATATTTTATTTTCATTTAAAATATTAGTTACCTCAATTAAAAATTTCTTTTAGTATATACATTTAGCTAAATTGTTAACTAAATTATTAATTATTCACCTATTATTGACCATTTGTTCATTTAAAATTTATTTACACTTGTTTCTTCAAATATTCAAGTGAAAATTTCCGGTTTAATTAGAAACGTTTTCCTTTGTGACAAAAAGAAAACACAACCAACAACTATTTGTCTATCTGTCTATGTATGTTTGATGTTTTTTTTTTCTTTTTTTTGGAAATATTGTTTTATAATAATTAACCCATTCCCTTAAGTATTAAATAGCGATTAAATACTTTTATAACATTTTAGGGTCGACAATTAATTAATGCAAATGTCACTTACAACAATAACTCTATTTACAATAACAACAATAAGGTCTGGATTTAAATACTTACATATATATTTACAATTTTGAACGATTTGTTTGTTAAAGAGCGGCGGATGTGGGAATTAACGACCATTTAATAAAAACTTTTGTGGCAACATTTAAACATACATATGTATATGTTTGTATTCCTTAGTCTGTGAGTTTGTTAATGATAAAATTTTACTATAAACCCCTAGTGTTTGTTACATTTGTTACATAAATGTAATTGCCAGTCTTTTTAGTTTTAAAATACAACTTTTACTTCTCATGTTTAGAAGACATGTTATGACAGTGTTGACAATCTGTGACAGGTAAATATTAGAATATATAAACATTGTTAAGTTATATAGAGTTTAGATGTTAGAAAAGTTTAACAAACAATTATTCTAGTTATAACAGCAGTTATGATTTGGATTTTCTTGTATAAATCTAATATCATTTACTAAACCCTCCCTTTCACCTTTATGCTGATGAAAGTTGAAAACTGACAGTTATTTACACTTTATGATATGTTGTTATGTTGGCAAATAATCTAAGTTAAAGTCTAAGTTTTGTTGTTACAGGTCGTTTGTAAAATGTTAGTAAAAACTTTGTCTAGTGTCTTTGGTCAGTGTAAACTTTTGGAATAGTGTTAAACTTGCTGGTATAAATAGTAGGTTGGGTGATTGCAGTGTTTTTGAAATTATATGTAGTTGCAAGTTTTATTACTTATTTGCCACTCATATTTAAGACTTTTGCTGTTAAATTACTTATAACTTACACATGTGAATATTCTCTTCATAGATTTACACACATATTTATTGGAAAAGTCCCCTGCAAATCGGAGAACCCCTTTCAAAATAGTAGTTTTCTGTGCACCTCTATCAACCTCAACTTCAGTTTCTATTTGTTTGTAATTGATCCATTTACTTTTCAATAGATTACGTGTGATGGGTTAAATAACTGATTACTCTCTCGTTTGCTTAGGGACACCAACAAACACTTCAGATACTATTAACAACCTGCTGGATTACTTTAACATTATTAAGTGATGATTAACTGTCCACTTCATTACTAGGGAACTGCAACTGACTTCCTGCTAGATTACATGTAGACACCAAAGTGACATATAAGATTACTTGAATATAAATAAGTAACAATAAACCTTAAGCTTTTTTGCTAAGGGACACTAAAGTGACGATTGACTTCTCACTACATTACATGGGAACACTGAAGTTACTCTTAGCTTCCTGCGGGATTTATTTCCGACAAACTCCCTTATAGATTTCAAAGGCACACTAAAGTAAATATTGGCTTCTCTTTTGTTTACGTAGAGACAATTAAATGACGATTAACCACCTACTACATTACTTGGATACAGTTAATTGCCAATTGACATTTCGCTAGATTAGTGACGCTTAACTTTTTGCTAGAATACTTAAGTATAACTGACTTCTCACTAGTTTATTTGAAGAATATTGGGTAAGGACTACCTTCCTTCTACATTACTTGGTGACCGACTTCTCCTTTGGAACACCAAAATGACTCTTAACTTCTTGTCAGATTACTCCCTGGAAACTGTTAAATGGATACCAAAATGACGTTTAACTTCCTGCTAGACTTTAAAACTGCAGGGTTTTATTATGATTTTGTAAATGCGAGTCTGTCTATCAACAATATGCATTAACAATAACAATAATAACTATTTGACTAGCTGAGTGAATGAATGAATGACTGCCTTGAGTAACAACTGACAATCTGAGTTAGCAACAATAATTGCTACAATAACAACAACAACAACAATTGCAATCATAATAACAACAACATCAATAAATTACTATTTTCTTACAACAATTTGTATACAAAAAAAAATGTTTTATATTTTTTTGCTTTTCTATTCTTTTAAACTTTCTGTTAATTATTCACACATTAGTCAATGTTTATTTATTATGAAGTTTATTTATTTAATATTTTGTTATTGTTTTTTTTTTAATCTTCTAAATGTTTAAGAAAAGTTTTAAAAAGGCCTTAAGGTATTACTTTAAGGTTAAATATTTGTCATGTAAATAATAACATATTTGGTTAAATATATAGTTATAAATGGCGCCTAAGGGGAAGTATAACTAGAGGTAACATATAAAACGTTTTTTTTTTTATCCGGACAAATAGCAAGATATCTATTGTTGAGTTTTTAATACAAATTGTTCAAAATATTTTTTAACTAAATAATTTAGTAGAAATATATTTCTACACCTTTTTGCATCACCTAGCATTAGTGAAATAGCTGCTTGCTTTTAAACATATTTGCTGATTTAGTAAGTGATTAAGTAACATAAATTGTTTCCTTAATAAATAAACCAAATTCTATTAACTGATTTTTTGGAATATTTTGAAATTTACTTTAGACAAGTTTTCATTAATATTGTATGTTAATACAAACCATTAAACTGTTTACCCAATAACTTATAAGAAGTTGTTTAGTGAGAGTCATCCCTTTTTAACAAAAATTACCCAAATTGTATTGATTGATTTTTTAAAATAGTTTAGACTTTACAGCTAACAAATATATGATAATTTTATGGCCTTCCCAACTATAAAAACGTTTATCTAATAACTTTTTAGAAGTTATTTGGTAAGTGTCGTTATATTTTAAAGTATACAAATACTTATATTGCTAGATTTTCTAACATATTTTAAAATTTATTAAAAACAAGTTATCTTTAATAACTTTGTGATATTACAAACCAATTACGCAATTACTTACTCAGAAGTTGTTTACCAATTATGGTTATTTCCCTCAAAAAAGTATTAGATTTTTTCCTAGATTTTTTTTTATAAATATTTAATGACATTACATAACAATTAGCTGTAATATTTGTTGCCCTATTAGGCTACAATAGTCTATAAAATAAGTAATTAAAATATGATTTTTTTCAACTACATATATATCCCCTAGCAAATCAAAACAAAGTAAAAGATTGAGTTTAGACCTTTAAATATATATAAATAAGAAAATGCTATTAAACATTCAAATAGTCGTTATACAAATGTCATTTTTCCCTAGAGTCAAATGACTATTGTTTTGAACAACAACAACAACAACAACAAAAACTCCTGCAACTGCTAGTGGTATCTATCAACATCGGTTGATGTATATATAATGAGTCCTTATGAATAGAATACGATGATAGAACTAAGTTCTTTGGTTGGTTTTTGTTTTAGCACTTGTTTGTTTAAACAAATGCTGGAAAATAATAAAAAAGGGAAAATTAAATTAAATGCGAGTTAATAAATATTTAAAAATCTTTTTTTGTTGCTAGAATTTCATTTCAAAAGGAATAATTGGTTGGCTTTGTAGAGGTGACAGTTTTGTGGCATTGTATTAGTGTTTGTGCTGATGATGTTTTGTCATTTGCTAATTACTTTATTTTTCTCTTTAGCGGAAATAGCATTTCAAACGGAAACGGATATGCCCCTCCGGTAGGTTGTTGAAAAAAAACAAGGATTGTATTAGTTGAGTTTAGAGAAAGGAAAGACAGCGAAAGAGGTTAAAGGGAGAGTGTGTATTGTTTAAAACAATTTAACACACCCATCGAAGTTTTTTTTCTATTCTTGCTACAAAAAAAGGATAACAAATTTAAATAATCCATCCCTGTTAATTTTAGCTATTTTTAGGCTGCTCTATGATAATCACATCAAAAGATGAGCTTATTTTCTATATACATTGCTTATTATAAGTGTATTAGCTATAAGTGTATTTGTGTGTGTTTATTCATTTTATTTCAAGTGCTTACACTTATTTTTCCACCCTTGCATTTTTTTCCTTTTTCGTTACTGATTGCCGGATATCCTAGTTTTCTCTGCTTTAAATATGTGTTTGAGAGTTATTTGAATATTTTTTGCAAATTTCTTTTTTTTGTTCTATTATTAGCTCAGATTTGAATTGTCATCTAGCAGTAATACAATAACAACAAAAACAACAATTTTTGCAATTATTGCCAAGCTCAAGTGTTTAGCAGTTCAAGTGCGCTAATGCCCTTCAAGTGCTTTAGTATTAGGGTGACAATGATCGATTTTTTTCATATTTCCTATAACAAGATTTTTATAAATTTTGTAAATAAATGAAATACTAAATAAATGAATTTTTCTTTTTAAATTATTGATTTTATAAATCCTCCCCTTAAGCTAGTTTTTTTTAATTTATTTTTTCTAAGCTTCTAATCTTGTCAATGATTTATTAATCATTAACTTATTCAAGTAGAAGTAGAAAAATATTGACAAACAAATTTAAATCCACATAATTATGGTTTCTTTTTACTGCCGTCGGCTAAATTTATTTGAATCTGTTTGAACGCATGCTGGCTGGTTGGTGTGTTGTGAGTATCATCATTGATCAGTAATGATGATCTCCACAGATCATTAAAAATTTGGTTCCCACGGTGACCTCTTTGCCTGCCATCTAATTGGTAAAAAAAAATGTAAAGAAATACCTGTATTTTTCTCATAAATTTATTGTTGTTTTATATGCATATGTATGTGTGTGGTTAAGCGGGTAAATATGTTTTTAATCTTTTAATGATTATTGTTTATTTTCTTTTATTAAAAGATTGGCACAAGTGAAATTATTTTTCTAAAAGATTTTATTTTAATTTAAAGACTTGAAGTTGCTGTGATCTAAAAACTCATATTTTAGTGATCCTCTTTCAATGAATAGTGCAGTAGGAAGAGAAACGATCTTCTGTGTTCTTTTGCGAATATCCTGCTCTAGCTGTGAATATATTTTATAGATACCATGATAACTACTTATAGGTCTAATGATCTACTGAAGTAACTTACTGCAATAGTTTGCATCTAATACAAGATCAGTATATATCATGATGTAAATGAACCACTAGCTGGTGATGTGATATTGATAACACACAGTCCCTACTACTACTACACTGTTTTCGAAAACTGATCTAGCACGATCAACAAGGAATTTGACTTGTTTGAACAATCATTATCTTATTTAGAATAGATATCTAGGACGAAAACGATCGCGCAATTGGTTTGATCTTAACAAAACAGGTCTCCTTCAAGTACTACTAAATGTGAGCGTATAGTGATCTTCCACGATCACAAAAGAAGCTGATATGTTTCTTAGTTGATGCAGAAATCACACGTTGTTTCTAACGAACGTGAAATGTTTGAACAAAAAAAGCGAACGCGCTTTGTGATGGTGAGATCAAAACTCTCTTCGATACTATTTTAAAGAAATCTGCCACGCATATCATGCTAAAATTTTTGACTTTCTTAAAAGATCAGTTTCTAGTTTCTAAAATTATACACAATTCTTTGCATTAGAAAAAACACCTACTCTAATAACAATAGCGTCTTGGCAACACTTTTTTTTAAACCTTTTACAAAAAAGTGACAATTTTAAAAACACAAAAACCTGACAGCACCTGTAATAGACATTAGAGTAAAACTATTAATTATTTCAAGCTACCGTTTATGTTAAACAAACAAAAAAATTGCTTTAAAAATTTCAACAAGTTAAGCTTGGAAATTTCCTTTTAAGACAGTTATGCTTCTCCCCGGCACGATATATAATAGATCAAAACATTGATATTTAACGATAACGGACATCAATTGTTAAGGTTTTACAAGCAGTTAGTGGTAGCAAACTTAAACACACAGCAAATACCTTTACAGCTGTAAGCAAGGAACAGCGAACCCCCGCTAACAATTTCATTCCTAAACACTTTTTCTAAAGCCTTTTTTGTAACTTCTTTGCTTTAGTTGCTCGTGATGCTAAGCTCTAGAAAAACGGAGCAAACAAAAAAACTGCCAAAATACACAAGTACAGTGTTACAGTGTTACCTACTGTTTGCTGTTTTTTTTTTGGCGTGCATGAAACATGTGTTCTCTAACACACACATACAACCTCGGAATGGCCACAAGTTGCTTGTTATGCTGTTAACTGCTCCCACTGATGCTGCGCTACAAATTCGATTTCTAATCGTAGAAATTGATTTTTGTTTTTACAGTGTCCTCCTAAAACTGGGCTGATAACTATTTGCAGTTCAAACCTTAACAAAAAGAAGATGCTGCCAATTTGTAGCAAGGTTTAGGGTTGGCTGTTTGTGTCAGCAGATCGCCTAGTTTTTGTTTTTTAGAGGGGTTATTAGTATTTTGTAGGTGCTGTAGAATTTTGAGAACCTGTTTTCTGTTTGCTTAGACCTCAACTTTGATGTCAACGAAGGCGCTGTTAAGTTAGTAAGTAAAAGTTTAAATACAAACGAAGGTCGGACAATTGACGACAGGCAACATTTAAAGACTAGGTTAGGCCGGCAGGCAAGCAGGGAGACAAGACAGTCATCGTCATCCTTTTTAGCCGGTAGTAAGTAGACTGTCGTTAACAGCCCCTTAAAAAATCTTTAAAAGACACAAAGCATAGCCAAGACAATGGCTGGCTGGCTGGTGGATTGTTGTTATTGTTTTTTTGTCTCTTTTGGCATCTCGAATTTGTTTAGCTATACGTTCAAAGAGATGTGTGTGATCTTCCAGAATCTACAACCGAACTCCCTGTAAGTTTTAAGTATGTTATGTAGGTATATTTATTGTTGTGTTGTGTTGTTGTTGTTGCTTGTTGGCTTGTCTTGGCGATTAAATGTGGCAAAGGTACACCGATTTCTTGTTAAGATTTGAATGTGGCCAGCATTGTGAAGCTTTTGTATTGTGTTGATCGTTTGTTTTTCTTCCTTTTTTTTGGAGAATGAATAGTGGTGACTGCAGTTTATTTAGCGAAAAAAAGAACGGAAAATGTGTGTATGTGTGCGATGCTCATCCATTTAAATGTCTGGTTTTTGGCTGGCGCCTGCGGTACTCTTTTGTCTTTTTTTTCGGGGCGCAGTTGTTGTCATGTATTCCGTATGTATGAGAACTAATCAAATATTGCCAAACAAAAGAACTTTGTTAGTTTTTAGTTGCTGAAAAACCTGGAAAAATAATGCTAAAACAAACGACATTGCATTATCATCGTAATCATGATTATCATCATCAGTATCATCATTTTACTGCTCATCAAGCTTTTTTTCAACAAGCTCGTTATGTTTTCTCTATCTGTGTGTGAGTGTGTGTGTATATATTTAACGCTTTATTTGTTTGTTTTGCATTCTCTCTGTGTGCTTGTAAAAGCTGTTGTAAACTAGGCGCCTTTTTAGTCCAACTAAACAACTAAACGCCGCCGCCCAAAACGTATCACATCATCAACATTGTCAAACATCTTGCTAAAACAGGCTCATTATTTATATTGAAATGCTTACATTAAATCTGGTGAACATTAATGACAATACATCACATTTGGTGGCGTCAAATAATGTCAAAGCTTGTTATTCTCTACATTTGTGAGAAAAAAACTAATTTGGTAATACAAACGTTTAAAATGTCTTTGAAATTCATTTAAATAGCAAAATTCTACAAAATTTATTAAATTTAACAAAATTTTTTTCAAAAATAGTACTAAAAATTTTAAAAAGCAATTTAATACATTTTTGAAATTCAAAAAAATGCTGAAAATGTGTTTAAAATTGATTTAAATAACAAAATGTTTTAATTTTCTATATTTTGAACAACATTTTTTTAAAGTAGTCAAAATTTCAAAAAGTACTTTTTTTAATTGGAAAAAATGCTAAAAAAGTGTTTAAAATTGTTTTAAAAAACAAAATGCTATAAATATTTCATTTTGTAATACATTTTCCCAAAAGGTATAAAAAATTTAATAAGAACTTTTTGGTACTTTTTCAAACTTAAAAAAAAATACTGAAAAAGTGTTTAAAATTGACTTAACGAAATGCTGTCATTATTTTGAACAACATTTTTTAAAAGGTAGTTAATATTTCAAAAAGTACTTTTTTGATACTTTTTTTAAATTGTAAAAAAATGCTGAAAATTTGTTTCAAATTGACTTAGATAACTATATGCTTTAATTTTCTTCTTCTTTCAGACTTTTTAAAAAAGTAGTGAATATTTTATAATTTTTTAAAAATTTGTAAAAAATGCTGAAAAAGTGTTTAAAATTTACTTAAATAACAAAATGCTTTAATTTTCTTTATTTTGAACAAACTTTTTAAAAAGGTAGTGAATATTATTTAAAAAACTACTTTTTTGATACTTTTTTTAATTTAAAAAAAATGCTGAAAATGTGTTTGAAATTCACTTAAATAACCAAATGCTATTACTTTTTTTCCTTTTGTACTGAATTTTTTTCAAAAAGTAGTAAAAATTTCAAAAATTACCTTTTTGGTATTTTTTTCAAAAATTTGAAAAAAAAATGTTGAAAATGTGTTTAAAATTTTATTAAAGAATAAAATGCTATAACTTTTTTCATTTTGAACTATTTTTTCAAAAAGTAGTGAAAATTTAAAAAAAAGTACTTTTTTGGTACTTTATTAAAATATTGCAAAAAATTAAGAAAATTTGTTTAAAATGAACTTTAATAACATAATGTTTCAATTTTTTATTATTTTGAACTAAATTTTTCAAAAAGTTGTGAAAATTTCAAAAAATACATTTTTTAAGCGATATTTTTTAAAGTTGAATATCTGTTGAGTACTTTTTTACATAAAATTAAAATTCTTAAAATTTTCTTTAAAAATTTTTAGGAATTACCTTAAAATAAGTAGGAGCAAACAGTGTTGTGTTAAAAAGGAATAAGCTCAGAATTTTTATTTCAAACTGTACCACTGTACTGGTTACAAAACCCTGAGAATATTTTTGAAATTAAAATCCTGTTTCATCCAGCAAGCGTGAGTAATAATTTCTACACGTGTGCACTTCGCTGCAAGTGATAAAGCTTCAAAACAGACTAGATACCACAACCACAATTAGATATTTAAAACTTCCCTCTGTTAATACAAAACAAAAAAAAAACAAATTTAATTCAGACATTTTAAATACTTATGTATGTATGTACCTAACAAACATGTATGCACATACATACATATATAGTTTTTCGTGTAATACTTTGTATTTTCTCACTTCTTGAGTGCTTTTGCAGTCAAATTAGTTTCGAGTATATTTGAAAACAACACTTGAAAAACTATAAAAGCGCAATCGAAATTGTATGTATTATGATGGCCGACATAAACGTGATTTATATATGCATATACACAGACACATTTCTATATACATATTTATATGTAAAATACCACAAAAAATACGTATATGTATAGGGATGATGTATGCATATACATGTAGACAATGCTGCATTGTGTGGCTTAACCCAATAGCTATTTTTTTACATATGAGTAAATATTATGAGAATATAAACTTTAAACACACATATTCATATTTTATATTATTATTTACATGAATATGAATTATGTTTTTTTTCTTTCTACATTTACACATACACTTACTTATTTACCCATATTTATGGAAATGGTATAGTTGTTTGCAGTGATAGGCTTTTATGCAAGGCAGGTTACAAATTGTTATGGCTGGTATAGACAATTACTGTTTAAAACTTTTCAAATTTTGATAAAGCTTAATTATTTTTATATTTTCTATTCAGTGTGTATGTTCTGATCTCTCTTAGTGCTGATCATGGTTTTGTTATAATTTAATATTACAGCATTTACTTTGGCTGTGTACTACTAGTTTTAATCATGGTGGTGGGTTTTTTTTGTGTTTTCTTCTTTTTATTCTTCGTTTAACAGCTTATAAAATTTATAACAAAAAAACAAAGATGTTTTGTTGTTAATATTTCTTAATCAAGACAATAAAACATTATTCGAACCAAAAAAAAAAAAAAATAAAATCAAAATTTCTGTAGTGACGTCTTAGCAGGCGTATGAGCATTTTAAAGCATAGACAATTTAGTCAAGCTTAATGAAAGTATAAAATTAACATAATTAACATAATTTTCATTTAATTATACAAACCTAGAACACACAAATAACAAATGTTGATAATAACCAAATGAATTGATTAGAATTGAAAAAATCCTCTTCTCTCTTTCTCTGTGTGTGTGTGTCTTAAATAAAAATAACATTTTTATTATAATTTTGTTTTGAAGGGATTTTGAAATATTGTCAGTATAACACTTAAAGCAAAATCTTGGTTTCATTAACTTGTCTATAAGAAAATCGAAAATTAGCCATAATCATTCAACCAGCCGTGGGATTTTGTTTTTCTAGACACACTCAAACTTTATGAGCGTTTTTGTTGTTGTTTGTTTTTTTTTTTAAACTTAATTAATGAAACCTATAAAACAAAGACCCTACAATTTTTTAAATCCCCAACTCTTATATTAAAAATTTAATATAAACTAAAGAAACCAAACCTGCAACATGACAAGACACACAGCATGCCATATTCCAATGTTCGATTAAGTAGGGATTTGTTTAACCACACTACTACCAAGACCACTTGTCTTTAATAGGAGACCTCACAGACAGTCTAGATTAAAAATAAAGAAAAATTAAGGCGGCCTTTTTTTGGTTTTCAATAATTTTTTTTTAATTTTTATTACACAAATTATCGGCAGCAACTGTAATTTTATAACATAAAATATAAATTGAAACAATTAAATGTTTTCTATAATTTAAAAGGAATTGCAAAAATTTTCAATTTTTTAAATATTTCAGAAAAAATTTTCAAAAACTAGAAATGAATTAAATATTTAAAAAGGTAAAAAAGCAATTAATTTTTTACTTGTTTTTATTTAATTAGCTTTTTATTTGTTTTAAAATCAATTTTTAACCAAAATATCAAAAATTTTTTAATAAAATTTTGTGAATATTTAAAAATTTACATTAATTACATTAAAACATACTCATGTAAATAATACTAAAACTGGGCATGTAAACTTTTAAATAAAGTTAGTTTTTTAAAATTCCTTAAGATAACAAAATATTTCAATCAAATTTTACCATTTTACTAATTTACACAATGTAAACAATAGGTAAAGTTATATTAGTTAAATAAATTTAAAAATTTTATAAAATTTTTCCATTAATGAATTAAATTTATAATAAATTACATTATTTACCCGGAGTAAATTATGTATAACTTTTACTAAACTTTTCTTTCAACTATAAAATTTTTCAGAAATTTTTTATTTTCAAGTATTTACTCTTATTTACATTTTTGTAACACTATAGGTAAACACTATGTTAAAATTATGAAAAATTAAAGTTAAAGTTAGGGATATTTTTGAAAAATGTTGAAGTTTACATTTTTTACACTATGTAAAGTTTAAAAACTTTACTTGGTGAAAGTTTTCAAACTTTACACGGTGAAAGCAAAAACTTTTGTAATTTCTACATATTTTATAAAAATGTAGTTTTTGAAGTATTTTACTTTATTTACCTTTATGTAAAGTAAAGGTAAACTATAGATTATCGTGTAAATTCAACCTTAAACTGTATTAATTTCAACAAATATGTTATGTTGGAGTAGTTTACCTTAATTTACATTATTTACATAATGTAAAAAATTACTAAAAATGTAGAAAAATCTAATTAGAACTATAATTTCAAGAAATTTTAAAATTTTCTAACAATCTTTTTAGATTTACATTATTTACATCATGTAAATGTTATGTAAACAATGCTTACACAGTTTACAGCTTGTTAACTATAGGTAAATCTTACCATGAAATTTTAAGAAAATTTGCAAAAAGTTTTATTTTTATAGAATTTTACTTTGGGTAAACAATGTGTAAAGAATATAATTAATTTTGTCTTAATAATTTAAATTGACAAATTTAATACCAAGTTTAATATATACATTATTTACCTAAAGTAAAATTTAAAGAAATGTGTATATATCTGAGATTTTCGAGTTTTTTTTGTATTATTTCACTTGTTTATAAGAGTTTGTTTGTTTTTTTTTTTTTACTAGCCAAACTTTTAACTACCTGTTTTTAGTTTGTTAAACAATTTTCAGTAGTAAATTTCTTTTTTATAGTCCCAATCAATTTATCGCGAGATCGATTATCAGTTAATTTTTTCATTAATTCTCTCTTGATAGCTGTTATTTTCCCAAGCATCTTTGGCTGTCATAGTAGTTAATGTTAACGGTGGGTTATAAAATTCATTAACATGAATATTTTAGGCCATGTTTTGATTATAGGTTTATAATCAAAATTCACATAAAATAAAAAATGGACCTGTGCTCATTTGCATATTTTTGGTTAAAGATTTAAAATTATGTTACACTTTTACATCCGCTCATTAGGAGAGACAAGTCATCAAAGAAAACAAAAACAAAAACAACAACAAATTTAAAAACAAAATCATCATCAGTGTCAATTTGGTTGCATTTACATAAAACTTTAGCTACTGGAAATAAAAAAAAAACAAACGAAATGTTTGAACACTCCGCTTTCACTTTAGACACACAGTAGAGTCTCAAAACGTGATAGTAGCTGCTGCTGCAGCATCATCATCATCTTCAAAACTTTTTATGCTTCTAGTGACATTTGCTTATCTCAAGTGATTTCTTTATAGTGTCACCGAGACACAAGTTTTTCTTATGAACTTCAGCTATGCGTGGTCCAACACTTGGTTGCTTGTTTGTTTGTTTGTTTGTTGGTTGGTTGCTTGATTTTGGGATCAATAAGTTGTTGGTTTGTGTTCGTGCTAATTTACATAAAATTTATTTGCTTTGCTTGGCCTCAGAGGCAGACTAAGCTGCTGTTGCTTTAATTTTAACAGCCATTATAGATGAGACTTTTGTTATAAATATGTTTTTTAGGTGCTGGTAATTTATTTATCCATTTGTTGAAAATTCGTTTTTAAAATTTATGCATAAGCACTTTTGTTGTTGCTGTCGTTGATGATGCTTTCCTCAATGAAATCAAGCTTCAGTTAAAGATTCATTCATAAAAAAATAAAAAACCCATTTGTTTAACAAATGCAGTCCAACAACAAAAGTTTTTTTTTTTTGAAGTAGTGCGTGCGGACGAAGTTGCTAGCTTTTAAGAAATATAAAAATTTAAATAAACCTTTAACATGTAGTAGGTGGACAGTGTTTTAAGGCAACTGTAGAGACTTGTACATCCTTATTAAGCTCAATTAATTTATACAAATGTTGCCAGCACAGGCTGTCTCACTGTCTGTCTTTCCTAAAGTCCGACTGTCCGTCCGTCCTTCCTTCCTTCCCCATAACATTGACAAGATGTCAAAGTAGCATTCGTTTTAATTAAAACAACAAGAACATGAGGTAAAAATGCGGTAGCCAAGCTAAAGCAAAATTCCCACTTTACCGTTTCTTGTTAACACTTGTGATTTGCACTCCTTAAATGTTTGGTATATAAGCTAGCAAACTTCCTGTAAGTGCCTGCAAACCTGTAAAGCAACTTTGAAAAACAAAACAGAAGCTCTCCGAGCAAAAAAAAGTACTTGAATAAAACCAATAAAACATACAAAAAATACAACAACATTAAGGATGATAGCAACCGAGAGGAGTATTTAGTCGTATTCAGGTCGCAAATAAATTTGTCTGAAAATAATTGCCACATACCTGCAGCAGCTTAACGGGCCAACACGCAAGCCACAACAAACGAACATTATCAACAGCAGCAAAGTGATCATGAAGTAGAATTTCATTAAGCACCTTTAGCACAAGTTTTTATTGTCGCCGATATCCATTGAATACAGCTTATCCGACACACTCAATAACTGACGATACATACAAACACACACACACACACAACATTCTGAACTTCTCTGAGCTGCTCTGACAATCTTTTAATGGCTCGCTTTGAAACATGAAAAAATACTCAACTTTTATCGATTAATGTCCCAATCCTGCAGCTACTGGGTTCTACCACTGGTCTCTTTAAAAGCCGCCAAATGTTTTATAGTAAATGTCTCGCATTTAATGCCATCAACATTAAAAAACAAAAAAAATAACGAAAATAAAAATAAAATTTCTAAAGAAAAATCGTTAAGAGTCAACGAGAAAAAAACTCTTTGAGCCAGTTGCAAATGCGTTCTTTTCAGTGTTTTTTCTTTTTTTTCTGGTGAGTGTGGAAGTGTTGTTATGTTGCGATTAGACAGAGTGGACAAGGCGCTAATGTCGTCGGCAGCAAACACCTTTTGCGATGTGACTAAAAATTCACTTCACTTTACTTTTTACCACAACTGATCTTTGTTTCCCTCTCTACTTTAAATAAAACATACTTAACTGCTTGCCTGTTTCTTTTCACGGCCTTCAGCCAGCCGCCTTCTTGGTGGCCACAAAAATTTATGCATGCAACTAAAAATAACAGCAACAGCAAAAAAAAAAAAACAACAACTGATATTAAGCCTGATTGTGTCAAATGTTGCAAATGATGCAACCGGCAATTGATTGAACTACGTTTAAATGTTTGTCTGTCCGTCTATCTGTCTGTTTAAATTATTTGATTTAATTTTCTTTAAGTCTTATCAAAATTTCTGTTTAATCTTTTTAACTTTTCTGAGGCTAAGTCTTTAATTTTCTGTTTAGATGATCTTTAGTCTTCTTCTGAGCTTAATGATGAGTGTAAAACAATAACGATAAATTAGACAATAATTAATCGATAAATGATTAACACTAATTTCAAAAAAGAAAACTATAAATTTATTTTACAAAAAAGTAAATTATATCGAAGGAAGATTGAATGTTGGAAATTGAGTTCTTTACAATTTTGTTCGTTAAACAAAATATGAAAACTCGCGAATAATTCTCAATATTTTAGCTGAAATATTAAGAGAAATTTAAAAGAAAGAGTTTCAATTTTAAAATTAGCTACGAATATCTGCAGATATATTCGCGAAAGTTTCGTGAGCAATTTTTTTATTTATTAATTAGCGACTTACAAAAATATTGAAAATAAAGAGAACGTTTTATTTCCCCGTTGAGGCATTTTCAATTTACAATTAAATTTAGAATTAACGACGACTATATGAATAGCAAAAAATTATCGCGAAAGTTTCGTGAGCAATTTTTTTCATTAATTTATTGATTTATGTTATGAGGAGTAGAAAACTTTTGAGTTCCGTTAAAATTCCACCGACTTAAACAATTTTTTTTCAAAACATATTCGCGATCAGTACGAGAACAATTCCTGTTTTAACCAGAAAGTTTTTTCCCCTAAAGTTTCGGGAGAAATATCACGTAGGAAGAGAGAAGCCTTACAGAAACAACTTGAGCTATACATAATGTTTTCATAACAATCAGCTTTTAAATTCAGCAAAAAATCATAAATTCAACAAGATCGATCCTCACTTGGCAAATATTTTCGAAGATCATATTCATTGACTCTAAATCTGTTCTTTATAAAAAAAACCAAATTGTTATCTTAATTTAACAAAATTTTCTAGACTTTTTTTTAATTTTTTTATACATTTCCCAAAAAAAATATACTCCTGATTAGTTAGCTGTTGCCAGCAAACAACCAAACTCCTGGCGTCTGTATGACCAAAACTAAAACAAATCACAGCTTGTTAAAGGTAAATGTCATTACAAATTCCAAAATCCTCAATAAGCTTTATTAGTAGACCATGTTTAAAGTTGTTAAAACATTGTTGTTGTTGTTGTTGCTCTGGCTGGGGTATGCAAATATTACTGCTAAACTAAAAATCATTTGATATTTAACATACGAAAGAGTAAAGGAATAAAGTAAATAAGAAAAAAGAACTTAAAAAAAGAAAAAAATGGTGAACAACATATTTGTACAACGAGAGTATAAACATTTTTATTTTTTTTTTCTACATTTCTTTGTACAGCTTACAGGTTAAACACCGCCCCTTTAAGATCTTACACAAAACAAAAAAATTAAAACAAATATGCAAAAATAACAAACACATATGCTAAGATATGTTTTCATATAATGTTTGCATATGCTGATGCTGCAACAGCGGCGGTTTTTATGCTACAAATTTTTTCCTGTCTTCTTGCACACTTGCAGCTTATTTGTAGTTGGCTAGTGGTTGATCGATGCAGTCAAAAACGTGACTAGATTCTCGCGTCATTGGATAGTTTTTTGTTATAGATTTGAGAGAAAAAAAATAAAATTGTTTCTAGCTTTTTGCTTAAATCGTGCACAATGAACACATGTAAGTCATGTATGCTTAAGAAAAATCTAAATTTGAATTAGTTTTTCTTTTAAAATTGTTTGTTTCTTTATGCTTGAATTGTTTGTTTGTTGGTGTGTTTGTCTGTACAAGGGCAGTACTTATTTATGGAAATTTACATAATGAATACAAAGTATACGACGAAGATCTTTTAATAGTTAAACTACTGATCAGTTTCAGCTTTAGCTTATATGTACATATGTATGTATGTAGTTTCAATGACATGTGTGGTCTATCATTTGTTGTTTAGAAAAGTTTGTCATTAATTTTCAAGATTGTTTCACATTTTTAATCTTATGAAACGTAACTAACTGGATTAATATTTTAAATTCATGTAAGATGCAAAGGGGCTGCAGAAGTTGTTACCTTGAGAATAATGTAAAAAAAGATATTTTCTTAGATTTATGTTTTCATGCTACAAGGTTGAGAATAGATTTAAGTATGATTTGTTTGTGTTAAAAAAATAATCCTTATTTTTTTCAATTTATTCAATAATATTAAAAACTTGATTTGATTTAGTTTGAAATTTCTGTTTCAATATCCGTTTTCCATAAAATATAGTCTTGAGTATAAAATAAACTATAGTCTTGGCCATAGACTGTACTATAGTCCTGACTGGAGTCTTGACTATAGACTGGACTATAGTCTTGGCTATAGACTGGACTATAGTCTTGGCTATAGACTGGACTATAGTCTTGGCTATAGACTGGACTATAGTCTTGACTATAGACTGGACTATAGTCTTGACTATAGACTGGACTATAGTCTTGACTATAGACTGGACTATAGTCTTGACTATAGACTGAGCTATAGTCTTGACTATAGACTGAACTATAGTCTTGACTATAGACTTGACTATATACTGGACTATAGTCTTGACTATAGACTGGACTATAGTCTTGACTATAGACTGGACTATAGTCTTGACTATAGACTGGACTATAGTCTTGACTATAGACTGGACTATAGTCTTGACTATAGACTGGCTATAGTCTTGAATATAGACTGGACTATAGTCTAGACTATAGACTGGACTATAGTCTTGACTATAGAATACAGTATGGTCTTGACTATAGAATACAGTATAGTCTAATCTTTGCTGTAGTCATGACTATAGAGTCCTCCAAGATCTACTAAAATTATATATCTTAAACAAGGTTCTTAGTTTATTTAAAGTATTGTATAGTAGTCCCCTATTTAAAATCCCCTGATTTTCTAACATTCTTTAAACTCTATTACACGCTTTGTCAGACCACTTATCACAATAATCTGTTAAAGAAATTGTTGGTGGAAAAAAAAACAACAATACAGCAAGTAACCAGCAGCACTGGCAATGATGATGATTTCGAAAATAATGTCATCCATTTGCCAGACTTGATTTAATGCGTAAATTGATTTTAAACAAGAAATAGTCTGTGTACCACAGCAACAACAACAACTAAATTACTTGATTAATCAAACCTTTTTGTATGAAAAAATAAATAAAATTGAAAACTGTTGTTCAGTTGTTGTTGCTGCTGCCGATCTTTTTGCGTGTTTAAACAATTGACAATTTCATTTCATTTGATTCGATTTTATTGTGCCTTCTTTTTTGTCTCACCATTCCATCACGCATCAAAAGTACAAAAAAAAAAAGAACAAATAAAACAACAACACTTATAAAGCTGGGAATTGATGATGAGTTTAGAGAAGAAGCAGAAAACGCTTAAACGAATTAGCGCAGTCACAACATGTTGTTTATATGCCGAAAATGGTGCGACAATTTTGCGAGAATTCATGCTGTTCATTTCGGTATTGCCTCTAACTGATGCAACAATCCATCCATCCATCCGGCTTGGCCCTTGGTGTTGGTGCTATATGCTTTTACTACTAGCATTAACGGTTCCTGGCAATTGTTCACTCTGTTTTTCTGAAATGTCAGTGTTGATGGTTTTGTAATAATTGCCTCTTAACGCGTACGCCGCGCATGCATCGTGTGTTGATTACTTTTGCGCCCGCTTGCCACTCATTCACTCCACTCACTGATGACTGACTACTCATTGTCAGTTTGTTAGTTTTTTGTGTTGTTGTTGTTTTTATTGCTGAACCTTGTGTCTGTTCAATTGCTTTTTGAACGGGTATTTGTGGTATTTTGTTAAAATACTGTTTTACTGCTTTTCATTCAGTCTTGATCGATTACCTTTAGCTGGAGTTTTTTTTTGTATGCTCAAAGAATTCATGTTGTATATAGGTTGTGTACATGATGTTTTGAACATTTTTTTTTTTTGTATCAAAATTTAGGTTTATTTGTATTTATTGGTTTAAATTTTAATTGCTTGTGTTTTGAAAAAGAAAAGAATTTTGATATTAATCAGTTTTTTTATATAAAATTTGTTAACTAGACTAGAGGTGCGTGTATAGACTTAACTATATTCTCGACTGTAAATTGGAATATAAACTAGAATGTATACTCAGTCATAAACTGGACTTAAGGTTATGGCTTCAACTATGGACTAGGCTACAAACTCAAATACAAACAAAACTATAACCTCGACTAAAGACTAGAATATAATCTCGATCTGATTATATTCACCACTTTTGCCTCTAATATACTAGATTTTAGTCTAGACTACAAATTAAACTATATTCTCCACCATAGAGTATATAGAGCCTATATTATAGACTTGACTATATACTAGACCATAGAATCGTCTATAATCAGGTCATTCTGCACATTTGACACTTGTCTCAATTTTTTTTTTTTTCATTTCAACAGAAAAAAAGATTAACTCATTTCATATCCCTATTATAAAGAATACAAAGCAATTTCTCATTTTTAACTACCCTCCAAGAAAATTACAAACCAACACTCATTTCAACAAACCAACAACATCAACTGGTCAAGATTTTTTCAGCAATTTGTCTTAAGATTGTGATAAAACATTTAGGTGGTATGTGCTGTGTTGTGCTGCTGCTGGTATGTGTTTGAGTGTAGATACAATTTCATAAACATTAAGTTGCCTCAACTTTGCCATAAATCACTAACGAATTAGAGCCGCAAGTTATTTACTTTGTTAATAATCAGCGATTTGGTAGGTCTTGTTCCAGCAAAAATTAAGAAAAAAAAGATTTAACAAATCTTAAACTGGCGCCAAAAGGAAACCCAAAATTAAACAAACAGAAAAACCACCAACCACAGCTTATCAATTATTTATAAACACTTCCAAAATAACAACAGAATTTTTTCTTTAGCTGGAACTCCAGCAAACAGGGTGTTTTAATTAGTTTATTTCAAAAATAAAACTAATTTCTTTTTGTTATACAGTTTAGGTCACTTGTTGGTGTTCCATCTTAAGCATCCATCTAAAGGTTTCACATGCAACATTTATATGACCAACAAACACGTAATCTCCTAATTAGTGTCAAACCGTAAACTAAATGATTGTTCATGGAAAGATTGACTTGTAGTGAAATAAATACAGGGACATCATAATTATGTACACATATGTATAATGCAGAGAGTTCAAAATTTTAAATCCAGACCCACCGCACAACAAAAATTCACACGCTTTACTTATCATTTCTCTATAAAAAGAAACATTTTTGCAAAACTTTCCTCCCAGAAACTTTTCAAGTGTATAAATAATTAAAATTTATTTGTTGGCTGAAAGAGGCTTTTAAACAGTTTATAATTTTAACATTTTATAGCTTTTTTCTCTTGCTGCTGCTGGCGACAAGTTATTGAACGCATAAAATTGCCACCACATCTTATTACATACATATGTATTCTGTTATTGACAATTTTGATTTTGTTTGTATGCTTCTCTTATTTCTGTTCTTTTTGCGAGTAATAAGTAGTTTGGTAAGCATAAAGAAAAAAATGGCGTCGCTTAATTATTAAAACGCACCATGCTGTGTCACTTATTAACTGTGTGTGTTACGTGTGGGGTCCTCAGCACTAAACCATGAATTTCACGTTTTATGGTTTTTTTTTCCTCCTTTGATTGTCATTGAGTGTCCAATGAAGTGATCATTGTGTGAGAATAAGAATTGTAATGATGACTAAAGCCTGATCAAACCAACACCACCCTACAGTTTTAATTGGGTGGAAAATGGTTTAGCTTTGGTTTGATCATATATTTCTGTTTGGATTTCGATTTGGATGTTTATAGTCCAGATTATAGATAATCCAGATCTTGTCCATGATCACTAGACTACAATATGAACTAGACTATAAACTTGACTATAGTTTAGTATATGGTCTAGTCTAGTTTATAATTTAGTTTATTCTGTAATCTAGACTATAGACTAGACTTTTCAATAGACCATAGACTAGGCTATATACTAGGCTATAAACTACACTATAGACTATACCATATACTATAGACTGTACCATAGACTAAACTATAGACTATACTATAGAATAGACTAGACTATAGACTAGACTATACTATAGAATAGACTAGACTATAGACTAGACTATACTATAGAATAGACTAGACTATAGACTAGACTATAGACTAGACTACAGACTAGACTATAGACTAGACTATAGACTAGACTATAGACTAGACTATAGACTAGACTATAGACTAGACTATAGACTAGACTATAGACTAGACTATAGACTAGACTATAGACTAGACTATAGACTAGACTATAGACTAGACTATAGACTAGACTATAGACTAGACTATAGACTAGACTATAGACTAGACTATAGACTAGACTATAGACTAGACTATAGACTAGACTATAGACTAGACTATAGACTAGACTATAGACTAGACTATAGACTAGACTATAGACTAGACTATAGACTAGACTATAGACTAGACTTTAGACTAGACTATAGACTAGACTATAGACTAGACTTTAGACTAGACTATAGACTAGACTATAGACTAGACTATAGACTAGACTATAGACTAGACTATAGACTAGACTATAGACTAGACTATAGACTAGACTATAGACTAGACTATAGACTAGACTATAGACTAGACTATAGACTAGACTATAGACTAGACTATAGACTAGACTTTTGACAAGACTATATTATAGACTATAGACAAGACTATATACTAGACTATAGACTAGACTATAGAAAAGACTATAGACTAGACTATAGACTAGACTATAGACTAGACTATAGACTAGACTATAGACTAGACTATAGACTAGACTATAGACTAGACTATAGACTATACTAGACTATAGACAAGACTATAGACTAGACTATAGACTAGACCGTTACTAGTTATTGTGCTTTAAAGCCAACGGAAGTTCGTTTGATGTTGAGACTGAAATTAGTCTGATATGTTCCACTTTTTTTCATGTGACTTCCCAAATATGACTCACTTTGACAAGATTTACAATGTTTCATTTAATATATTTATGTTTTTTTTCGAAAAAACAAAAGGACCACCCTTTTAGTTAAATAAATAAAATGACTAAAATCTGTTGATAACTTTTCCCTAGTATTTATAACAGAAGGTCGCCTAAACAGTTGGCGTGGTCTTTTGAAAAAACACCGCAACGAATCCATAACATTCAATAAAAAAATATGTATGATAATTAAAAGGTGTTTTCTATGGTCTAGTCTAGTTTATAATTTAGTTTATTCTGTAATCTAGACTATAGACTAGACTTTTCAATAGACCATAGACTAGGCTATATACTAGGCTATAAACTACACTATAGACTATACCATATACTATAGACTGTACCATAGACTAAACTATAGACTATACTATAGAATAGACTAGACTATAGACTAGACTATACTATAGAATAGACTAGACTATAGACTAGACTATACTATAGAATAGACTAGACTATAGACTAGACTATAGACTAGACTATAGACTAGACTATAGACTAGACTATAGACTAGACTATAGACTAGACTATAGACTAGACTATAGACTAGACTATAGACTAGACTATAGACTAGACTATAGACTAGACTATAGACTAGACTATAGACTAGACTATAGACTAGACTATAGACTAGACTATAGACTAGACTATAGACTAGACTATAGACTAGACTATAGACTAGACTATAGACTAGACTATAGACTAGACTATAGACTAGACTATAGACTAGACTATAGACTAGACTATAGACTAGACTATAGACTAGACTATAGACTAGACTATAGACTAGACTTTAGACTAGACTATAGACTAGACTATAGACTAGACTTTAGACTAGACTATAGACTAGACTATAGACTAGACTATAGACTAGACTATAGACTAGACTATAGACTAGACTATAGACTAGACTATAGACTAGACTATAGACTAGACTATAGACTAGACTATAGACTAGACTATAGACTAGACTTTTGACAAGACTATATTATAGACTATAGACAAGACTATATACTAGACTATAGACTAGACTATAGAAAAGACTATAGACTAGACTATAGACTAGACTATAGACTAGACTATAGACTAGACTATAGACTAGACTATAGACTAGACTATAGACTAGACTATAGACTATACTAGACTATAGACAAGACTATAGACTAGACTATAGACTAGACCGTTACTAGTTATTGTGCTTTAAAGCCAACGGAAGTTCGTTTGATGTTGAGACTGAAATTAGTCTGATATGTTCCACTTTTTTTCATGTGACTTCCCAAATATGACTCACTTTGACAAGATTTACAATGTTTCATTTAATATATTTATGTTTTTTTTCGAAAAAACAAAAGGACCACCCTTTTAGTTAAATAAATAAAATGACTAAAATCTGTTGATAACTTTTCCCTAGTATTTATAACAGAAGGTCGCCTAAACAGTTGGCGTGGTCTTTTGAAAAAACACCGCAACGAATCCATAACATTCAATAAAAAAATATGTATGATAATTAAAAGGTGTTTTCAATCCAGCCAATAAGCTGGACAATGTCTTTTTTCATTTGGGATTTGAAACAACTTGTCGTGTGCATTACAAAATGTGAGGTCTTTGAGGTTGAATACGCAGTGGCGGCAAAAGAAAAACCGCAATCCAAATTCATATTTATGATTAGCTTAAATACTTTATAGCAAGTTTGTTGTTTTTCTCATTTTTTTTCAAAATTTAATAAACTTTTTAAAAACACCAACGAAAACGTTAACAAGAAACGAAAAACAAGTTACAAGAGATATATGAAATTAAGACAAAAAAGTAACTATAAACCCCATAATGTTTTTAGTTAAGCCAACAGTTTTAGCTAAATCTAATATGTATGACAAGGTATACTCATTCGTACGACATACGACATGAACATTATTGCCACACAACGACGTCCGTTTGTAAGTTTGCTTAGACGTTTCTTCGTTCGTTGGTTGTGTAAGGTGGGTGGTCGTCGTTGACTAAGTATTGCTGCATTTGATGTTTTGTTCGTCTTTTGACGATTTATTCTAGTTTGATCAGACTCCACAAGAACAGCCAACAAATCATTGTATCATAATGTATGGGTGGCAAAATTCTACTTTTATATTGCAAACAAGTATTTTTACAACAACATCATCATTATCATCATTCCTATAAGATACAAAAATTATGATGACACTGCTATGATGATGACGATGTTGCAGTTGTTGCAATAAGACTTCTATGTATGTGTTTTTTCGCAAGTGTGTTATATAAATTTTTTTTATGTGTTTTAAAGTATAAAATATTTTTAAATAAAAAAAAAAGAATCATACAAAATATTTGGTTTTCTTTACTCTATCTATCTTTGCAGACGATACTCAATTCCATGCATAAATATCAACCCCGGTTTCATTTGGTGCGAGCCAACGATATTTTGAAACTACCATACTCAACGTTCAGGACATACGTTTTTAAGGAGACGGAATTCATAGCTGTGACTGCATATCAAAATGAAAAGGTAAGTCTTAAACATTCATATACACATACATACATATAAAGCTTCATGACAACTTTTTGTCACTCATAATAAATAACTATTTAATGTGTCTTTTTTTATATTTATACATTTATTCTCTTTTCTTCTTTGTTTTTTTTTTCTTTTCTTTTATGGCTGTTTATTCCTGCTACTTTTTTTTCGTTGTACTTCATATGTGTCTGTATTGGCTGCTTGCAGATAACTCAGTTGAAAATTGACAACAATCCTTTTGCAAAAGGTTTTCGTGACACAGGCGCCGGTAAAAGGGAAAAGAAGTGAGTATCACTAGAGTTAAGCAAACACAAAACACAAATTATTCAAAAATTTACATACAGTTTTTATTAGTTATTTTATTAAATTTGAGTGAAAGGAAATGTTTTGAAATGTCAAAAATTTTGACATACAAAGATGAGGAAGTGACATTTATCTGACTGGGATTTAAATAAAAAGTTTCACACAACTTGTTTGAGGGAATTTTTAATATATTATAAAAATTTTGTTAACAAAACTGTTACATTTTAATAAATTAGACAAATTTTTTTAAATCGATCTTGGATATCGTTTCAAACCAATTTTTCCAGTTTGAACATCAAAACTTAACAATTTTGTTAATAAAACGTTAAGCATCTGTTAGTTCTGAAAGCAATCTTTAAAATGTTTAAACTTTAGAAGTTGTATCGAACCCAAATTTTTAGTTTGAGTTAAAAACAAATTGTTATTCTGTCTTCACTTTGTAGAAGACCCTTAGAAGTGTTTAAGACTAAAAAAATTTACTGTTTTCAAAGTTTAAAAATTATTTTCTTTGAACCGATCGAACTTTGTTAAAAGCTGTCAAATTTGGAACTTGGTTGGAACCACTTTTTTCCAGTTTCATCATTTGTTTAAAGATCTTTAAAAGAGTATAAAACTCGAAATTTGCACTGATCGATTGATTTAAACAATCGAACTTCTAACTTGTTTTGAATTCAATTCTTTAGTTTAGTTCAGAGTTCCGTTATCAGAATGATTTGGTATTTATGAAATTTCAAGCTTGAAACCAAAATCTTAACCGATTTTCCAGTTTAGAAACTTTAAACATTTATTTTCTTTATCTTTTGCATTTCTTGGAGTATGAATGCAAATTTTAGAAAATTTCCAACAAATCATTAACAGTGACATTTTGTCACCCAAACATATAAAGTCAAAAGTCTACAAACCAACTCTTGTATTCCCATGATTTGCTAAAGCAAATTAAGATGCCAACCGCAGTGGTAAACATAAAGTTAACGCCTGTCTGTCTGTCTGTCTGTCTGCGTGCCTGTCAGTTTATTTAACCAACTGACAGTTGTTTTAATGAAATGTAATCTGGTTTTTTTAAACAACAAAAACACACCAGCTATTGGGAGAAACAGGACTCGCCCCCTCCAAAAAAAATTAAAAAGTGAATTAACAATATTAAGGCATTTTCTAGTTTTGGCAAATTTCAAGTTATTGAAACTCATTCCAGTTGACAGTTGACTTCACAAGTTGTAATCATCATCAGTGGCAATAAAGCAACCAACCCCCCTTAACATACTAGACAACAGATACAGTTGAATTGTTGGTATTTTTCTCTTGTCTATTACTAGTTCTTCTTTACTTCCCTTTCGAAGCAAGAAAAAAAAATAATACAAGAAATAGACAACGTGAACAAGCATTTTAGTTACTACAACATGTCTATATTCTATCTATTCTATATGCTTCTGGTGTCAACGACACGGAAACAACAACAAAATTGATTTGCACTGATGAAGACATCAGTCAGTCACTCGCCTCGGTTTACGTTTAAATGTCATTCATCATCATGCTAAAAGATCTGGCTACTTTTTCTTCGTTTTATTTTCAAGCTAAACAATGAACGTTTGTAAAAACATATTTGATTTGTTACATTTAGTGATTTTTAAGACTTAAATTGCTAAGTCAACAAAATCTTAACCACCCCCCTACCTCTAGCTGCACCCTCATCTTAACTCAAAAAACTTAAATTGACCCAAAACGTATGCTTTACAGTTTTTTTTGCCGTCCGTATCGGATTTCCGGATTTTTACAATTGATTCTTCCTAGTTTTTTTCTGTTCTGTTCAGCTCTTAACTTCCCCTTTTCTTTCTAATCTGTCTAATGTGTTTTGTAATGTTAATTTGGTTTTAACATATTGATGATGACTAGCTCGATATACTATAGAGATGATGTGTTTGATATTGATGATTTTTATCCTGCTGTGATTTATTCTATGCCTATGCTATCGATTTTCTTTATAAAAACCATAATTATTTTCATTGTTTTGTTATATTTCGTAAACTAATTTATATTGTGGTGTAATGTTTAAATATTCTATTAGAAACGGAAATTAAAATCAATCAATCAAAGTTTTTATTTTCTATCTATTTTCTGTTCACATTATTTGGCAGATTATTTACTTATTGTACAACATTGTTGGAGTAATTTAAAAGTTTATTTCAAATTACTGTGTTTATCAAGGCCAGAAATTAGTTTATTTCTATTTTTGAATGTATAGAGTAGTTCTTAAGGATTTTGCTAGATAGATATAGACGGGTTATAAATTAAGCAGTAAAGAACAAAAGTGTGTACAAATGTTTCTTAAGATCTATATAATTTATATACAGAAGTGCAACATTACAACATAGATTGTGAATCGCACAATCACTATTAATAGTTTAATCACTCTTAAACGTCTCTTACTACTCTAGTACGCAAGGTTATGAACTTTAGTTTTTTTTTTAGTAAAAACAGTGTTCTTCCTTCTACTTTTCAAAACAACTTCTTTAACCCCAGAAAATAACTTTTATAATGTTTGGAAACTCATTTCTCATCTTTTGTTTTAAGATCACATATGATCGAAGAATGATATTTGAGTTTAAATACTTCCTGTTATTCTAAAGACTACTTCCTGTTCTATATTCTACTTCTTATTCTAATGACACTGTCTTGTGACTTATTACAATGTCGTTGTTTTATACATATCATTCCAAAGACTACATCCTATATACACGGTTGTTAGATCTTACAACGTTGACAGAAAATGTATAATAACAGTGTAAACTTACAAAATTTTCTCTTCCAATTTTGTCAGTAATGCCTTTTTTGACAACGTTACAAATGAAAAATTGTAAGTTCAGTGGATTGTTAGACATTTTCTGAACATTTTACTGACAACGTTGTAAGATCTGACAACCATGTATCACGGCTTTTAGTCTATAAAGTAGGTACATCTTATTGTAATAAATTAATCTTATTCTAATGATTGCGTTTTATTCTAAAGTCTTTGTCTACTTGCGAAGACAACGTTAAGCACTGATCATGATCCAACAAAACAATGGTCTTATTCCTAAAACTTTGCTTTTGTTTTAAAGGCTACGTCTATAGACTTTACCTTATTTGAAAGACTTTGTCTTATTCGAAAGATTTTGTTTTCTTCTAAAGATATATAGATATTAAAGAGTTAGCCTTATTATAAATTACACATATATCTTATTATACACATATATTACAATCTAATCCGTAAGTAATGTCAAGACTACGCCTAAAGAATACGTCTGATCCTAAAGACTACGTCTTTTTCTTCATATTAAGTCTTTAACCAAATAATATCTTTTTTTTTTCTAAAGAATACGTCTTTTTATAAAGAATACGTTTTTTTCTAAAGACTACGTCTTTTCAAAAGACTTTTTCTGATTCTAAAGACTACATCTTATTCTAAAAACAATCTCTTATTTCAAAGAATATGTCGTTAAGTATTACAAATACTACGTCTACGTCTGATTCTAAAACAACATCTTTTCCTAAAGACTACGTCTTATTCTAAAAACAACATCTTTTCCTAAAGACTACGTCTTAATCTAAAAACAACATATTTTACTAAAGACTAAGTCTGAAGTATTACAAAATTTACATCTTATACTTAAGATTTTGTGTTACTTCTACAGCTAAGTATTGTTCTAAAGACTACGTCTCATTCAAAAAAACTATCTCTTCTACTTTAACTGAATATTTAACAATTGAAAATTTTGTTTAAATCTCTTGAAAATCGGGGTGTTTAATTTGAACTCTTCTTTTTTGCTCTACACTGTATCATATTGGCAAGCTTGTTAACTCAACATTTCTAGATAATTGTCCTATTATTGTTATTTTGTATATCCTTTTATAGAATGCTAAAAAGACAGAAAACACCATTTCCTTAAAAAATTAAAAAAAATCAGAAAAAATTGGATAAAATATTCAGACATTTAAAAAATTTAAAATTAAATACATAACAATTAGAAAATATTTTTATTGGCAAAATCTTAAACCATTTCCTTATGTTTTAAAAACCATTGAAAATATTACAAAATTTCTTAAATCTATAAATGTTGCCGTTATGAGTTTTCCAATAAAATTATATCTCTTGGGAAACAGTTTCCTGTTATACCTATCAATTCATATACAAATGCATGTAATTTAGTTTAGTTTTTATAAACCTTATAATTGAAACAGAAATATTACAGAAAAAAAATACACTCACTACTCTTATGAAAAAGCGAAAAATAAAAAAAAATACACCAGAAGAAAACGTTATAAAAAATTAATTCGAAACACGTTATCGCAATTTTCTTGCCACAAGGTATTAAATAATGAAACTCCTTTGGTGTTCACACATCAAAGCGTTACAATTTTCATCAGCCTTTAAAAAAAAGAACTACACATTAGAAATACTATATATTAAACTGGAGAGAAAAAAAGGCAACTCCAAGCTAAATTGGGCAATTTGAGGTGAATCCTCCTGCTAAATTATGTTAGAAAAGAAAGCTTTATTTAAAGGCAACACGAAACGAGACGAGTAGTAATATAATAATAATAAAAACATATAGCAATAGGTAGCAAAAAAGCATTTTAGTCTTAATTTAATAGTAAATCAATTTGTTTTATTTAACTTTGTGTTGCAAACTCTCCCCTCGCCTGAGAAGAAAGCTATAATAGATAAATAATGATATAGAAAAGAAGGTTTTAGATAATTTTTGTATTAAGGCACCTTAAAATTGTTCTACATATGTATGTGTTACCCTTATAATTTTTTTTTTTGCCAATTATTTTGTTTTAACACAACAACCACATTGAGAGATTAAAGCATAGTTTGCCCTGTAATTTTCCAGTTAGAGTTTTCTTTATTATTATATTCAAGCAATTTACACTTTTAAATGAGGGAGTCATTTTTTAACCTATTTTTTTTTGGTGGCTGCTGTTGGTCGTCTTTACTTTGATCACTTGTATTTAAGTTTTTAAAAATTCCGTTTTATTTTCCTTTTGTTTGGCTGTCAATTATCCTGGTCTCCGTTTTGTATTGCAAATTTATTGCGAAAACAAACGTTTTGTCAACTATCGCTCAAGGGGGTTTTCTTCTTTTATTTTTCATAATATTTTCACACAATCTGTTTCCATTAAACGTTGATTGTTGTGTGTTGAACTGGGAGTTCTTGTTTTTTATTTGAAAAAAAAAAAAAAATACTTTGTTCCCATTTACATTGGGTTTATTTGTTTTGGGTTTGCTTTTTTTTTAAGCAATATAACCCCGAGACATATTAGCTTCCTTCTTTTCTAGTGTAGATCTTTTTTGTGTATTTTTTCATTTGCTATTTGTTAAATAACGCACAATCAAACAAATAATACTTTTTGTAAAAATAACAGGGTATAGCTTCAGAAGGTTGTTCCTCAGATAGGAAACACATTAATCTCATTCTTTAAATTGAAAATATTGAATTTTTAAAAGACTGTAACTATATAGTCCAGATACTATTCCCTATAGTCCAAAGATGTTAGACTCTCTAATCCAGAGACTATAGACTTTATAGTTCAGGGACTTAATATTCTGCAATCTAGACAATTTGAACTATATAGTCCTGTGACTATAGGTTCTATGGGCCATATTACTTTAGACTTTATAACCCCTTGGAATCTATAATCCAGAGACGTTAGAACTAAACTTTAGACTTTATAGTCCTGAGATCCAGAAACAGTAGACTCTATTATAATCCAGAGACTTTTGACTCCATAGTCCAGATATTATAGACTATAGACCCCATAGTCCCGATACTATAGACTCCATAGATCACAGACTATGAAGTCCAAAGTCCAGAGATTTTAGAACAAAACTTTAGACTTTATAGTCCTGAGACTATAGTCTGTTTATTCCAAAAGCTATAGACTCTATAATCCAGAAACTTTTGACTCTATAGTCTAGATATTATAAACTATAGACCTTATAGTTTATATTATAAGCTATAGACCTTATAGTTTATATTATAAGCTATAGACCTTATAGACTATGGAGTCTAAAGTCCGCAGACTTTAGACTCTCTGGTTCAGAGACTATATGTTCTATACTCCAAAGACTATAGACTTAATAGTTCAGTTGCTATGAATTCTTTATTGCAGAGGCTTTAGACCAAAGTCTCAATAGTCCAAAGACTATAAATCCTATAGTCCAAATACTATATATTCTATACACCAGGACTACAGACTCTATAGACCAAAGACTACCTAGTTCTGAAATTATGAATTTTTAAATTCACAGATTTCCCCGACTATCTGGACTTGGTTTTCCATATACTATTGGCTCTTTCGTGAAAAAAAAACTCTTTTCCATAATACATAGGAACGAGACTATGTACCATATTGTCCAAGGAATCCCTTTTTTACATCCCTTTTCCCAACACCCTGTTAAAGTACCATCATATCCGATTGCATATTTCACTTAATCGTTTCCGTTCATAAAAATTTTTCGATTTAATTTGAAGTGCGTTTTACAAACCCGTAACAGAGTTTGAGCGTTAAAAGTTTTTAAATGAAAACATCAATTAGCGTATGTTTTTTAATAATTTCACTTTGACTCCTTTTCTCAAATAAATGACGTTACGTTAGCTAGAAGTGAGAGTAAGAATTTTTGAAAATTGTTTCATTTTTTTCTCGCAGGAATGTGTGGTAATCCTTTGATACCTTTTAAAAAATGTTTAAGCCTTCATGCAGCGATAATGACAGAAATGTTTTTAGACTTTCATTAAGTGAATTCACTCGCTAAAACCAAGAAAAATCCTGTGGTGTAATGTGGAAGAAAAAAGGGTGATGTTGCAAAGCCACAAAATTATTATTAGCTAAAATGTTCGGGGTTTGGGTGTCATTATACGGCAAGAGGATTTAATGGTTTCATACAACCACAAAATGAAAATTAAATAGAGAAACTAACTAACGGGAAAGGGTTGTTGATTTTCAAAATCAACTGTTAGATACATTTGATTATTTATGTATGTATGTATGTAGAACCCCCCAACCATCCTGGGCAACAACCCCTATGTGACAATGAATTAGTAAGAAATTTGTTAGAACTTATTGTTCTAAAACAAATAACAGAATCTATAAAACAAATCACGTACATATTTTGTGGCTTAATAAATGTTGGTTGACGTTAAAGGCAGGACAATTGATGCCAGTTGATTGCGAGTCTACATGTAACATACACCATCCACAGATTAAAAGTGTACAAATTCTGAAACAAATATCAACAACATAATGAAGGGTTAAATCAACAAACAATCAAACGAACAAACAGACAGACAGACAAACAACTTTACTAATAACTCGCAAGATTTATATGTATGTAGACAGGGAGATAGACGACAGTTGTATGGGCAAATAAACAATCAAAAAAAGTTTTATTTTCAAGGAGTTGGAGAGCTTAAGTGTTTCTTTTTAAGTGTTTGGGCAAAGGCCAGATTATATTAATTTTTACAAATCCCTGCTAATTGTCGACAAACTTTCCTTCTTTCTCGAAATTTGGTCTTTAGAAACAAAAGTGTTCTCTCTCCTCTTTTTTTTGTTAGCTATTATTAAGCAGCTTTAGAGCTCAACAATTTGATCTTTTATAGGGTATTAACACTATTACCATAGCACTTTATCCCTCTAGACAATTGGATGTTCTAATCAGCCTTTTTTCGTACCAACTGTTGTTACAGGCAAGCGTTACTCTCGAATCGCGGGTCCGATTCGGATAAACTAAATCCCACACATGTTAGCAGTTCCCGAGCACCCCTGCATTTGGGTCATACGGGACGGCCTCCGCATCATTTGCATGCCCTACCCTCCATACATGACAATCAGCAAGATGATGAGGACAAGCTGTTGGATGTGGTGGGACCGCCACAAAGTCCTTTATTGCCTTTAAGTCATTCGCTGCAGCAAATGCATGCTCATCAGCATTCGGGTAAGTGTCTTATAGAAATACTGAAAAAGAAACATTTTTATTTTTACTTGAAATAGTTGCAATAGCTCAAGATTTTCTAATCAATTCAAAGCCCTTGCAGCTTGGTTTAACCACTTGGCCGGTGCGAGTGATCATGCTAGTGAAGAGGCCTTAAGGCGGCGTCTACAATCGGATGATATTGAACGAGATGGCAGCGATTCTAGCTGTTCGGAGAGTGTGGGAGGCAGTACGGGTGGAGCGTTTCGTCCCACCTCCTCGGGTAGTCCCAAAGAAGGTGCCGGCGGTTTAGCGGGTACTGGTTCATATCCATCGCCTAACATTTCGGTGGGTCCACCCATACAACCCTCGCCACACCTGTTGCCTTACCTGTATCCCCATGGTCTCTACCCGCCACATCATTTGGGTTTACTGCACAATCCGGCTGCAGCGGCTGCTATGAATCCCACCGGTCTCAATCCCGGCCTCTTATTCAACGCTCAACTTGCCTTAGCCGCCCAGCATCCCGCCTTATTTGGTCATTACTCAGGACACACACCGACCTCTCCCCTGCAGGGTCTTAAGGGTCATCGGTTTTCACCTTATAGTCTGCCCGGCAGCTTAGGCTCGGCCTTTGATGCCGTGACACCCGGTTCGAATGCCAATCGCGGTGGTAACGAGGGACCCTCAGCCATGTGTAGTGGGTCGGGTGGTTTAGAGCATGGACCACGTAGTCTTAGCTCTAGTCCCAGACCGCGTGCCTCCTCGCATTCCCCTCCTACGCGTCCCATCTCAATGTCGCCCACCACACCACCGTCACTACTCAAACGAACCAACTCACCGTCGGAGCTCAAAAGCATCGAAAACATGGTTAATGGCCTAGAGGTGCAGCATAATGGCAGTGTTTGCAGCACCAGCGGTTCCATGGATGATTTGCAGAGAAAGTCACCCTGTATTTTAACGGATCAGTGACAATTGTATGACCGGGACGACAACGATCGCTCGTCCGTCATCGATCTCGACGATGTGTGACTAAATAGTTACTCGCTACCCCTTAGTGGCCCACATAGCGCTTGGCAGAGCTTAAGGGGCATCAATTACACTTATCCAACCCATCGTCAAAATGCAACATCGTCCTGTTGATCATTAACGGTAAGAATTTAAATCGTGTTAAGTTTTAAATTACAACAAATGCTACAACTTGAAAAAAAAATAATAATTTTGTCAGACATTATTCCTATTCCCCTATTCAGTTGCTATTTCCCTTTTTAATTTCTTTTAAATAACATTCTATTATCCTGGTAATTTTTTTTCTTTTCTATTTTAATAATTTAAACCAAAGACCAATATTTTTTTTAATTTTTTTCTTTTTTTTAATAAAAAAAACGTATGATTTCATTAATTAAAAAAATACGTTAATTGTACAATAAAAGTGTAAATTTATAAGTTGTGTAATGTACATTTAGTATTATTTTTTTAGAGTAAATCATTCGATTGTGTGAAATTTTGAATCCATTATGTTCCTTTAAAACTGAACTGTCAAACAACAGTGACGTTTATAATTTACAAGTTAAAGAAAAATAGTAATAAAAAAAATAACAAAATGCAAAAAAAACAACACATTTCCTGTAACCGTCAACTTGATATAAATATTATTTTTATGTTTATTTTTAATTTAATATTTAATAAGTTTTTTTTTTAAATATATAAGATTTTCATTTTAAAAGAATTAATTTAATAATTAATTCCTACACGCCTCTAGTTACATACAAAACAAAATTTCATTAACAATAACAAATCCATGGCAAATGTAAACGCACACCCTTTTTAAATCCCACTAGGACTATGGTTGCAAAATGTAAACTAAATTCTACACAATTGCACCTAAATTACTGCTTAAATTAATAACATTAGCAGGGATGTATTTTAGAGTAGTAAAATTTGAAAATTTTAAATATTTGTGACAACAATTTGGAAAATTATAGACAGTAACTTTAAAACCACACAAAGCAATATTAATTTTTAATAGAATTTCATAATATTTCTTTTAAATTCGACAGTATGGAATCGTAATCGTTCACATTAAGTCAAAAGTTGTTTACACTAAAGGACATACATATATACGTATATACATTTGGAGATCTGAGTTTAAATTCTTTAAAAATCGTTTAGCCAAAAACTATTTCAAAATTGCCAGACAAAAATGTATGACAATGGCTTGATCCGAAAACTTATATTGAGCTACAGATTTCAAATATTACAATTCTAAACAGAAATTTATAAAATTTATTGTTTTAAACTAGATCATTGTCCTATGTCTGACAAAAATGTATGATATCAGCTTGATCCGATAACTTCAATTTAAAAAGTTGTAAATCTATACAGAAATTTATAAAATTTATTGTTTTAAGCTAGATCTTTGTAATAGAACACATAAATGTCTGATTAAACATCCGACGTTCAAGTAAGACTTTTTTGGAAAATCAACATTAACAAATATTGAAGGAATTGAAGGATAGAACTCAACCAAGTAATTTGTAGGACAAAAACTCATCCGACATGTTTAATTCGAAAGAAACATCCTATGACACAACTTTCAAACAACAAAAAATACATTTCTTTTAGAAGTTTCTCCTCCACTTTTTCAACCATTCTGTGTGCGATTAATACTGTTAGATTTTTGAAATTGTATGAAATTAATTTAAATTGAAAAATGCAAATATTACCGAACAAAAAAAAAAACAACAACAAGTGCATTAGTACATTGTAACAAGTTTGTAAAAAAAATCTAATCTATGTCCCCAACGACATAATTACAACTATAAAATGTGTAAATAGAAAAAAAATATTATGAAAAAAATTATAAAAAAACTTGTATGTTAAAGTAAAAAAAGATTTATAACTAATTATATATATAAAAAATAATTAGCATAAAAACACGTATATCTCTTATATAAATATATATAATATAAAAAAAAACAGAATTTTGTAAGTAAAATATAAAATAATTATTAAAAAGAAAAAACTCAGACTTGTTTATATGAAAAAAAAATGAATTATAATAAAAAAAGACATAATTTTTGGTATAAAACAAAAAATTATTATAAAAGCAAGAAAATTTATGTTAGAAAACAAAATTAATTATAAATTTATATTAAAACAAATTGCATTTTTTTCTGTTAAATAAAAAGTTGAGCTATAAACAAACAAAAAAATTAAAAAAAACATTTATAATTTAGAAAATTTTAAAAATTTTGTTCTTGAAACACACACACACATACATACACACAGCACTCATACATTTATACACAACTCTTAAAGAAAGTTTAAATATTTAAAAAAAAAAATAAACAACAAAAACAAAAAAATGCAAATAATATAATTAAATAAATTTAATATAAAAATAAACACAAAATTATATAAAACTTATAAAAAAATAACTAAAATTTAATATAAAAATTAATAAAATTATAATAAAACAAAAATATTTTAATTTCGAATTTAAGATTTTACAAAATAAAAAAAAAGTAAAAAAATAAAAGTTACAAATGTAAATTTGTTATTTTAAATAATTATGTGAAAACAACAACAAAAAGACAAAGAAAATATATTGTAAAAAAACAAAAAATTAACAAAAAAAAAACACAATAATGAGTTTTATTTGGGAAAGTATAAATAAATTATAACAATAATTGGGTTATAAGTAATAAACTCCTAAAACTACAGTAGGCACTAAATAAATAGAACAAACTTAATAATATAAAAACCCATAAAAAAGGTAAGTATTTAAGATAAACTTCAAAGTAAAAGTAAATAATTAAAAAAGATATACAAAAAAATTATATTTATAAAGGTTTTACTGTTTTCTTTGGTAGGTGTTAGTCTAGCTTTAAGTTTAATAATTGGCTGTATTGTTTTATTATGTTTATTTGAAGCTTTTCTGCTATTTGCTTTTTGAAGTACTGAGTACAGCAAGTAATTACTTCCTAATTAAAATGCCCTAACGTTCTTATAAAGAAAACAAAATTAAAACGAACACCAGAACACAATAACTCAACCATAATATTTCGCACCTTTTTGGCCACTCAACAGCGAAATATAAGTGAGTATATACATATATTTGTATATATAGGCAGCGGTGACTGACTGCCACTAAAGTGGCAAAGTAATTAAATAACGAATGGCTTTTTAAGCATAAAATTAAGTACGCGATAAGAAAGAATAAATGTGCTGATCGCATGTCAAGTCTATTTGTTCATACCTAACGAAACACTCACTCACTCAGTCAGTCAGTCAGTCAGTCAAACAGCCAACAATATTTTAGGCGGCGGCAGTGGATTAGCCTAGAACGATAAGCCTTAAAGCTAACAGCAAAACACCCTCCTAAAGCCCAAAAAAAGAAACATCAGGATATAATCGACATTAATTGCAACATTGACAAACCAACAACAACAAAATATTAAAATTCTACTAAAAGCAACATGTAAAAACTCCATAGTCCTCTTTTTTTTAAGGCAAATGGGTGTTAAATCGATATTATTTAGATTTATATCAAAATCAACACAACAGCAAAAGGCTTTAATTAGATTAAAGGGAATTTAGAGTGAATGACTTTGCTTAGCTATATAGTAATATTAATATCCCAAAAGGATTATTAAATAATACAATTATTAAAGATAAAAACTTAAAAAAATAATAAACAATTTATTAAAAATAAATGTAAACTAAAAATACCATTAACTCCCATTACAACTAATCCTAATAAAACCATTTTTAACTCCCATAAGTATGCTTTAGTTTTAATCATATAACAAGCGAATAAACATAAACACACTTATAGCTTTAATAATATAAACTCATGTTCTAGTGCTGCATATGTATTAGTGTTTGATTTGCAAAAACAGCCAATTTGCAAAATTCAGTTTTTTACGTTTTTCTTGAAAACGCACCGTCCGAATGGGCTGGAAACCCCTATTTACCGGAAACCCACACGCTGAATCCGAAAATGGACTTGGTTTTTTGATCCGAGCAACTTTTTGAAAAAATTCCATACAAATTTTAGGATTTCTATAAAAATTGCGCACTAAAGTATGCAACACAATCTGTAACCATTTATTTTTTCATAACGAGCATGTTAAGATGATATAAGCCAACACACTTACTCTCACACTAATAGGAAACTCTTGTATGAGAGCTTTTTCTTCTATGTGTTAGTATTTGATTTGCAAAAACAGCCAATTTGCAAATTTCAGTTTTTTACGTTTTTCTCGAAAACGCGCCGTCCGAATGGGCTGGAAACCCCTATTTACCGGAAACCCCCACGCTGAATCCGAAAATGGACTTGGTTTTTTGATCCGAGCAACTTTTTGAAAAATTTCCATACAAATTTTAGGATTTCTATAAAAATTGCGCACTAAAATATGCAACACAATTTTAACCTTTTTTTATTTTAAGCTAAATAAACACAATAAATTTAAAACTAATAATTCTTTTTAGTATTTGATCAATATTTCAACTGTTTTTAAGAATTTTTAAATAAAATTTGATACACACATCAGGCAGAATATGGTGATTCGTATAAGTCATGTTTTAACTTCATACCACCATTAAATAGTGATATGTGCACATCTTAAGTAAACATTTTATGTTTTATTAAGTTTGCTTTAAAAGCTAACAAAATAAATTCGTCCATCTTAAAGCAGAATTTCTAACCTTTCAAATGATGTAACTTTCTTCTTTATACATCAAATAGTTCTCGAGATATAAAGTTTTTAAGTTTGCTTGAACATAGCCAAAAACGGTCCATTTGGTCCTTAAACCATTTATAGACTTTCATCAATATTTCCTTTATTTTAAAGAATTTTCTAATAAAAATTGGCAATTAGATAAAATAGAATATTGCGATTCATATAAGATGTACTGCCAGCATCTAGGTTCATAAACAACTGAGATATACGTGTTTCAAACATATATTCCACATTTTAACAGGGTTGTCCAACCGCCAGGCGGGCCAAAGGTTGCCCATCTTGTAGACCAATTTCCAATCTATCACATGGTGAAACATTCATATCAATATCTCAAGTAGTTTTCGAGATATAACATGTCAAAGAAAATAATGCGCGGGAATCCACCTACTACCAGGTTCTGATGACCTGGTGTTTTACAAAAAAATTGGAAAATATTTTTTTCAATTTTTGTGGCTTAAAGACACTTTTGGTTTTTGTTGAATATCTCGGTTGTTTCTGAACATAATTAAATGAAATTTCGTATGTAGATAGAGGGGAATATGAAGAATCTTAATCAAACCTGTTAGAACTGCCACGCCCACTAGAATCGGTTATAAGTGGGCGTAAACTTATAGTAGCTATTTTCGTAAAATTTGCTTCGTTTTAACAAAATAAATTTATTCATCTAAAAGCTGAATTTCTAACCTTTCATACGATGTAACTCTCTTTTTTATACATGTAATATTTATCGAGATATAAGATGTCAAACTTTGCTCGAACACAACCGAAAAAGTTAAAGTTGTCCTTAAACAATTTTTAGACTTTTACTAATATTTTAACTGTTGTTAAGAATTTTTTGGTCCTGAAACCATTTTCAGACTTTCATCTATATTTCCAATATTTTTAAAGAATTTGCCAATTAAATTTGACTATCGCATAGACTGAAATATTGCGCTTCATATAAGCTGTAGTATAAGCATCTAAGTACATTAACAACTGAGATACACGTGTTTTAAAAATATATTCCACATTTTAACCGGGTTGTCCAACCGCCAGGCGGGCCAAAGTTTTCCCATCTTGTAGACCAATTTCCAATCTACCACATGGTGAAACATTCATATCAATATCTCAAGTAGTTTGCGAGATATCACATGTCAAAGAAAATAATGTGAGGGAATCCACCTACTACCAGGTTCTGGTGACTTGGTGTTTTACAAAAAAAATTGGAAAATATTTTTTTCAATTTTTGTGGCTTAAAGACACTTTTGGTTTTTGTTGAATATCTCGGTTGTTTCTGAAGATAATTGAATGAAATTTCGTATGTAGATAGAGGGGAATATGAGGAATCTTTTGCAAAAATTAAAAACTGCCACGCCCACTAGACGAGGGTATAAATGGGCGTAAACTTATAGTTGCTATATTCGTCTAATTTTCTTAGTTTTTACAAAATAAATTTATTCATCTTAAAGTTGAATTTCTAACCTTCCCTACGATGTGACTGTTTTGTTTCTACATCGAATAGTTATCGAGATATAAGGTGTCAAACTTTGCTCGAACACAACCGAAAAAGTTAAAGTTGTCCTTAAACAAACTTTAGCCTTTCACTAATATTTTAACTGTTTTTATGAATTTTTGGATAAAATTTGACATTTTTATAGAATGCAATATGGAGATTCATATAAGCTGTTCTAAAAATTGCCACGCCTACCAACTGATGCAATAAATGGGCGTTAACATATAATTGCTATTTTGGATACCTTCGAATTATTTTTTGACAAAATAAATTTTATGATCTTGTAGCTGAAATCCTAAGCTTTCATCCGATGTAATTTTTTTGCCTATACGCCCAGTGATTTTTGAGATATAAGGTGTCAAACTTTGCTCGAACATAACTTAAACCTGTCAAAATTGTCCTAAAACATTTTTTAGATTTTTACCCATATTTCGACCGTTTTTGCAAATTTTTAAATGAAATTTGGCAATTGTATAGAATGGAATATCGCGGTTAATATAAGCTGCTTGTATAAACTGCCACGCCTATTATGTAAGGTAATAAATGGGCGTTAACATATAAATGCTGTTTTGAACACCTTTGATTTATATTTCGAAAAACTTAATTGTATCATTTTATAGCTGAAATCCTAACCTTTCATACGATATAACATTTATGATTATACACCAAACGGTTCTTGAGATATAAAGTTTTTAAATTTGCTTGAACGTAACCAAAAGCAAGCAATTTGGTCCTGAAACCATTTTCAAACTTTCATTTATAATTCCAATATTTTTAAAGAATTTGTAAATTAAATTTTACTATTGGATAGAATGGAATATTGCGCTTCATATAAGCTGTAGTATAAGCACCTAAGTCCAATAACAACTGAGATATACGAGTTTTAAACATATGTTCAGCATTTTAACCGGGTTGTCCAACCGCCAGGCGGGCCAAATGTTTCCCATCTTGTAGACCAATTTCCAATCTACCACATGGTGAAACATTCATATCAATATCTCAAGTAGTTTTCGAGATATAACATGTCAAAGAAAATAATGTGCGGGAATCCACCTACTACCAGGTTCTGGTGACCTGGTGTTTTACAAAAAAAATTGGAAAATATTTTTTTCAATTTTTGTGGCTTAAAGACACTTTTGGTTTTTGTTGAATATCTCGGTTGTTTCTGAAGATAATTGAATGGAATTTCGTATGTAGATAGAGGGGAATATGAAGAATCTTTTGCAAAAATGAAAAACTGCCACGCCCACTAGACGCGGGTATAAATGGGCGTAAACTTATAATTGCTATATTCGTCTAATTTGCTTAGTTTTTACAAAATAAATTTATTCATCTAAAAGTTGAATTTCTAATCTTTCATACGATGTAACTTTCTTGTTTTTACATGAAATACTTATCGAGATATAAGGTGTCAAACTTTGCTCGAACACAACCGAAAACACTTAAAGTTGTCCTTAAACAATTTTTAAACATTCACTTATATTTTTACTGTTTTTAAGAATTTTTGGATAAAATTTGGCATTTTTATAGAATGCAATATGGCGATTCACACAAGCAGTGCTAAAAACTGCCACGCCCACTAACTGATGTGATAAATGGGCGTTAACATATAATTGCTGTTTTCGATAACTTTGAATAATTTTTCAACAAAATTAATTTGATGATATTGTAGCTGAAATCCCAACCTTTCATGTGACATAACTTTCTTTCCTATACATTAAATATTTTTCGAAATATAGGGTTCCAAACTTTGCTCGAACATAGCAACCAAAAATCAGTTTAGATCAAAACTGCTTTTAAATTTGTTTTAATATCTGCTTTGTTTTGGTGTGATAATTAAGCCGATTTGCATGGAATCATAATTCATAAGTAGGGGAAGTGTAAGATATCTTAAAAATTAGTTTGACAGTGTTGCCAAGTTGTACAGACTTTAATTTTCGACAAGAGATGTTTAAACAATTTTTTAAAGTAAATTATATCAGAAGCTTATGAACTGAATTGAATGAAAACCAGAGGCTTTTTATAGGAAATGTACAAACTTTATAATTTTATTGAGCAGAGTTGCCAGGTTTAATAAATACATAAAATATTTATGGGTTTTGAGGCGTAACTTTGGAATAACTGGGGAATTAGGTGAATGAACTGGTGTAGCTAGATTATATTGATGTTTTTTCGGCAAAGTGTTCTTTGTTTGATGGTAGCAAGTTTGAGGCGATAAATGTTGATCCTTTGCAGCTATTTTGATTCATTTTTTCCTAAGTGCATGATAGTAAGAATGATATAGGCTGGCAGAAATCCATTTCTGAAATAGTAAAAAAAATATTTGGTCAATAAATAGTTAAAGAAATAAATTGTAACTGTTTTAAAATATTTAAATAAAGTAAATATTTAACTCTTTATTAAAGGGTTTATTTTTCGGAAAAACAATTGACTGACAAATGATTGATAGTGCGAGTATTAAGGAAACTATTAAATTGTTTATTGTATTGCATTTTTTGAGGTTATAAAGCGGCACCCAACAAATGATGTTTCCTGCATTTAAGCACCTGTGACTTTTTAAAACTAGCCCACCAAACCAAGTTAATGCTTAATTCACACATTGCCATAAAAATGCATAAAAAGACAAATTAAAGGGTTAAATGCTTAAAGCCAACAAAAAAAAATTGTAATGCAAATGAGCTAAAAGAAATTACAGCAATAAAGTGTAAAAATATTTCGATATGTTCAATAATAAAAAAAATCAACATAAAATAGCGATCGTAATATTGATATGGTTCAGTGATCTGTAACATTTATTGCTTTTAAATATATATAAAGAAAAAAAGTTTCAAAAGACTTAACTAATAACAGTGTTAAAGGGTTGCATGTCATCACCATAGTCCACCACCACCACGCAATAACTTAAAAATATGTAAATTTCCCACATCCGGAAAAATAAGTGGGAGCACACTAGCTAAAAGTCATGCTCGGTTAAATTGGTGTTGCATTTATATGAAACAAACGTAAAAATACAAAATCAATACGGAAATGAGGTTATCGATACAGCTAAACATAAATGAATAACTATTGATCTGTAACCAATATTAAGCCACTTTCTAATGCCTACTGACAAAACACACCCTCAAGAAAAATACTAGTTACAAAAAAAAAAATTAAATAAAAAGAGTTGCAATAGTGAGTGACCATTACAACAACAACAACAAAAAATCCTTTTCATATTATTAAATGACAATTTCAATGACATGCAAATATAAACTGACAAAATGACTCTGAGTGACACAACACAACTTAAAACTGTCATAAGATGTAACACGACAATCATATAGACAGACAGACAGACAGTCAGCCATCAATGACAGGCAGCAGCAAATTATAAAGGTGCACTAGTATGAATAGATAAATAATTTTACGGCATTATCCAATTTTCATTTTGTGCAATTTTAGCAAAAATTGTCGTCTGTCTCCAAAAAAAAAACAAGCCTGTAAAACTATTTTCATATTGACTAGCATTCTGTTAGCCTGCAAAGTTATTTAGCTTTTTTTCTCTTCACATTTTGTTGATTGACTTTCATCAATTACAAATATTTTGCCTATTACCATTTCAACATTTTAAGTTGTCAATGTTTGCGTGGACACTAAGTTTCCAGCAAAATATTGTCTGTCGTTCGGTCAATGTCTTGTGTGTTATGCCTTTTAGAATTTGCCATCTTATCCATCAATTGTTTACTTAATAATTCAAGTGTAATTTTGTATTAAAGGCAACAAAAAAAAATAATAATAAAATACAAAAATATTTTGAATTGTTAACGTCATTTTGTTATTACAATGTTTTGGCTTGACAATAAGCTTGCCACAAAATGCTGCAATTATTGCTTTGCTCCATACATATATTTCTTAAAGAAAATCTTTTTGTCAATGGTGAAAATGATATATATATATATTTATTTTATATATGTATATAATGTTTTGTTAATTACTTTGATAATTTATTAAACATTGATTAAATACTTGATTGAAATTTCAAATATTTGTGCTAAACTAAACATTGAATTTGTAATAAATTATATAGAAATAAGTAATTGTTTTTATTGTATAAAAAAGAAATCAAAGAAATGTTATAAACTGGAATATAGACTAGACTATAAACTAGACCATAGAATATACTATAACATAAACTAGACGCCATACGATAGAGTAGAGTGTAGAGAAAAATATTGACTAGACTGCAAACTAAACTAAAGACTAAAGGCGAGACTATATATGGAAAAAACTATTGACAAGACTATATAATAGACTAAAATATAGTATGGACTATAGACTAAACTACAGACAAGACTTTAGATTGACTAGACTACGAACTTCAAACTAAACTATTGACTAGACTACGAGTTTCAGACTGGACTACTGACAAGACTAAACTACAGACAAGACCTTAGATTATAGGCTAGACTATAGACTAGACTATTGACTAGACTACGAGCCTCAATCTAAAGTATTGACTAGACTACTAGCCTCAATCTAAAGTATTGACTAGACTACGAGTTTCAGACTGGACTGCTGACAAGACTAAACTACAGACAAAACTTTATATTAGATTAGACTACGAACTTCAGACTAAAGTTTTGACTAGACTACGAATTTCATATCAAACGTCAATTTATCAACAATGATAGAATACAGCCTGAAATACACGTCATGTTTTTTGATTCAAGATTTGATAACATACGATATCTAGGGTCCACGAAGACTTAATAATAACTAATATACCCATGGACGAACATCGCTTTAACATATCTGCTAAAGAATCTAAAAAAATTATTTAAATACTTGAAGGTAAACTCATTATAACTTCAATTAAATATTCTAGTAATTCTAGAAATGTACACTAAAATATTACTTATATAACCTGTTCCATAACATTTATTAACGAACTAAAAAAAGTATCTGTTCAAACCACTAAAACTCCCAATAAAATAAATCTGTTCTTTTTTTGCAAAATTATTTGAATACATATTCAAATTTAAGCACAACGACATCTTCTTAATTTATGTGCGTCGTTTAAAATTCCAATCAACACCCAACATTAAGCGCTCACTTTAAACTTAGTTTTTTTTTCTCTTTTAAATAAAATAAAATACAATACACATTTGATATAAATAAATACATAACATGGATGTATGTATGTATATTTATCTTTCGTACTGTTTTCTTTTATTTTGCTTTTTGGCGGTAGCGCAGTGTCGGCGGCGGCCTTATACAGAACTTCGGTAATACAATTAAAGCAAATATTTTGAATTGATCATCTTACAAGTTCGTGGAAGTTGAAGTACACTCGCCCATTAAATACAAACACGTACACATACACATACACACACGCATATTACTTTGTATTTATTTAAATATGTGCAAAATACAGTAGCAAGCAAAACTCCTCATCAACAAAAAAACAGGTTAAATATTTTTGCAAATCTACAATATACAAATATTTGTGGTCGCATTTGCAAGTGGATACTCTGCACTTCAAATACAAAGTGTATGTGAATATGTTTTACCAAGGGTAATCATATTAACTACGAGTAATACTGCCAAATTGTTTTAGTTTTTAAACGGCATCAAGAACTTTAGAATATCACTACTTTTGCAGCAACATGAGAGTTCAAACCTGATGATCCATATGCAGTCTGCAAAACTTACTTGTCATTTGTATCCAGAACTCAATTGTGATCCATCAAATCTCGCTCGTTAATGTCGAGAAATTTGACCCATTCGTATCATATGTGATCTTCAATAATGACAGCCCAAGATGACCTCGATCTTATGGACTTTTATAATAATTTCACCACCTAAACCGTCTGTTTGAACCAGTCTGTGAATCATACATGAACTACCCTTATAGATTTTCCATCTTTGCATTTTTATTTTCCATAAATTCGTCCCTGAATTAAATTCTATTTGAGTTTTTAACGTCATTTTTTGGCTGATCCTTTGCACGATAGTCAGTTGCAGAGACTGAAAAACTAGTTTTATACACTTGATCCACTTTAGCCGTCAGTTGTAAAGAGCCCCCTGCCTTTTCTACCACAACTGTACTAATGACTTCATACTTCACCCACCACTTCATAGAACACTAATATATTCAAAGGTAACTAACTGGGTAACTGGGAAACTAGTTTTATATACTTTATTCACTTTAGCTATAAGTTGTAAAGACCCGCCTGTCTGTTCTAAAACAACTGTACAAATGACTTCATACTTCACCCACCACTTCATAGAACACTAATATATTCGAAGGTAACTAATATATAGCAAAACATCTATTCCCATTTAAGTCCGATCCGTAGAGTGCTCTCACAAATATAACACTTATATTCAACATACTTATTATTTTTTTTTTTTGTTATTCTCTCACAATCTTTAGCTACAACTACTATTAAGGTATTTAAGTTGTCAATGACAATTGCCTCTCAAAGATTACTGAAAAGGCTCTGAAAAAGGACAGGAGGATAGCGAATGTAGAGAGATAGAGGAGTGGAACGTAAAGTGAGTGAGTGGACGACAACAATAAACCGTCCAATTTTAAAGTTATTGAATCGTTCAAAACACATTGTGAAAAGAAAAAGACATTACTGACTGCCAGCCTGATAGCCGGTAGCTAAAAAAAAGTACACAACACAACGTTATAATAAAATTGAGTGTCAGACAAATCAAGAATGGAATTTTTGCGCAAATCCAAACCAATTGTTCTCTATAGTATGGAATGCAGCATTGTCGTCCTGCACTCATTGGCATCGCAACTTATCAAACTGACACCAAACAGCGTCGCCAAATTCCACTAACGCAAATAAAAATTAACTATTCGCTCGTTTTATAACAACGATTATAATAGATGCTAACTGCTGCTGTTGGAGTACCAAACGATCCTCTTCATTTGCGCAAAAGGAAAAAAGAAAACTTAAGTTAAGGTTTTAAACGATATTTGAATGCCAAGGCACAGGTTTATAAATAACAAAACTGTCACTTGGAACAAGCCATTGTCTCCTCGTCTTGGGAAAATTCTCAACACACACACACACACACACACATATAAAAGTCTTAAGAAAAGGTTTTATGGTGGCAGTAGTAAACTTAAGTTCGTGTTTAAAAAGAACCTCTTGAAAAAATTATTATCATGGCTTTAATTATGATCTACAAATAAATTTTTGTAATTTAACCAACTGACGCAACCATTATTAATTTCCCCAATTAAAATAAATGAAAACAAAGGCAACAACAGCAACAGCAGCAAAACGTAGCAAGTCTACGAGTCAGTTGTATGCAACGGAGTTGAATATATATGTTTGAGTATTTACGTCTGAGCTGTTGCACTATTGAATGTGTTTAATTATTCAGGTTAAAAAAGTTATTGATGTAAAACCATTCGGAAGCAGTAAAACACACACATTCTGTGTCTCTCTGTTACAAAAACACACGATTATTGTAGTTATTGCATGCACTTAATTTGAATTAAAACACCCGTATTGCAACCAAGGAAGAAGACCAACAATAACAGCAGTAAGACAGTAGCCAGCAACCAACAATGAAAAGCGTAGCTTACCACAAAATAAAAAATAACTATATATATTTCGTATGAAGGGCCGTTTTTTGGTGAGAAATATATGACGCAGATATAGGGATTTTTGGAAAGAGATGTATTTTTTTTGTTTGATATATTAGGAACCTATTGAACATATATATCCGCCCGATTCGATGGAATGAAAGCTGCATTCGAACCCAATATGTATGACTGCTATACACACCAGATATATCTTTATCTAACTATTCAATACTTTGGACTCGTCTGTGATTCATACTTGAACTATTTTTCATGCCACAATTACAAAGGTTAGAAGACCACTTTCACGTTTTGTCTCTTTGGATCCATCAGAAAATCACACTTGATTTATTTGATCCGATTCGCAAAAAAAAGTGCAGTCTTACTAAAAGCAAATCTAAATCTAAAGCATGTATTCCTCATCTTTTTGTTAATAAAAAGTTTACAATACTAGGAGCTTTAGCCGACAATAAACTACTTAATCGTGTTTAGTTCTAGAACTAAGATTTGACATCTAAATCTTTCAAACAAATAACACTTTTCTGACAAACACCCTGTACAAGCGAAATTCTAAGTCTTCGCTTAATAGAAAACAAAATATCAAACAAATTGATCGGTTCCAATTGGGTGATCGAACGTAACGAAGTGCAATGAATCGTACGAACTAGCTAGCGAGCGAGCGATCGATCGATCGATTTGATCGATCCATCAATCGATCGATCCACACACAACCATTGAAGAAATGACATAGTGTATAAATTGAATGAATGAGTAAATAAATGTGAGTGTGAGTATGCGATGGTATCACGCGATAATTTACAAAATTGCCCAACTATTTGTGACGAAGATTTTCTTTTACAAAAAAAGGAAAATAATAAAAACAATTGCTGTTAAAACATAAATTGCTACCACTACTACACACACACATAGAAAAGGAACAAATACATTGACAATAAACATAAAATAAAAGTGTTATCAACTTAATTGCTTGTCTAAGATCAGAGCAAGGAAGACTCACTGGCTTTGGTTTGGTTTTTGCCAATTTGGCAGCTCGCCCAGATGTTTATCAATGCCACATCCTTAAATAAAAACCATATCCATATGGCAAGGGTGTTGGTTAGTTGGTTTGCAGTAGTACTTGGCTGTATTCGATGTTTGTGTATATTTTTATATTTAATGTCTTTATCGCTTAACAGCACCATCCTTATACACATTTATTTTTCAGTTAATTTACTAAATGACAATTCCGCGCTTCCCTCTTCGACAACCCCCGCAATTACTCCAGTATATATGTATATGAAGAGTGTAGTTGTGTGTGCATAATGCAGACATATGGGCGTTTTATGTCAGTACTAAGAATGACCCAAGTCACATTCAAAACGCATCAATTTGTCTCAATAAAGTGTCAATAGCACAACGAACACTAGCGACCAAACGCATTCGATATATATATATATTTTTTTTGCAATGACCATAACGGTCATTTATAGTCCTGCCACACACTCTCTCTTACCGACCAACTACTTTCTCCTACCGTTAACTATGGGTTCGATGGTTTGGTGGTGTTACTTTCACATCTATCATTCCACATTATGCGACAATGTTTTTATAAATTAAATAAAATTTTTCTAATCGCTTTAATTTGTTTGTATCGATTATTTTGCCTTTTTATTATTTTTGTAATTTGTGTGTGTTTTTGTAGCGACTTGTACAAGTAGTTGTTGTAGTTGTTTTTGTCAATTCAATGTGAATTAGCATCAATAAACGCTGCTCGTGTTCACTCGTCTGTAGAGTTCTGGCCGTCACATGAAAAAAAGGTCATAAATTTCGTATTTAATCGAGTGTTAAATGTTCACTAGCTCTTCTATTACTTAACACAAAAGTCCATCAGTTTTAGCTGCTGCTGCCTCTGCTACAAACATCTTCCTTCTTCTTGCAACCACCCCAACAGTATACGGACAATTCTTGCTTTGTCCACACATACACACTTCAAATTATAGTATTTTAACAATTACTTCATGTGATGTGTGTGTGTTTTAGTGAAATTGCTAATTCTGTTTTTTTATTTATTTTTCATATTTGACATCGTTGGTTCCTTAAGTTCCAGGAACCGCTAACGCACATTCATTATTGATGACTTCTTGCTGGTGTATTGATGCGCACAAAAGGCCTTTAAATGAATTGACATGTCAATGCGAGATAAAAGCGTAACATGAACTTAAAGAATTTTTTGACGTCATACCCGAATGTCATTTGGCTGGCTGCTCAAATTAAAATCATACTTTTTTTTTGGTTTTTGGCAGATATAGGCGGTAAATGCTTAAATGTTTTCCTTTTAGGTTGCATAAATGCTTGAAACACTGATTATATTCTTTGATGATTTAATTCATTAAAAAAATTGGCAAGAAATAAAATCAAATCAATAGCATAATGTTAGTATTAGCAAAGCAAATGTGTTCAAATGCTTGGAAAGATTTTAACGAACTAATAAATGTTCTCGAACTCTTCACATTAAGTCTACAATTGTTTGATGTTCATGTTCAGTCGGAGAAAGAAGTTCATAGAGGGAACTCAAAACGGTGTCGAAAGAGATATGACATTCGGTACTCAGTGGGAACTCAAGACGGTAACGAATAAAAAGAGATGTCCCGCGGAACGTCGAAAATCGAAAAAGAAGAAAACTCCAACGGAAATTTTTCTAATAATCAAGGCGTTTTGATCTTTCTCCAGTTCGTCCACCAGCATAAATTTCACAAAACTAAAATGACACTCGGTATCGGAGAAAGAAGTACATAAAGGGAACTCAACATAGTAACGAATGAGAAGAGATTTGCCGTGGAACATAGAAAATTTTATTGATGATTATGGTGCTTAATCCTTCTCATGTTATCTAAGGTTTGATTTCTTTTCCTGATCAAGTTTAAGTCATTGAAATGACTAAAACAAAAAAAGCAATCTAATTCATGGTACATATTTTAGTCCTTCTCGAGTATAGGAGAAAGATGTTCATATAGGGAACTCAATACGGTATTGAAAAAGAAGAGAGCTCCTGCGAAAATTTCTTTAGGAAGAAGGCGTTCTGATCATTCATCTATCATATAAGATCTGCTTCGTTCTCTGGCACAAATTTCACAAGATTCAAGAAACTGAAATGACACTCGGTATCGAAAAAGAAGTACATAGAGGAAACTCAACACGGTAAGTATGAAAAGAGATGTACCGCGGAACGTCGGAAATTTCATTGATAATTATGGTGTTTAGTCATTCTCATGTTATCTAAGATTTGCTTTCTTTTCCTGAATTTAAGAGATGGAAAGAGAGCAATAGTCCCTCTCGAGTTATCCAAGATTTGCTTCGTTTTAGGAAACTGAAATGACACTCGGTATAGGAGAAAGCAACTCATAGAGAGAACTCAATACGGTATCGAGAGAGAAGAGAGCTCTTACGAAAATTTCTTTGTTGATAAAAGTGTTTTGGTCTTGCCCAAGTTGTCGAATATCTGCTTCGTTTTTCAGCACTAATTTAGGCCATTAATATCACTTAAAAATTCAAAAAAACTAAAATGACACTCGGCATTGGAGAAAGATGTTGAGAAGAAACTCAACTTAACAAAAGAGAAAAAAGTCCTGCCCAACGTCGGAAATTTCTTTCTTATCCAAACTGCTTTCTTTTTCATGAGAATTTAAAAAAACTGAAATGACAATTAGAATCTGAGAAAGAAGTTCATAGAGAGTGCTCAACATGTCCACATCCAAAATGCACTACATGTTTTGAATAGCACGGAAATAAAGTTATCCATGCTAAAGAAAAAACTTTGGTGTAAATAAATATTGTTTAATTTATTTATCAAGTGTTAGTATGTATTCCTAACAAACAAAAGGGTTTTATTTCCCCATATGACATTTACCACTAAATTCAATAAATCCAAAACTAATTTGTTTAAATTTTATGTTTATGCTGCGACTTAACTGGGTGCCATGATTTATGTTACACCAACGACACCACCCAAACAATATTCAACAAACATGTTTGCACAATAAAACAGGAAAACATAATTTCATTAAAACATTTTTAAGCTACAACATTGATGCACTTTACAGCGATACAACACAGTACTTGCAGAATTTGCATGAGTAGTAACGATGAAACCCTGTGGTTTGATAAAACCAAAACTCTTTCAACCACAAAATTACAGTACATTTTATAGGATATATATTCCCCGGTATGCTGTATAAAAAAAAACATTAGAAAATAACATAAAATAATAAAAATTTTATAAAAGAAAAGAAAACTTCTTAAATAATTTGGAGCTGCGATAATTCGTGCGTTTCACGCGTTCATACTTTTTTTCGGCTTTTAAATACAAATACTCATCATCAGCATGATGAACATCCCCCAAACACAAATTTTTGTTACTACTTTATTCCTGCCATGCAAATTTATTTCTGTTGTTGTAAATTTGGCACCACAGGAGTTGTGATAATACGTCCGAAACTTTGTAGTCTACATGTTTTGCTTACCAAAACAAATTCTAGCAAGAAAAAATACGCGACCCCACGAATCAAAATTTTATATATTTTTCTTTATAAGAAGAAGGCAGCTGAGGATGAAATAAGTTTTCTATGCAATATTTAGTGTATGTGTGTGAATGACTAAATGAATGAATGAGTAATTTCTGCTGACTCTTTATAATTTTGCAATTGCGGCTCATAAATTCACAGCAGGGGGAGAGTTGTAGATGTGGTATTTTAGCTAGACATAGTATTTATTGGTGGCAGAGTAGAAAGAAGTAGCACTAAGAATATTTTCCAAATAGCAAAATACGAAAATATGTGTAGAAAAAAAAAATAGAATACAAAAGAAAATTATTACAATTATTAGAGATGTTTTTATTATTCCTGATATTGGTATTGTTGTCATTGTTAACGTTTACAACGGCAACAACAACAACGAAAAGATGAATGTAATTGTATGGAAACGGGATTCAAATAAACACACAGTATTAAATGTTTTATAGCAGTCATGGGCAGTTATACAATCCCGTTACAGACTCGCACTTAAGAAAACTGTTTGGGTGTCTTTTACGACAATGTGACTTACGACAATGTATGTTGGTTGTGTATGACAATAAAGAAGAGTCGAAAATTTATTTAAAAAGATTTTTGTTTTCTGTTGCTTCACACTTAAGCGTAAATGTTCAAGGAGATACGTTGCCCATAACTGTTTTATATCCTTACGCACCATCATCGTTGACGGTGAATAAACACAATTGTTCGCTGTACTTGAAGTATCAGTTTCTGTATTTAAAAAGGGGAGGGTTGGGTTGGCTGGATGACTTGATAAATGTATGAATGACTGACTGAATGTTTATTTGTATTTAAACAAAGTATAGCAGCAGTGTCTTCTTCTTAGTTATAGTGATTTTGGGGTGATTCCCAACAAAAGTAAGTACTTGCCAACACTTGAGCTTTTATACATTTCCGCGTATTCATGACATGGATGCCCATACACATCTATCTACAACACTTGAGATGAAATGTGATGAGTTGTTTTTGAATGGTTTACAACAAGCATGAATGTCGTTGTTCGAATAGGTATGAGTTTTGATTTTAACATAATGAGATCAAATGGAATAAAATAATTTCCATTTTAATTTTATTATTATTTTTTTTTTTGCTTATTTGTAAATTTTTATTATTAAGACTCAATTGAAAAGCGTTCAAACTTTTACTATATCCCATTATAAAGTTAATTGCACAACAACGATAAACAACTCCTGTCGCTGCTCTACACCCCCCCCCCCCTAAAAATTGGGTACAGGTGCCTGTGTCACATGCCTTAGCAGTTAACTAGACGATAAGTTGTGGAACGAAATTGCGTTGCGTTTAACATTAAAAATATAAAAAAAAAATGTTGTTGGCAATTGCCACAACATGACAGTTAATAACAACTATACATATAAACACTGTGTATAATACTATGCTAAATATTGTAAAACTTATATAAAATATATATATGTATATAGAAAAAAAACTGAATAAAATAACGGCATTGTTACGCCCACTTAATAGTGTCGTCAAATTAAATTTTGCCAGACTAAATTTAGTCAAAACAAAAGGAGGGAAAGCTTTACGAAAAAAAAGGCCAAACATGCAAAAATTTTTCGTTATCCTGGTTTATTGGCGAAGTAGGAAAGTAAAATTCTGTTACTTTTAAGTCTGGGTAACTATCAATTCTTTTTACAATACGATTATAGATTTTTATATTTTCTTTAAGATCCTACCACATAGTCTGATTGTTATATATGATAAATCTGAATAATGCCCACTGGTCCCAGCCCTTTTTAAGAAATATATTCTTAGGGTGGTCATCATAAATAAGATCATTCAATATATGTTCAAATCCACCCAATACCAGACTCTCTGATGTCGTACTCTCAATTGTTCATTCAATAAAGTTGATTGTTTCCTTAGAGGAGTTAGGATCTTTAAGATCGTATTCTGATTATTGTATATGATAAATCTGAATAATGCCGAAAAAATCACTTCTCCAATCACTTTCTAAGAAATCTATTCTTCGTCTTAGTGTGTTTATCATAAATATGATATTTCAATTAATTTTCAAATCCACCCAATACGAGACTCTCTAATGTTGTACTCTCAATTATTCATTGAATAAAGATCAACAACAAGATTGTTTCCTTAGAGGAGTTGGGACGCAAGTTCTGAACTTTTTCGTAAAACACAGTATAAATAATTGCAGCTTAATTTAGTCTACATAAAGACTGACCAGGCTAAGATTGAGCAACGACTACTTAACGGCCTAAAACTGAAGCTAAACTGGGACTTAAAAGTCTTTTCATTGAAACCAAAATGGCACTATGTAAAGACCTACGATTGGAGCTAATTTAAAGCTATATAAAGACCTACAATTAGATATAAACTAGGGCTTCATGAAGATAAACTATTAAAATTCTAATAGAAGTATATTATTATCATGGATTGTTATTATGGATTGAAACTATTATAAAGATTTACAACTGAAGTTAAACAAAGTTCACATATATATATTTACGAGTGATGGCAACCATGTCAATAAGAGAACCACGATTAATATAAAATTAAGACGATTGAATGATGATTGCAAAATGATCACTATTTCACTATAAAAATCATTGGCCTAGATAGGAAATCCTAAAGCCATAGGAATCAAATTTGCTAAAAGCCCTTACAGTCATTCTACAGATTCTTGATCCACACCAGAAGCTTTAGAAAAAGGTCGCGAATTATTGACATTTATATATCAATTTCAAGGCTGTTTCCAGATGATCATTCACATTTTTAACCTAAGGAAATCTTTAAAAGAAAAGTCCCTGGGAAATGTCCATAAAAATTCATACTGTTCTACGAAATAACTTTTTTACTTCACCAATACGATAGATATTTTTTTAAAAACTTGCCAACTATGGAAAATAACAAAATTATTATTTAAATACACCTCTCCAATGAGCCTGTTTCGGTTTTTATACATGTGTGTGTATGTGTGTTTGAATATATAAGCATTTTTAATATGACTTAAATAAATAAATAACGTTTTGCGATTTTCCCACAAAAACCGAAAAAGCAAATAAAAGAAATATGCACATAGAAGAAAAGAAAATTGCAGTAATATTTTCCATCCTGGCCACCACCCACATAGAAAATTGACAAGTATACGGTCTTGGATAGAAAAGAAAACTTTTAATGCGAGTTAACCAGGTAATTTGAAATATTTAGCTTGATGCGATAATTGCACACAAATGGAAATTAATTTGCTAACAGCACAGTAATTTTCAAAATATTATTTATGCCACCGCCATCATCAGCCAAACAAATAACCAACTTCATCATAAGGCAGAAGTCAAACACAGTCAGTCAATTTCAATAAGCAGGACTAATAGGACTAATGCGACAATAACAGCAACGAAGACGACAAAAACGACGACATTAATAAATAAAATCTTGGCTTATTTATTTATTTAGGGGCAAAACAATCACAGGGTTATAGATAGATAGAAAGATAGTTAAAGGCAGGAGATGGCAGAGATAGAGTAAAAGTTTTATTTGTCAAAAGCGCCTACTTATAGTGTTTTTATGGCTTTAAAATTTGCTGCTGTTTTACTAACATACAATGTAGTTGTGTCAGTTAACTTGTTGTTGGGGCAAAGGAACTGTTATTCGTTGAGTCTTTAAAGCCATTTTTTTTTGGTGTTTTAACGTACCAGCACAATGATGTCACCAATTTATTAACCCCTTTTTAAGTGGCTTATTTCTTATTCTGTGCTAAACCACTCCACCCCTTCTAGTTTTGAAGAATATACTTGTTTTATTTTATAGAGCAAAATATTGGAAAAAAAACTAAGACCTACTATGTGATACCCTACAAAAGTGTAGGTCCTAAAATAGGTAAATTTTCACAGATATTTCGGACGAAATCTTGAAAATTTCGATTTGTATTTTTATAATATAAAAAAGGATTTATAAATAAATTTAAAAAACACTAGATCTTTCAGAGGATTGAATAAGCGAAGTTGCGAAATCAATTTGGCACTTGTTTTTGTATGAAGATTTTCGGTGGATTGGGAAGGAAAAGATCGCTAAATTGTTTGGCAACTTGATTCAGGATAGAGGGAGGTCTTTCAGAGAGCAGAATTGATGAAAAATGTTTCAGAGGGTAGATTTACGAAAATTGCTAACTCGACTATTTAAAAAGGTGATTAGAAGATGGATGGACGGAGGGCTAAATAGAAAATAGAAGATGGTAAGATCAACTAAAGACTAGATTTTAAATGAGGATTTTCGTAGAGTTCGATAGACGAATATAGCTAAATAAGAATTGATTCTGGATGGAGGGAGATGACGTTAAAACGACTAGGGCAGCGATATTTTCGGATAGTGTTTACAAGAACATATAGTTGATCAGAGAGCTGACTTCTTCAAAATTGTGAACAACGGCGGTAACAACGTCAAAAAACTGGTCCAGCGTCAAAAGGCTGGAAAGACAGACAGATTAACAGACAGACGGACAGCCAGACATACAGACAGACAGACATACAGAAAGAGAGACAGACTCGGAAAATTAATCTGAATAGATGCGTTACAAATACCACAACCAAGGCAAAAAAAAAATATACTCCCTATTTTAATGGTATAGGGCATAAAGAAGAACGTATTTTTTATGACAGTTTCGTTACTGTTGTTGTCGTTTTGTTTTCGGCATCAAAATTGTCAAATTGACTTAAACCATAAATACTTGAACGCCAGCAAGCTTTAATAACAACAAATGACATGGTATGTACTCGTAAGTCTGTAAGTGAAAGAAATAAAACAACAAAAAGGTTGTTGAAATTATCATAAAAAACATTTTACGAGCACAAACGCATAACAGTACGTCCTTCTGTCTGTCTGTTAGACTAAATATATTTCAGCTTGTATGTAAATTGCGTTTAATGACAACAAAGTATTAACAGCAACTACAACAACATATATACTACGTTAACAACGCATATTTTGTTGATGTTGTTGTTGTTGTTCTTTTTATTATTTATTTATTTGACTTAACAAATTGTTAAAACAAAAATTCGTACCCATGAAAGGGGTAAGTTACAAAACATCTAACCATTCATCTTTACCCTGCCATCCTTAAACTCACAAAATAAATAAACTAATAACCAAAGAACAAAAAAAAAAACAAAAATTATAATAATAGTGGTTAAATATTTAGTGGTGACATAGTTTTACAAATGTAAAGAATATTAAATGATTTATTACAAAATAACACACTAAAAAAAAAACAAGAAATAAATACATACTTATGTTAATTTGTTAAGCAAATTGTTTTATACAAATTATAATAAATAATCTTGAAATACTTTTATAATGTATGTCTATGTAAATTATAATATTCACATGTAACTAAGATACATAATAAAACTTTTTTTATTATTTGAAAATCTAGTCAAAATTTATGTGTTACAAAATAGTAAATATAGTTTTCATTAAGATACGATAATTAAGTTAGAAAATTTCAATCCTTTTGGTTAATAAATTACTAATGAATTTTGAAGTCCTGTTGACTTTTTCATCTGCCCTTCTAATTAAACTAGTATGACGCACCAACATAACTTTTTAAATGAACTTCAAAAATTTATAAAAATCTCGGGATTGAGCATTCTTTAAGCTATCCACAAATCAGAACCATTCGTCTATGAAATAATTTAACAAAACCCAACTTCAAATTTTTTCCCAATTTTAAAACGCCAAAGATCCGAAATAGTTTTTGGCATTCATATCTACTAGAATATGACCAGATTTAAATAAAAAATAAACATTCTTACATTGGTAATTTCTGCGACTTCTGAGCTACATTTCACTTTTCTAAAATACTACAAACTATATTCCAGCCCAAACAAACTTACAAAACTTAAGCAAATGGAGTTTGAATACTAATTTTTGAGTTCAGTCCCAAAAGATTTTAATGCAATGCAAATATATTTTACATCACAACCGATTTTAATTTCGATCTTTCCTACGAACTTTCAAATCTTTTGCGAATGAAATTTTATGTTCTGGTTTCCCTTTTAGACAGTAGACCTGGTAGATGTATTCCACAATTACGTAGCGTCTAGAATGATACCAGTCGTGAGTCTTAAATACAGTTCTTTGAATTACATTACATTCCTGAGTTGGATTTTTCATTTTTTACTTTCCGCTCTTATCTTCCCCCGGGGGCATGTTACCTTGGTGAAGACTCCACACCTTGGTGTTCTTGCAATCCCGGGGTATAAAGAGGTGCCCAATACCTCTTGTCTGGCTGGGACTAAAAAATTGGTTACATTCTACTGCCTGGCTTAGTCCCGCATAATCCGGTACAACGGGTGGCTAGTTGCAGGCAGGACTATGTCCTGGCTGGTCAGTTGGTTGAGGTTCCTTCGGGATCCACGTAGTGGCTGTGGTTTAAACCCAAATTCGCGGGAAGAGTAAGTGGCGGTTAAAAGACTGACGTAAGGTAAAGTAAATATTTCGGGACAAGTTCGGCGCTGTTGCCGAAACATCAGATACCACACAGAGGAGTGACTGTGGGACTAAGAATGTGGGGTACGGCGGGCCTCACCAACCCGTTTACATATAATAAATGTGTCGTATGTTTTCTTATTGATGGATTCATAATTCGGGCCACAGGTTACATCTCTAGGTGCTGTTGCCAAATCAACAGAGGCCATCCAACGGTCAGAGATTTGATAGCTCGAATACTTCAGCAAATATCTTGTACATGGACCGGTCAAAACCAATGTATAAAAATTGCCACCTGAGTTCTTAATTGAAGGATAAATGAGCGATGGTAGACCGTTTTCAAGGCTACCCAGTGGAAGAAAAAGACCACCGTGGGGTAGGGCATCATCACGTAAAACTCTCAACATTCATTTACGCAGTTATGTATATTTCCATAACAACTAGGCGCAGTGTCAATAAGATTGAATAATATCGGTTGATGTGTATAAAACATCGATATTTGAGCAATACTCCTTCGACATTTAGACCTCCTGTATATAAATTTCAGATTTTGATCCAATTATCGTTCGCTTCAAAAAATTCTCGAGACGGAACAGAAGCTAGAGGAATAATTGGTAGACCGGATTATGAATCTATCAAATAAGCTACTACGTGCACCCAGAAGGCATCTCTCCTGTTGTAACGGAATATAAGGTTCACTGGTTGGTTCCTAGGCAAAAGATCGTCTAAATTTATTTGTATTGATCTTGATAACAGTGCAAACACGATCACAAAGGAACTGCAATTATTCAGAACTATTTTTTTTTTCGACTAAAATCTCTCCAGGTTTAGTTAAAGGAAACTTATATTACAAATTCAGTATACAGTGATGATTGCACTTATTACAAGCTCAGTACACAGTGATCATTGATCTACAGTTCAGTTGCTCTAGTTGGCTTTACAATAATCTTATGGTAATAGACTAAAGAGTGGTTATTTTGTTGTAACTTTCAATTAAAAAATAATATGTATTAACAGTAATATCTATTTATAATTCTAACCCAATTTCGATTTAAGAACAATTCAATTCCTCATTCTACTTAACGAATTATAGTGCCATCTAATCCCATACATTCACTATATGTGACAGTTGGGCTGCTTTATAAAAATAGGTGACAATATAATAACATTAGTGCAATTTTGTATTATTTTGTCTCGTCTACAAATTGTAATAAAACTAAGCAGGCTAAATGTTCATTTATAATGTCAGCTGGTGATTGATTACATGATTGTTAACATGCAGTAGTTGCGTCAAAGGATTTTAAAATCACTTGTGGCAAACAGCTAAATTTAGATTTAAAAAAAAGTAGACAATATGTAAGTGGACTTTAATGTCAGCTAAATAGAGAACAATTTTCTTAAAGAAAAAATTTCAGTTTAAATAAATGATTTCACAATTTCTAGCAGAAGTTTTTTTTTTCTTTCTTTTCTTTTTTATATTCAATTAATTTTCAATGCTGTTTGTTTGGCAGTTTCATGCTCTTTTTTTCTGTGAAAAACGAAGAAGAGGAAAAAACGCAATTATTCAAATAAAGATTATGGTTGCATGTTTAATGTTTCGTGTGGCAGGCGGCACAACTTTATACGCATAAGAAAAAAGCAGTACATTGAAAAAGAAAAAAAAAATAAACTAAAAAATTGACACATGATAAAAATAGGATTATAAGGATAACTGGCTAAAAGTGATGTTTGTGTAAAACTTATTGAGTGTGTCGTTGTTTGTTTTAGTTCGCAACAGTGGCTGGCAACAATAAACATTGCTCTGACTGATTGTCAGTCTGACACTGTTCATTTGCCAGCAACATGCGTAATTAACATGATGTTTTTGTTTTTAAACAATATAATGAAAAATTACCATAATTTCCGTTTCATTGAAAATAACATCGCAACATGGCACCAACCGCACCACCACAACAACTGTCAAATTCACAAATAATAAAACAAAATGTTCAAACTGAAAAAAAACCGTCAACCTGCGAGCCAGTACACAGTAGAGATAGATAGAAGGCCAAATTATACAACGTTTATTGAATTTTGTCAATGTTCCCGTGATACGAGCCATTTTAAATGTCGTCAGAACAACAGCGAAAAAAGCAAAGAGAACTTTGTACAAATGTTGCATGAAAGCATAACGAATGAAATCTACACATGTGTCTGTACCACATGCTGGCATACGTGGCTCCAATAACAGTACACACCTACGCCATTTTCATACATATAGAGTCAACTTTATACATCCATAAACAGCCAAACATACCTATCCTATCCCAATATATAAAGATATATGTACATTCATTTGAATCTCTTACAAAATACAACCAATACATGCCAGCAATTGGAAATTTATACAGAAAAAAACTACAATACATATTCATGTCCCTACTTGCAACACACATACATATATACTCGTACTTGTACACACACGCACTCAGCTATGCAAATGTCCTTTGATCAGTTGTAGCGCAAAATTTCAATTAACGACCATACATTTACATTCATTCATTTGTAACCCAGCAGCCGCCACCACACACAAAACTCGCCAGCATTATTTGCAACTCCAGCGTTAGCTGCCCACCAACAACATCACCATCATCTATAACAACAAAGAGCCACTAAAACATTTCACCATTTGTGCGAGTGAGAGTGTAGAAAACAATAAACATCATCAGTAAATTTTGTGGCTGACCCGCCAACATTATGTTGCAACAAGATTTATGTGGCAAGTTGCGCTAGAAGTTTGTCCGCCTTTTCGTAACGTTTAGTGCTCTAGCACTTTTGTGGGCAGTTTCCGATTGTCACTCGACATTTCTTATGGCCGAAACTTTTACAGTTTTCAGTATATTTCGGTAACGCCTGCCTGAACATTTCAAAACTTGTAATTTAATTTGCATAAAAATATTTTGCTGCCAACTAACTAACTACCATTGTCACTGCCCCTTCCAGCAGCCACCGTGTTCATTGTAGGAAAAAGTTTATTACAAGTAAACTAACTGTAAAATAAACTAAAAACCGTGTTTTTTGTTGCCAGTGTTGAACATCATACACATGGTTAACTTTCCGTTTCCGTTTAGTCCTTTAGTTTTAGTTTGTAGTTCTTTTAATTGTCTCCGAAAAGAGAGCAAAAAAAAGAATGCGAAGAAAATATGTTTAGTTTGAAAAAAAACTCCATTTATATTGTACATTTGTTGGTAATTAAGTTTTACATATGTAAAATTAAATTATTAGCATTAGAATGTTGAAATAGAAATAGATTTTTCAATGGCCGGTAGATATTAGTGTATTGTATTAGATTATGCCCAGTAGATCTTTAGGTAATTAGAAGTAGTGTCTGTACTCGATGCAGAGCAAATAGTTTTTCTACTATAATGAGCGATCGTGTTTATCACAGATCAAATACTCCATATATGAAATAGTTTCCCAAATATACATCTGTTCTTTAAATCGATTCGGTTTCAAAACCGAGAAGCTTCTAAAACCGAATTTGGTGTTCTGTAAGTCGAAAGTTCAGAAAAATAAACATATTTTTAATGAAAAAGAGTTTAAAATGTCCGTAGCATTTATATTAAGTTACAATTGTATTAAAAACTAAAAAACTAATTATTTAATTTATTTTAACAAAATTAAATTCGATTTCGGTTTTAAAACAAAAAAAGTTATGAGGATTCGGTTTACAGAACAGACAGGATATTCTCTGTTGTTTAGGTTAAGCCTCTTAAATTGTTTAACATATTTATTGTAATGTGTCTCCACTATGCTAAATCTATTCCAATTGCTTGACAAATATATATCTCTACATAAATGAATGATCGTGTTATTCATAGATCTAAATCTCAGGAACCACTGTGAATGGTTATTAAACACTTGACTAATTAATAGATCTTTCTTCTTAAATAAACGAAATTGCTCTCTACTGATCTTCACTACGCTGATACTACTCCAAAAGCTTGGCAAATAGACATTTAAACTTAAATGAACGATCGTGCTATCGATAGATCCAAATCTCAGGAATCACTTTGTATTTTTATAAATGGTTACTTAACACTTGACCAATTATTCATAATATCCTAATGCCTATTAAATATTTCTTCTTGAATAAACGATTCTGCTCTCTATTGATCTTCACTCCAAAAGCTTGGCAAATAAATATTTCCACTGAAATGAACGATCGTGCTGGTAATGTCTCTTACATGATATTAATGTGCATCATGTTTGCTATAGATCTCAATCTGAAGAATCACATCACAGATTTGATGATGAATGAAAATTATTGATTTTAATCTAGATATCTTAAGACATCTATGTGTGTATCTCTTTATGCAAAGATTACGCATTTCGTTGTCCTGTGAGAAGAATGTTTTGCACGTTCATGTACTCTACTTATCATTATTTAAGTGCATTGAAAATCTTATGAATCTCGGTAGTATTTTAGATCCAAAATTCCACTACGTAGGAAACTCGTGTAGAACTCTCAAGAACGAAAATTGATCTTTACAAGATCACTAAGATGTTAATCTATATTATTTACATCAGAGTAAGTATATACTTATAAAGGATAAATCTTTGAAGATCGTTAGAAAAATTATCAATGATTATGCTTCAGTATATAAGAATCATAAGAATGTAGTTCAGCAAACTGAACTGATTGTTCTCGTGTTTAAATAATTTATAATTAACCTATAAACATCAAATAAAAAATCACCTTTTTTTAAATACCTTTGGCAATTATTTAATTAATTACCAAGGTCATGTAATTATAGCAAAAAAAAATCCACAACACAAATAAATAAACATAATTTTTTGAAAATAAAAATACAAAACGTACAACAAGTTTAATTGTAATTACGTTTGAGTCATACCAATAAAGCCTGGGAAAGATTTAAACCCACACACTGCTCAAATATTAATAAAAAATAAAAAAAAATATAAAGAAAACTTAAAAACATGTCACATTTAATAAACAGCCCAAACAACTAGGTACTAATTGTTATTCCACATTTGTTAAACTATTAAAACAATGAAAACATTATATTACTTCCGCTCATAGTTGAAATTTCTTTGTAAAACCCTACACTTGCTTAAACATGTTTAAGTTCCTATCTTAAAAATTTCATCTAGAAGGTGCAATGACACAACATTTATGAGTATTTTCTCTCTAACAGATCTTTTAAGATTGAGGCCATTTATCATCGAATTTTAGAAGTGTTTTTTGTTTTGTTTTTGGGCGAATTGATGCACGTGCCTAGAAATGATAAACATAACACGTACTTGTGTTCGTTTTATTGTAATCATCACTAGTAGAAGTAGTTATTGTATTGAAATTCGTAGAAAGCCTTAGGAAGAGGATGTATAGTAAGTGATTATTTTAAGACGAGTTTAAATGTGTTCAAGTTTTAACACTTTTTTTAAAATATTTTAGAAATCTCAAAAGATATTATTTTAGTCAAATTTCAAAAGTGCTAACAAATGTAATGATATAAAGACTCCAAAGGTTCTTGACTAACATTTCTCTACTTTTTATTTTTCTACACACTGTTTCACGTATGACTGACAAATCTTCAACTCAATTCAGCTGCTTTAACCATACAAATTGCCTTAATTCTACTCGTATGTCATCCATTATGAATGTCTTATTACAACAACAAAAAAGCTCTTTTTGGTATCAGCTGAAGAAAGAATAAAGAAGTAGACATTAAAGTGTTTTTTAAGTTTCACACTTTTCAAACCTAAGAATTCTTTAATCTGGAGTGCGGTTTTCTTCAAACGTTTCCGAACATTTTCTAAGGTGTAAGTGGATAAAAGATGACTCTTGTTTTTTATTTTATTTTGCGCATTGAGAACCTATGTTTTTATGTGCTTTTTTAAGTGAGTGTATGTTTTTTTTCGTATTATTATAAACAAATTGTATTGTACTACATGTAGATGCTACATATGTGATGATGCACTTAGGAAATTGAGCAATAATATAATACTACATACAGGACATATTCACGTAAGTATCATATTAATATTATAGCATGCATACAAAAGCTTAGTTAAAAGAAATACAGAGTTTTAAAGGTATGGAAACAAAATTTTTGGATTTTAACATAAATTTATGCCATGACGATCTTGCAAAACCTCTTTGATATATGCACAACAGTTCATTTTTTCACAAACGAAAATCTTACAAGATCGATATGATCCAACGGGTTTAACGGTTTTTACCATGCATTTGTAAAACAAGATCTAGAGTTATTTGGAATTACAGAGAGAGAAAGAGATAACGACATTTTTGATTCAACAAGATCAGTGATATTTGCGTCAAAAAAGTTCATTGTTTTCTATGACTTTCTTGGCATTTATCACGATTGAATTAGAAAAATTAAGAACACACAATCCAAAGATATGTTTGGCTCATCAATCAATTGCTTTGCGACAATGGCAGCTCTATCAATGATTTTGGAAAACTGAAAATAAGATGTCAAAGAAAGAGATAAATTGAGGATCTTCCGATAATAGCTTGAGAGAGTATAATAGCTCAATCTATTGTTGTTAAATTAATCCACATTGAACCATCAATTTGAGAAGGCTAACAGAAGTGAAATTTTCATTCCCATTCTCGAAAGGAAAATTGCTATTATGAACTTGCAGTAAACAATTCATTCATTCACAATAGTTAATTGTGAATGCAACAGCTGTTCATTGTTTACAAAATCCACGAGAAAATTTCACAACAGGGAATTTTGTTTACGTTAAACATGTCAGTGAAAGAAAGAAGTGATCAATTCTCGATATTATAATATCAGTTTTATAATAGAAGTAATGATTTCGATATCAGATTTATAAAAATCTCTCACACAAAACTCGTTTCGAGACAACGAATATGATTTGGAACATCCACTAAAACCATATAATCCCAAGTCTATAATAACGAAAGATAGGATGTTATAATAGACGATCAACTCATGTACAATGTTTGATTAATCTAACGGGCCTTAGAAGTCCTGAAACATACATGTTCTTGATACAAAATATACGTTATTGAACGTTCGTGAACAAATTGAAGTGTGTTCCATACAATAGAAGAAAATTACATTCAACACCTTCCCCTTTTTCTAGTTGTGACAACTTTTTCCATTAATATTATAGAAAATACATATGTACATAAATATGTAGTACGGCTGCCATAAATATTGCCAAAAACTTTGATTTAACTCTAGATTAGCTAACAGCAAAAGTTAAGTATGTATTTATTTACAAAAATATTTTGAAATACTAAATTTCATTGAAATAAAATTATACAGTTTGTAGAGAGAGACGGAGAGAAAAAACAAAGATTTAACAGAATACAAAGAATTTATTTCTTAAAAAATGTTTATGTATGAATATTTGTTATATGCCTGGACAAAGACATATCAACATAATTGAATGGGGCCAAAATGATTTTTATTTTATACTAAAATTTTCCAAAAAATAAACATACAAGCTTACATATCACTCTTTTAACTCAAGAGTGACATAACTCTGAAAACATACTACCAAAGAGAATGGCTTCGGATATTTAAAATTAATCTGTTTAAATATAAAAAAATCAGCAAATTTTGAAAAAGAAAACCTGTTTAAACAAAAGGGTTTAGTAGGGTGAGTAGAATTCACTCGAAAAGCCAAGAATTTTATTTTAAGACATTCTTAATGTAAATCAATGTTACGTATGTAAGTGTAGAATATGTAATTTGTATGAGAATGTTGATGTTACTGATGATGATTTTCCTGATACTTGTACATGCAAAACACAATTTTGTTGTTGCTGCAAGTACTACCAATTGTGTTATTGCTGTTGTTGTTGTTGCTGCTGTTGTTATAAGGATTCTTTTGAAAATGTCAATTATCTTATAGGCTGACAAGTAATTTTAAACATTTAGTCGTATGCCAAAATATACCATTATTTCATATTCCATGCTATATTTAGTTTCTTTTTTTTGTTGTTGTTCTTCTCTCCGGTTTTTGTTTTTGGTAACATCCATTAAAACACATACATCTAAAAATATACACACATGTATACATTTATATACGAGGGCTGAGAGAGATAAGAAATACTCAATTCATTTTTTTGTAAACGGAATAATTAGTTTATCTTTAGATAAAGAACGATAACGTAAAGATTGATGCCAAATAAAATAAAAGGATGAGACAATTTGTATTCGAAATCTTTGTTTAAAATAGAGATTCACGATCGCAGTTCTGCTCCCCAGACTCTAAGTAATCTTAACAATTATCGAACCTCTGCTGAATAATATATTATCACTTACTCTTAACGATTTCACCTCGTAAATCTATAGAAAACATGCATAGTTGTGTGAGTAATACACATTAAGGACATTTTGTAGGGCAAAGTACTAAGTTTCCTCATCAGTTGCTTTGACTTCACATACACGCATTTACAATTTAGTACTGCTGCTGCTGCTAGCCATGTTGTGATTAAACTACCCCACATACTGGGCTCCATATACATCTATCCATAAACTAACACACTTACATAAAAACATACACATACAACACACACAAAAACAGGAACACTTAAATACAAACATAAAACAAACGTACAAATATGGACACTTCAAATTTACGCATCAGAGTTTATCCAAGGTACAGAAACTGTAAACGGACTAAATCACGCACACACATACACCCACATACCCATTGTCCAGCCGAAAACTAAATGTTAAAGCTAAAGTGATCCATACACATACATACAACACATAGACACACGTAGTATAGCCAAGAGTTATGGACTCAGCTCTGGCCAATTTAATTTTCTCGCCCAAACGCAGGCGAAACAAGTTCGCCCAGCATTTCCACATGATTTAACGTTGCCTACCGTAGGCATGAGGGTTCGTACACATACTTATATATCCTTACAAACATACATATACATTAAACTAAAATTCATATGTATACATATAAAACAAACACACATACTTATATACAATGCATGAACATTGTATTTACGTATGTTGAACTTTACTCGAACTCAGTACATACCCACATATACATACATATAGATATGTATGGGTAAATATTGTTTATGTGCCAGGCCAATGTTTGTATCTGGCGGTATCCATATTTTCTATATACGTTCAGTTGTCGTCCGTTTGTGGACAAAATTTTGCTCCATTAGAGCGAACAAAATTTGCATGATGACCATGATGATGATGTTGATGGTGTAGCCTGCAAATATTAAAAAGCAACAACAACAACATGACAAAAATAACGACTACGACTCGTTTGCAGTATAAAAGTTTTCCACTTCATTAAGTGGTACTTGTTTTGTATCATACAAGAAGAGAATGAACAATGTAGAATAACAAAAACAACTACAACAACAAACTATTGTGAAAACAAAAACAAATGTAAAATTTAAGTCAGAACATATAAGATGACTCCTCGAAGTTATTATTGCCAGATCAGGACGAGGAAGGGCAAAGTTTCTAAACATTCATAACTTACCCACGACAATGGAATCTCTGCTCCTAATTAATCCAATTCCCAATCGGCTAAATAGAGTCAACTTAGCAATTGCTTTATCAAGCAGAAGTTTTTAATGCAAGGCAAAGCTTCCAACAAGTCTAACCTAAAATGAAGAGGTCCTTAAGTAATAGGAAATTCTTACCGATATCGAGGTCAAAATGAACTTTATAGGACTTTTGGTTGAAAAACTAAGCTTTTTAAGCTCTTGGTGAAGTTTTTAACGAGAAGGACTAAATCAACACTTCCATTATGTGTGAAAAATTAGCTACGGATGAGATCTGAGGGGTTTAATATTTCAACTCTCTTTAACTGAAGAATAGCTAGGGAATACAATCCGATGAATATCGGATTGTTCTCGTCTTCTAACTACGACCTACACACTTATACTAACTAGGGAATACAATGCGTCGAAATGTTTTGGCTCTCGGTCGGCTAAAACTAATAGCTGGTTTCGCTTACGGTATTAGTATGAAGTAAGAACTTTGGACTCGTCTGGGAAGAAATTGTAACTTATTTGGTATACGGTTTGTTCTTAAAATGTTGGTCTTTTATACAAAAATTCACATAAACTATTTGGGAATTATAATACTGTTGAAACGCAGTATTACAAGAAAAAATAATAGAATTTAAAAGAACTTTAAAAATGTATAAAATTTAACAAGTAAAAAAACATTTATTTTTCTCTTAAAACTAACTAAACATTTCTATCTGGCAACTCTATTTAAAAGCTACTCCTATGAACACATCTAAACAAGTACATTCATACATATTCATGCACAAAGAATTTTGCAAATTTCATCTGTACAAATTGTCATTGATTTTCTTAGGAATGTAAAAAGTAGAAGACAAAAACAAAAAAAAACATAACCTCAAAACAAAATAAAAGAAGTACTACAACAAAGAAAGGACATCTGTGGTTAAACTCCAAAAACTATAGCAAATTTTAAAACTCGCATAATAAGTGACATCTTGCGTTAACTCTTGAAATTATTCTGTGAGTAAACCAACAATTTAATAGTGAGAGCAACAAGAATAAAACTCAACAATAATATTTGAGTACAATAAAAACTTTAGGGGTGTATAGTCAAAATCGCTCAGTACCATACAAATACACTCAACTAAAACACAAACTCAAAGAGCATATGAGTTTTACTAGGATACAACGAGTTGTACAGACAAAATTTATCAACTCTACAAATGGAAGCAAAGAATTTTCTTTGTTTTCACTAGAAATCTTCACGGATGTAGTTTGTGCTCTATAATGACTGAAAATATAATTTGAAATGTTTATTTCAACGGTGTTTGCTCAAATTTTTGGTGTAAATTTACGCTGTAGAGTGTCTAAGCAGTTTGTGAGAATGTGTAACTATGTGTGTGTGTTTTGTACAAACACTTAAACAGCAATTTTAGGGGTTGATTTTTTGTCAACTAGTCACTTGGTGGTGGGTGATTTGAGATATATTGTCAGGCCTAATGTCACCAATACAAAAATACTTGTGAGACGCGACATTCTTTTTAAATAGAATATATGACAAAATGGAGAAATCACAAAAATGTTTGTATTTACAAATGGCCGACGCAAAAAAAAAAAAAAATAAGACATAAAATTAATATAAGAGAGAGTGGTTGCAAAAGAATAAAAGAAAAAAATATACTTTTAACACAATCGATCCGCAGACCAATTAATTTTCTTTTGAAAGTGTGCAAAAATTCATTTAGACTTTATAATTGACACGTTTTTGGTTTTTAATGAAAGAGTTTTTTTGTGATTTTATTTGCAAATGTTTTTCTTTAACATTTAATTAAGTACATTTTTTATTAAAGGTTTAAGAAGGTTTATAGCTGCACTTTGTTAATGGCTATTCTCTTTGTTTCTACAAAAATTTTAGTTCAATTGACAGAAATTTTGAAGTAATTTTTCTAGGCAAATTGAATTGGAATTAAAATATAATGTTTGGTCGATATCCTGCACCGCCATTTGCTACTTAAGAGACCACTTTTGATTAGAAAGTCTTCTTTCTATTGTTTTCCGTAGGAAAACAGTAACCGACGGACACATTGCAATGACTACCAGATCTTTCTTATTCATAAGTACCGGCGGTTTCAACGTTTTGAAGACCAAGTTCATGTGATTTGAATTGAATTGAAGACCAAGTTCATGTGATTTGACGCTATAAAACATGTAGCTCCGAACAGGGACAGAATTTTCATAAATATATATTTTTGGAATAGATTTGCATCCGAATATCTTTATTCTCTATTCAAACTACTTAATCTCTAAAATTGAAATGTGAAATTCCGAAATTCAATAACTTTTTCAATAAGTTCTCTAAAAGTTTGATTACGTTCTATTCCAACAAGCTAATAATATAAGAAGAGCTTCATAGCAGCATACAACACAATGTTGTACAGTTTTGTGTGTTAGAATCATGAAAATTTCGGATGCACTAGTGTCATCACTACCGTTTTTATTCGCTTATAATGAACCTAACCTTTCTCTGAAACTTATTCCAATAGAGAAAGGTTATGTTAAGTAACCCGTCTTCCATAATATTTTGGGATATTATTCGTTTCCATATTCGACTGTGCTATACGAAATGTTTCGTTAATTTCCCCATATATGGCACTCATAACGTCCCAACAAAAAAAGAACTTCCAAAGAAGCGAAAAAGAAGTAGAATTTACTCCATGGAAGTACTGAAAAAGACCTGAAGAAGTGATGATTTTAACACAGGCTTGTCATAGGAGGGAAATTCTTTTTATTTGATTCCAAATTCACTACTTTTAAATTCATTCTTAGGAAGTAATTTTTATGCTCTTCTTTTGGAAGTTATTAGAAAGCGAATTGAAATAATATGTATTAACATAAACAAATAAATTACACACATTTATCAATCAACTTCAAAATAAAATGGATTTAATCCAAAAAATGTTAGTACAAAAATACCTTCAAAATTTAACAAAATTGGATACTTTCCGCTTCTTTGAGAGTTAATAATCATCACTTCCACAGAAGGTAAACAAATTCACTTAGTGCTACTTTTGAAGTAGTGATAAATGTTATTCTTTTGGAAGTACTTCGTTTTAGTTTCTTCTATTCTGTTTGTCCTTTTAGTTACAAAATATTTCAGTCTTTAAATTTGCTGGCTTTATTAGTCTTTCCCGATATTACTATGCCTCTATAAAAAAAAACAAATAATGAACCTACCGGAGGGTTCGATTTCCACCTGTGGCACTGGTTAAGGAGCGCACAACAGGTCCGATAGAGGCCTAGGTGTATTTCTTCGGATTTGATGTGTATACATACTCCTTTTAAAGTAACTAACTACTTTCTTGTTTTATAAAAAAAATATGATAACTTTTGGAATTCTAAAATGAAGGACAGGCTTTCTGAGATTTCATTCTTCTATCATTGCCTTTTGAAACAAATAACGCTTCCCAAGGGCCTTAATAAACAAAATTCTTTAACTTTTATTAAACTCTCACAACTTTAACCCAATAACACTTACACAACAAACCGGAAAACGGATATGACTTGAAAATTGCAACCCAACAAGAAAAACAAATCCACGTTCCATGCAAAAAAAAAGAAAATCAACATAACAACAAGTCTTGTTAATAGCACGAGTACATAAAGAAGCTTAAAGCTTTTTATCCCTACATGAACAAATAAACATACACACAAATTTTTGACCATCCTAAAAGCATGCATGTGTGTGTGTGTGTATATATAAATGTGCATTTTGTGTGTTGCATATACAGGTGCAAAATATATCATAGTTTTATTGAATTAAATGCATAGTGGAAATTTTGTAAATTTTTGACCGATTAAAATAGCTTCCAGGCAATTTACCAACAAACAATGATGAAGCATCATAAAATATGAAAAGTGAACGCGTCGATGCCGCTTCAATACCTTTCATTCTTGTTCAAAAATAAAAAGTTGAACAATTTTTGTTTTGATTTCTGTGTTGCACACAAAATTTTTGTTAACACACGTCAAATTTACAATTGCTATTTTTTTTCATAAAAAAAATCATACGAAAAAATACAAAACTTGCAAACATCTACACGATGTACATATAAACAATATAATACATATTATATGTATATATACATTCATACAAACTGATATGAAGGTATATGTTTATTATACAGGTACATACATATATTTGTTATTTTTGCAAGTATTTAGGCGATTATTTCATTGTGTAGTTATTTTAATTTTTGCCAATCGTTTTTTTTATTTTCTCAAAAAAAAAATATATATTTTATATAAAAAATATTGTTTTGTTTTCGTTTTAGTTGTTTGTTGTTATTGTTATATTTCCTATTAGATTTTGAGGCAATTTCATTGAGTTGTGAATATTTAAAGATGCCAAACAACAATTTGAAATTTAAATCGAAAGCGTGTTGAAGTGAAAGGAATGTATATTCAATTAACTTTCTCGCTTAAACAAAGACCAACCGAAAATGTTTTATTTCTTTTTTTTATTTCATGGCATATAATAAAATAAAGTTATTTTCACATATACAAAATACATACATGCACATGTATTCTTTAACACATACACAAACAATTTTTGTTGATGTTTTTTTTTTTAATAAAATTAAAACTTTACTTAATTTATAAGTAAATTTGCCAATAACCAACATGTTTTAAATGTCGGTTGTACATAAAAGAGGAATGAAAATTTAGCAAAGTAAACATGAATTAATTTTGTAAACTTTTTTTAGGTAAAAGAATCATATTTACTGTTAATTATTCATTTCGAAATAAACAACTTGAATCCTCCAAAGAAGCAGATTTTAACCGACATACGATTAGCTTGGATCCTTCAAAGAAGCAGATTTTAATTGAAAATTTCAAAATTTTTGTTCTGTAAAATATGCCCATTTTTCTACTTCATCGCATAACGGAATCTGCTTAATGGCATGTTTTGTCACTTTAAAAACACACAAGAAAAAAATCTAGTGATCGTGATTAAATAACAAGATTTCGGTGACTAATTCGCAACTAAATTTCTCATCTAATACATACGACTTCTCTAAAATACTTTAAATTATTTATTAACTAAGCTAATAAATAATTAAAAGTATTTTAGAGAAGTCGTATGTCCAAATCTAAAGTCCAAATTTGAATCGTGATCGGAGTTATTTTGATGCAAGATCCCCTTGCCTTACAAGGAGATCTTGTTTGGCAAGATCCTTTTGCCAAACAGTTTGATAAGTTGAAAGCTTGTCTTAAAATAACGTTGATTATTGTGTAAGAGGCATCGCACAAATCTGAAGCATAGATCCAACTAAACTTAATGTACAATCGGGGTTATAATGAGGTAACACTTGTCGTGATGAACTTTTTTTCACGATGGTACTTTGACAACCACAAGGTGAGCTTATTAGTAGACTAGACAGCGCCTCTTTGTGCACTTCACTCAAGTACTCGAGCTATCTAAGCTCTGATCATTACAGTCCTGTCAGATGGAATAGAACATACACTGGAAAAAACCTGCTGCTCACACATCTTATGTTTACGGATGTGTTCGCAAACCCCTACATTCATCCCGTATCGTTTACAGCAACTCACTTCCAACATTTAGAACCAATCTCAACACTTTGCGAAAATCGCAAAATTCCGGTAGACTTAAGGTATTAGTAATACCTAATTTATACCTGGTTTCAGTAACACCAACATCATCAATGTAATACACCGCCGGAGACAATCTGGATAATATTGACTTCCGAAAGCTCGTTGATATTGGTGAACAATTCACGAGATTGGCACAAAAGATCATGTAGATGAACTTTTAGAACATACTCAACACGAACAAGGCCATATTTCAAAATATAAATTATTATGCGGGCAATTAACGCTATATTCTCAAAAGATCCTAATACTCCCACTTGTCCTAATGTTCTCCAAAGATCATAATATGTACTCTCTAATGGCCTATGACTTGTGCAGTTAAACCGGTAACTATCGAAATCACTATAAAACTTTCAAAATATTAAAGTTTAAACGATCTCGATTATGTTGACCTCCGGAAAGCCCGGTGATATTGCTGATCAATTCATGATATTAGCATGAGGCCATATTTCTAAATATAAAATATTATACAATATTCTGAAAAGATCATAATAATTGTCTCAATATTCACAAAAGATCATAATACTTACTATCAACTCCGATCCATTCTTTCATAATTAGATGACAAATTATTTTCCCCTAGTTATGTTTAAGCGTTCGAAACTATTGAAATAAGCTGCTTGATTATGGACGTGCGATGAGTGCGATCCCACAAATTTGATTTGCCAAACGTTAGATTGTTGGCCTGACAAAATTAAGAGCGAAAATAGCTAAATTTGAATTGAAAATCAAAAACGTTAGTTAAGGTTTTGTAATCAAAGAACGTTTAATAATACAAATCGGGTGAAGTGTGTGATATGCCTGCAATATGTTGGTCAGAAGTTTTTTTTTAAATTTTGAAAGAATTGCGAAGACAATTTCATCTCCTATCCAAGAAATTTCAAAAGAAAATCTATCATTTTTAATAAGAACCCCTTTTATAAGAAAACCAAACCTAAATCGAAAAGTATTTGAGAGCTGTTATGTTGAAAATGCCAGGATTTAAGACAAATTAATAAGGAGCCAAACAAGTCTTAAGTAGAAAACCGAAGAAATTTCCAATAGCTAAACATGTTGGATTAATTTTAAGAGGGACTTAGAGATTAAGTCATATCAAGGGAAGAGAGTTTAAGAACGTAAACTTTGAATCTAAAAAAGGAGTTGATTTTTTTAATCTAATAAAATTGCAAGACTAATATCCCCAAAACTTTCCAAACTATGACAAAGATAATGTTGCGTCATAAACTAACATTTCCGGAAATATTCCTCAGTAGTATTCACAGAAAATTTTGAACCCTTATCTACATTCTTCCTCCTAAAATTTTAAAATTTATCCTCTTTTTTTTCCTTCGCTACATAATACCAATTATAATATTTGCACTTTAGACGACAAAAAAAATAACACACAAAGGAACTTTACATAGCAAAAAATGTCCTTTCATAATGCAATCTCTATTGAAGTTTTAAGTGACTACAGCATTCAATTAATTTTAGTACCTTTAGACGGGTCCACCATAACACATACATAAATACAAACTTAACTGTATTTCTGATTATTTAAATAAATAAATGAATGCAAAAAAAATGTCAACAGCACCAATTAATTCTAAAACGAATATAAGCAGCAGCTATTTTTTTATTTCCTTTTATAGCATGTAAAGTACACCTTCTTTCTGAAGGATTTCTGTGGGGTTTTTTCCACAACTTACTCTTAATATTTTTTACATACTTTTTACTTTTTTTCCTATTTATACTTTTGATTTGTATTTGAGGTATATGCAAATGTTTGTTGTTGTAAAATCGATGGGCACTTTTAACAATTTGTGGACTTAAGAGAGAGACCCCTTACAAAAGTTGGAGTGGCAACAACGGTAATTGCTTAATTAAAATTATAATTTTAATAATAAATATAATGAATGCACAAATGTGTAAGTGAAGGTATTTGTTATAAATGGGAAATTTTCGCAATTTATGTAACGGAAATGTAAAATAATATTAAGGAAGAAAATGTTTACAATTATGAAATCGAAACGTAAGGCAACAAATTAACAATGGGAAAAAAACTGTAATACAAAAAAATTACTCCTAATTGCTGGCTTAATAATAAAAAGGGATGTTTTGATTTGGTTTGGATGATTTGCTGGTATATGTTTTAATAATATCCCACAGGGCAATACACCCAAATCAAATACATACATTTCCTAAATTAAATAACGTACATGGACATAGCATAATCCGTATCATATCATATCTAAGAAATACCAATTTATCATCAAAATAAAATACGTGGAGTGCGCATTTACGCGTTACAAAAGGCAAAACCATCTTCCTTTTTAAGTTTTTTTTTTTTCTTTTTTTGATATAGTATTTATATTGTGTTATCCTTTTTATGTTGTTGTTGTTAGTACGTTTTTATATTAAGCGCTTTGCCAAAATTGATTTCTGAGCGTTTTAATCAATCCCTGACATGTGCAAAGCCTTAAAAACCCTCAACACCGACATGTTTTCATTATTCGAGCGTGATTATTAAGACTTCAAAATTCCCAGTAGAGTACTGTAGTCTAATACAGATGAAAAAGAAACCTGGCCTCACACCCCCAGTGTGGATATAGAATGGTAAACTACCCATGTTTGTAGACAAAAACAACTTGTGTAAAGCAGGAGTAGAGTATCAGTAAGTAAGCACTTACACACATATGGATAAATGTCTGTCCGTCTGGTTGTCTGTCTGTCTGTCCGTCTGTCTTTTGGTGTATTTATATGACTCTGACATCTACAACTACCAACAACACTACAGCTATAACAACAACAACAACAATTACTATGTTTCTAAGGCAGCTTAACCAAACAAAATCATAACTTCTATGGACTCTTGGAAAATCGTCAATATTATATACAATGCCATCACCAACAACTCCTTTGGCAGCATTATCATCATCATCCTTACAACAACCATCATAATCATCATCATTCATTCAGCAATATGGCAGTTGTATGTTGTTGTAGTAGTAGTGTAATCATCAACGGAAATCAAACAGACAAGCAGTTGAGCCAAGTGGAAAAATAATGAAAACATTCGTAAGCATACAAAAACACAAAACACACCACTGGGGAGGATATTGAAATCGATCCAAGTGTATAAAAGCGCTATATACCATAATGAAATCACCGTTCAAATAAATATACATACAAACACACATATATATTTATATATTAACTCATACTCAAACCATGACAAAAACTGACAGCCGAAGGCCGTACACAACCCAATCCAACCCCTCAACAATCATGGCTTTTATGTGCACATGGTTTCCAAAACAATGTATATAACCATATACATACATACTTACAATCATCTCATACATATTTCTAGTACTATGACTTGTTTACGGACGTGAAATGGTAACGCCAGGGACACTCTAACATGTACACAACAACAGCAACTAAATAGAATAAAAAAACTCGAATAAATACCATAGGAAAACAACAAAAACAACTTCAATCCAGCATCGTGAAAGCGAAGGAACGGAAACTGTTTTGTCGTTTGTAATCTATTTACACACAAAAAAATCTCGACAAAAAAACATTAAAAAAGAGATCCCTTTTATTCAACAACAGCAACACTCGACAGCACCACTCATCATATTCGAGACAACATTTGCGCCCAAGTGCACACAACACATATACCAAAGTTATAAACTTATTCACTATTCACAATAATGCACCCTACACGAAGGATACTTATTAATATAATCCTAATATTTGAGCAATTTTCTTTCGAATGATTTGTTTTAGATTAAAGAAAAAACTATATAGTTTTGATAAGATCACATCTCTTTATGAGATTGATCAGTGATCGATAGTCACTGTCATTATTGACTATAATTGTATATGAAGTTGAATTCTTATTGTAATGAAACCCGATCAGGTTTCATTTGAACAAGATCACATCATTTAATGACATATATGATCGAAAAGATCTATCCGGTAGAATACATTTCCATACTGGGATTTTCGAAATCTTAAATCATTCAACACCTTGCTTTCTGGTTTATATATCAGTGATTGATTCGTTAACACTTCCGGATTATAATCAAATCTTGTGACGTAAAATATTATTGTAAAAGAAGAAGCACATAACTTAGTGAGATCAATTAATGAACCCTCATTTAGATGAGATCCAATCTATTGGCTTTTTCTATCAAATTAGTAACCTATGCCCAATTCCCTGACTGACTTTCGTTTGATTTGGAACAGAAGAAAAATTATGTATGTATATGATTCCATTGAGACAAGATCACATTATCACTGAGGGAGATCGATGAATTATATCAAGGTTAGATGTTTGTGAGATACAGTATTTTGCAAACACATTTCACATTTAAGAAAATTTAAAAAAAAAACAACTTAAGGGAAAAAATCTTATAATTTCAAAGAATACGTAACTCATACAGTCGGTATGTATCTAATATATATCTTCACGCTCTTATTTTAAGGTATTTTAGATTGTTAGTCAAAAAATCAACTGTATACATACGGATGTATGTACATATGGACGTATGAATGTATGTACAAATAACTCCCTATTGCTAAAATTGCTTATTTTTTCTCATTTTGTTGAGTATTTTCACAACTGTCATCACTGGTGGGAGTCCTTTTAAACAACTGTATGTATGAATAGAAGTTTGTGTATTTACATACATACATCTTTTATTTTTGTAATAGACACATACATACGCAGAGATAACTTTTCTTTCCTTTTATTTGTATATGTAGTATATATGTATTTATGTGTATGTCTGTATGTATATACATATTGACAACTATATTTATGGGGTGGCAAATAAAGTGATGATGCTGATGACTGAGATGATGATGATGAGAATGATGTTATGTACATAATTAAGTAAATACATACTTGTGATATGTTTGCCATCTGTACGTGTGTCTATATGTATGTGCGATAGTGGTATGTATACACAAATCTGTATAAGTCTATGTACATGTGTTTATATGCTTGTGTGCTAACGAACGTGTTTGGTAAATAACACGTTCAACATGTCGCTAAAATTCACTGCTGCAGGGTTGAAAAAAAAATACAAACTACGACGCCATTATGAATTTATTGAAGTGTATGGAGTGTTAATTCCCTTTTAACTGTAATGAAAGGCATCCGATTTATTAATTTATGCAGCATTAAAATTTTCTGTCAAAATGCCAAATGATGTTGATATTTATACCCCCATGCCTATTATTTCAGTCATATCCCTTAAGTATTACTTCAAAATTGTCAATTAACAAAAAAAGAGAGGGTTGATATTTGTTAAAAGCTTAGAATTGTTATAATACCCGTATCTATAGCAAAATTGATAGATGGTCTAATGTTCTCACCAAAAAAAAACCTTTTCATAAAAAACACTTAATTTATCTGTCGAAAAAGACAGATATTTCTAGAAAACTAAAAAAGACATAATTAATTAAAATTACTCCATAATGGAAAAAATAAAATACTCTAAAATAGATTTGCAGTGGAAACTGTTTGTATTTACATCTTTGGAATATAGAAACACTATATTGCCAAAGAAATTATACCTAACAAGGTAAAGCGGAACATAAATAATCCTTGTCCTAATTATTTATATAAACAAAGAGGCCATGACATAGATTTTTCCATGAAGAAGTTTCATCATTTTCAAACTAGTTTATATGCTTATTTTTCTCTATCAAATATCCTAGAGTCTTTCGGTTGGAACCCCACTAAATGACCTATTATCTATCCATACATACATTTGGAGCGGATCTACGGGGGAAGGTAAATCCCCCAATACCGAAAAGTTTTTATATAAAATATTAAAATGAGGAAAAAGGAGAAAAAAATAAAAGAATTCTCTTCCCAAACGCTTGAGTTGGATCCGCTTCTGATCTACACCAATTACATGTCAGACAAATAATATCATCCAAATGTTACATTACTGCAAGGTATGAAACAGGAGTACAAGATATTTTTAGTTTAATATCTATCAAAGTTTTTCTATAATATTTCCATTATATTTAGAATGAATGATTTTTAAGGACTCTCTATTTTGCCATTGTGAAACCTATTTCGAAGTTCTGAAGATTTCTAAAAGAGATTGTATCAAAATATCTAAATAAAACTGTGACAATATTCGTTGAAGGAGAGTCCAAGCCAAGGAAGTTTTGATTCATATCTCTTGATATCATGCTAATAAATTATTAAATCTGTATGAATCACATACAGCAGTAAAAGCTTAAAGAAAATCATCCAAAGAATGTTCAATTATCTATCAATTTCCATCTAAAAATTTACTTTGTGCTACTTTTGATAAATTATATTTTTTTGTTTTGTTTATTTTTGATGGGAATCCAAATCTTATTATCGAAAGAAGTAAGCTAATTGTTTGAACAGAGTGGGTTTAATTATTGACCGATCCTCAGAAAATTGTTAGTTGTATTGTTTTTTCTGAGCCTAAAGCATTAGCATTAAAGTAATTTTCTAAAGGGGACCTTATAAAGGGAGTAGGGTCAAATGCACTGTTCCCCACAAAAATAGGTAGAGAGATTTTAACTCAGACAAAACTAGTTTATTACGAATTTTATTTATCGCATTTCTGAGCCAGTTATAAGCGTTAAACTAATTTTTTAAAGGGATATACTTATAATATTTGGTTAAGAAATTTACGTTCACATAAGACTTATTTATGTAGATTTTCGTTATACTGGTATTTTTACACCAGTTATGACTGTTAAATCTATTTTCCAAATCTAGAATATATCTACTTTCATGGGTCTTAGGCGAATATTTCGATGTGTTGCAAACGAAAAACTAAATACCCCATCATCATCTGTATATAAACTGACAATCGTTCGGACAGACATGGTTAAATCGTTTGAAAATCTAAAATTTATCTACTTTTATGGGTCTTAGGTCTATTTCGATGTGTTGCAAACGGAATGAAAAAACTTTGTACTCCCCATCATTTTTATATAAACTCTTAAAGAGACAAATATATGTTCAAACAGAATATTTATGAAAAATTCAACTGTCAGCTACTTCCGTGTGGTCCCTATCGTGATTTTAACAGACAGACTTTATCTACATAGGCGAATATTTCGATGTGTTGCAAATGGAATGAAAAAACTATACACCTCCATTTTTATATAAACTGTCAAGAGACTAGACTATGTTCAAACATCTCGATACGCAAACGAATGTTTCATTCAGTTTTTGTAATGATATGTTCCGATTAGCATGCGGTAATTTAACCTAAAACAAGCCCGAATCCAAGAAAGAGGGGGATGTTGGTTTTGAAATGAAATTTGCTAGATCCGCGGCTGGCCTAAAAACTAAACCATCGAACGATGTTATGAATAAACTTTTAAGTTTCCTAGCAATATAATTATTGATAAGAAAAGAATCATGGACATTTTAACAAGAATTTGACTCAGCACAAATGTAAAAATATCTAAAATGTTTTTATCAATTTGGTAAATCTAAACATAAGCCGTTGACTTTAAGTTGTGGTCTGCCTTAGAGACGATTAGTGTAAGAAATTTACTAAAAAGTTTTTCATTAAGAACGATGTATTTTGATTTTAATATTTTATGAATAAGAGTCAACAAGTTTACGCCTCAAGACAACTTGATAGGTATTTGATATATGCTCTTTATATATTTTTTGGGGGTTTCATATATGTACATATATAAATATAAATGCTTTAAGCCAAGTCCGTATACGAAATTTCTGATACTTCGTTTCTGAACCTATAGCGTTTATTCTTTACAATAAACGCTATAGGTTCAGAAATAGAAGAGATCGCTACTCCTACTTCTTCTTCAATTGAAGATTTTAATTTTTTTAACATTTTTGATTTGATGGTTATTTGAGGAACTGGAATTACTTGAGGAACTGAATCCTTCATTGGATATATATTATTATTTGGTTTTAAAAAGGGATTTAGATTTTTTAAGGAATAACCGATATACGAGAGGATCACTGCTCCTACTTCTTGATCATGTTAATGATTATGTTATGTTTATCACAATTTTTTCAATAAACCAGATGATTGATAAGTATGTACATATTTCTAAATCAAAAAAGTTCATTATATTTAAAGTACAGTTTACATAAAAGCATAAAAAACTAACTTAAAATCAAACAGCTAATAAAGAACAGTTTATGTGTATTTATGACTACTTATGCATGTATATAAGGGGTGTGTGTATTTTGCAACTTATTATTACTTACAAAACAAATCTTTTGAATTTCTATTGTTAAACATCTATAAATAAAAATCAACAACTACAACAATATAATCCGCCATTATACTTGCAAATCATTTTTTGCTTTTCATTTTTCTTATTTTTGTTTTGGAAAATCCTAAATGTGAACTTAATACAAAGTGCACACAAAAGTCCTTAATACAAAATGGTTGACAATTGTAACAGTGCTATTTAGCTTTTTTTCTATGTATTCATATTAGGAAAAGAGAAGTGGTGATAGGGTGGCTGCCTGCAAGCACTAAACATTGTAAGTCGTCGTATGATTTCAGGCCTATGGAAAACAAAAAAGAAATTGAAAAGAATGAAAAAAACACCCAACAAATTACTGCAGCATGTCACCACTCAGTCAACAACTCACTTGCAAAAATGTCGCATAATACAAATCCTTAAACATAGAATCACATACAAACATATGTACATATGTGCATATAAACATGTATAGACGTTTTTTTTCAACATATAGGTCTTGTTGATGATGATTGTTAAAGAAAATTTCAAATCATTTCCAAAGGACTTGATGAGCAGCTTGTTAATGATTTGTGGGATCGTACGACGGGCGGTTGGTTGGCTGTTTGGTTAGATTTGCTAAACAAAACAAAATTTACGAATGAATGCATATGCCTGAATGAAGGCAAAAGACAAAAAGAAATGAAAGAAATTAAAAATTGAAATTCAACACAGTTGTAGAAGACAAGGTAGTGGTAGTGGTAATACTTGATGGGTTTGCTAGTAGGTTGGATTGGGTATAAAGCTCAAGTGCCACAATATGACGGATTTCTGATTTTAATTACTAAAAACTCTTGAACGTGTTCAAAGGTGGAAATGTGCGCAATATGCAAATTAATCTACTTCCTACAAAATATATTTATGTGAATTATGAACGCGTCAAGGACTTCTTTCTACCAACATATTGTTCTTTGTATAATACACAACAAAAACAACAACTACTACAACCAACGACATGATGATAAACCCACCGAAATACAACAACAACAAAAACAACATCAACATAAAATAAAAACCTCTGACAAAAGTTTAAGAGGCACACTCTTATAAACGTCGAGAACTCCCAGTATTTTCAATTCATTCATTCATTCGTTAGCGGATTTGTCGAGGGTGCTATTGTCCCACAATGAGAAAGCTATATAATACCTTTACAAATGCACACGTACTTACACATACATTCATACACATATGTACATACTTTTAAATCTCAATTAGAAAAATTTGAAGGATTTTACAATTCTTCCTTTTTCCAATTCGCTGCAATATGCAATTCACTTAAGCTAAACATGCCACATACACACAAACATTCATTCATTCATTCATATTTGCATGCAACATTAAGATCAACCTAACGATGATTTTATTTGCAACATACACTTTCTATACCTATGTATACGTATTTACGATTTGTATATTATTTGTCTGCACTCTTATCTAAAATATAAAATGCAAAGGAAAAAATATTTATTATTTATACAATAGATTTTCTTTTATTTGCAAAATCTGCAAAAAAAAATTAAAAGAAAACGAGAAATTTTTTTATAAATTGAAGTATTTATTATCATTCAATATGAGTGTTTGTATGTATGTGTTTTAAATACATACTGATTTTTATATATAAATAAAACTGTTTTGAATATCAGCATTTTTTCTATTTAGTATTTTTTCCTTTTCTAATAAAAGGAGCTTGACTTCGTAAAAGAAATTGAAAAAAAATAACGGTCTAAACAGTGTAACTGTCAATTGATTGGAGATTTTTTTCCCATTAACTTCTATAAAATTCCGTGAAAATAAACTGAGAAAAATGCTAGAGTAAAAAAATTGCTTCAATTTCTAAATTCTGGAATGAAAAATTTCTTTAATTTCTATTATAAGTTTTGAACGAAACTAGAAGCGATTTTAGTTTTAACATTTAAAGATCACTTCTTAATAGAATATTATTGAACATCAAAATTTATGCCACAAAATATAAAACAGATTTTCGCAATTCCATCAATTCGAACGTTATTTAAGAAATCTAGAGCAAACTTAAGTATTTGCTAATTAAAATCTATAATTGAGGGAAATACATATAATTGATCACTTTCCCTATTTAAAGTGAAAAATTAAAGTGTTCGTAGATTTTCTCAATCTGATATGTAGGCGTATTTACTTTATTTCTCTAAGTGTACGATGATGATGATGCTATTTGTTTGCTGGCACTTGATGGTACACAGTTTTATGCCATTAAGTAACGGAAATGTAAATAAAACATCAAACACCATTCGTGCACTTGGTGTAGTAAAGTTAGGAGTTGTATGTGTATTTATAAAATCCTACTAAGAGACTTACTGTTTTCATACAAAAAACATCCCATCTAACCCACCACCCACTACTATTGCAATAGATCTGGGTATCATGCGATTATATTTTGGTATATTCAACAAATATGAAATTTATTTTAGACGAGTTTGCTCTTATTCTGTTATTTGTGTACGTACATCAGTCCTTTTATTTTTCATATACACTCGTACATACATTTAAGTTGTAATGCTGTTGTGATGATGATGATGGAATATTTTCAATTTGAATTGAAGAACCCACCCAGCAGTCATGTTGCTGACAATGCTTCGTTGAACTAATTGCAGCTTCTTAGACTCTGCATTACACTTATTAAACATAATGAGAGGTTTCATATTCAGCACAATAACTTGAGTTGATTTGTTAATGCTGCTGCTCTACTGCTGCTGTTGCTTTTCTTGATGTTAATAATGTTGAGTGATGTGATTGTACAAACTTAAACAATGACGACAAAAGAAAAACAAAATGGCGACATCTACTAAGGCAAATATGTCGTCAATAACTTTGATTATTTACGCAGAACTCTTTTAGGGATTTAATTTCTAAACTAAATTGTTATGACCAAATAAAAATGTCGTTAATTAAACAATGTCAGTTCAATAGTATTTCGTATTTCTGGTTATAAAATCTTTGGATGTACAATTATTTAATTTATATTTCAATTTTACAAAAATATATCCTAGAACTGAACTAGACCTGAACTAGAACTGAACTAGAACTGAACTAGAACTGAACTAGAACTGAACTAGAACTGAACTAGAACTGAACTAGAACTGAACTAGAACTGAACTAGAACTGAACTAGAACTGAACTAGAACTGAACTAGAACTGAACTAGAACTGAACTAGAACTGAACTAGAACTGAACTAGAACTGAACTAGAACTGAACTAGAACTGAACTAGAACTTAACTAGAACTGATCTAGAACTGAAATAGAACTGAACTAAAAATAAACTGGAAGAACTCTTTTACTCTGAAGTTAGCAAATATTGGCACTGATTCAGATTTATTTCTTCGAAGGACAATTTCTTTTAATGGAAAGTATATAACACAAACTAAACTTATTTGAAGCAATTTTGTATTTTATTCCAAATTAGTTTAACATTTATACATACTTTTACTTTTTCTGTAAAACTTTTTGTTGGAAAAGTTACACACAAAATGTCTCTCATAAAATCTGTATGTGTATGTGTAAATATTACATTTATGTGTTTGTAATAAAATGGCTGACAACATAAAGCCTTAAACCAAAATAAAGAAGAAGATAATGTGTGAAAATGTAAACTTTACTTTTAAGTGATAAAAGGAATATAATTTTTTATTTCGATAAACTTTTGTATAGACAAAAGATTACTTTAAGAAACAATTAAATTATAATGAGTATTATTACACTTGAATAGGCAATTTATTTAAGAATAATTAATTTGTTTATACTTTATTGAAAACTTATCTCTTTCTCTTGACATTTCATAAACTTCTTAAAATTGATTAAATATTAAATATCGGTATTTACCATTTCAGAAATATTAATACAATATTCCTTGCCTTTACTCCCTGCTACTGCATACAACCTATTAAGATGCAAAAACTGCATCACAAAAGAAAATGTCCCTTTTCCCTTTAGAGCAACCATTTAAAAAATTAATAACAATAAAAACAAAACGAAGTTAAAAACATTTTCGTTTATCTTTATTGTTCATCTCGGGCAGCTAAATTTAACTTATGTTATTGATACCATCCAAGCTATTGTGGTCGTTTGAGCACCGGTCTTTATCGCCCGCTTTGAAATATGATACGGTTTCATTGTGAAAATATACCGCCTGGACGAAGGTTTTGATTAGCTATCAAAGATTAGCTATTACTCTGTATATTTAAAACCTACATACATACATACTTAATAAAATAAAAAGAACAAGGACTCGAAATCAAAAATACAAAACTTACTGATTGTTGACAGCAAATTGCTTTCATGTATGTCTCAACATACTCGTACATGTACAAAGTACACCTTGGTTATATGATCCTTTAACTTATTCCAAAAAAAAAAAAGAGAAAAAAATTAAACGTTTCGCTATCGTTAAGACTACATATTTTTGTTTCGCACAATTATGACTTGCGTCCCCCTCAAAAATCATACAGTTCGGAATACATGAAAGACAGTCTTCTAGCTTATATTGCCGGATATAATAAAAGGAATGATACACATAGGATAGACATACATATGTTACTAGAAATTTGTTAAGTAATATTGGAATATGTTCCTACATTTTCTACAGGATGGATTTCATACAAAACGTAAATGCACATTAAAAAGTTCTCATTTTTGTAGTGGAAGTTGTACAAGGTGTTATGAGGATAAGTTTTAAAAAATTTGCACTCATGATCTATTAACTGAACTAAAACTGATCCAAAACTGTAACTGAAATAGAAATAAATTATTACCGAACTAGAACAGGAATTGAACTAGAACTAAACTAAAATTTAACTAGAACTAAAGTAGAACTATACTATTATTGAACTAAAACAGAACTAGAACTGAACTAGAACTGAACTAGAACTGAACTAGAACTGAACTAGAACTGAACTAGAACTGAACTAGAACTGAACTAGAACTGAACTAGAACTGAACTAGAACTGAACTAGAACTGAACTAGAACTGAACTAGAACTGAACTAGAACTGAACTAGAACTGAACTAGAACTGAACTAGAACTAGAACTGAACTAGAACTGAACTAGAACTGAACTAGAACTAGAACTAGAACTAGAACTGAACTAGAACTGAAATTGAACTGAACTTGAACTGAACTAGAACTGAACTAGAACTGAACTAGAACTGAACTAGAACTGAACTGGAACTGAAATAGAAATGAACTGGAACTGAACTAGATCCCTTTAGCTTTAAAACATAGGTACGATGTTATCTTTATTATTTATATCGGTAAAAATGGACTCCCAGAAAAAATGCGAAGGTCTGTCGCCACTCAATTTCAAAAAACATTAAACAGTATAAGGAAGACTTGACTGTTAAATTAAAAAAAATATATATAAGTTCAAATTTATGATAAAACTTATCTACTGGGAGGCATTTTTTACCTCCGGGTAACGATTTTTATGCGGTAGATGAACAGCTCATAGTGTCTTGATATTTCTAACCGATTTTTTATGAAAAAAGGATCTTTAGTGGTATTCAAATAATAATGACAATTTTGAACCTCAAGGGACAAACCTAATAAGTAACGGAAGCAACAATAAAATATTTACTGGGAGGATTTCCGGAAAAAGTGGATAAATTTATAAATTCTTAAGGAATTTGTACAGTATTTGAATAAATTTACTTATTTTTGGAAATGTTTGTATTAAACGGTTTAAACTTTATACAAGTATAGGTTTTTTGCTGAAACAGTCCTTAAATTTCTCTCCGTAAAGAAATACAAATTTCTAAAAAAAACCATTGTTAATTCCAGATCAAATGAAAAATTAATCAAATTTTTTAAATTCAATCAAAATACATTTAACAGGATTCATTTCAAAATTAAATGTTTCACCCCGAAAACATTTATTACATTATTTTTTATTCCCATGCAACGAGGGTTACCTGTACAATCTTCTATATAATAATAAATAGGAAGAAATACAAGTACATCACACGATAACCAACGCTACCACCACCCAACAAATTTTTGAGGGGTTGAAAAGGAATTTTATACACAAAAATATATTTTTGTAAGTTTATATGTATATATGTCCTTATATACTAAAGACTATGACAACTACAACCACCACACACCACCCCAGTGCGATTGAATATTATATTTTGTATGACTTTGGAGTGACAACCTTTTCACTTTTGTCTTTTTAATTTGCGTTTATCTCCCTGAAGGCTCTTCAAAATACAACAAGAAAAAAATCATGACATGCCAACGACGATCTAAAGCAGAAAAGCCATTTTGGTTTTTTTTTATTTCATATTCTTTGTTTTTCCCATTTTTATCAATTTTTCAAATTGTATGGAGAACAATGATGACAAAATCTCTAACAAAAAAAAAAGATATAAAACATTTTGCCCATATCTTCAAACGGTTGTTTTAGGGAATGATATGCAAATTTTATATGCACTGAGAAAAAATGAGAATTGTAAGGATTATAAAGTTTTACAGATCAATTGAAGTTAACTAAATATGAACTAGAACTAAACTAGAACTGAACTGGAACTGAACTAGAACTGAACTAGAACTGAACTAGAACTGAACTAGAACTGAACTAGAACTGAACTAGAACTGAACTAGAACTAGAACTGAACTAGAACTGAACTAGAACTGAACTAGAACTGAACTAGAACTGAACTAGAACTGAACTAGAACTGAACTAGAACTGAACTAGAACTGAACTAGAACTGAACTAGAACTGAACTAGAACTGAACTAGAACTGAACTAGAACTGAACTAGAACTGAACTAGAACTGAACTAGAACTGAACTAGACTGAACTAGAACTGAACTAGAACTGAACTAGAACTGAACTAGAACTGAACTAGAACTGAACTAGAACTGAACTAGAACTGAACTAGAACTAGAACTGAACTAGAACTGAACTAGAACTGAACTAGAACTAGAACTAGAACTAGAACTGAACTAGAACTGAAATTGAACTGAACTTGAACTGAACTAGAACTGAACTAGAACTGAACTAGAACTGAACTAGAACTGAACTGGAACTGAAATAGAAATGAACTGGAACTGAACTAGATCCCTTTAGCTTTAAAACATAGGTACGATGTTATCTTTATTATTTATATCGGTAAAAATGGACTCCCAGAAAAAATGCGAAGGTCTGTCGCCACTCAATTTCAAAAAACATTAAACAGTATAAGGAAGACTTGACTGTTAAATTAAAAAAAATATATATAAGTTCAAATTTATGATAAAACTTATCTACTGGGAGGCATTTTTTACCTCCGGGTAACGATTTTTATGCGGTAGATGAACAGCTCATAGTGTCTTGATATTTCTAACCGATTTTTTATGAAAAAAGGATCTTTAGTGGTATTCAAATAATAATGACAATTTTGAACCTCAAGGGACAAACCTAATAAGTAACGGAAGCAACAATAAAATATTTACTGGGAGGATTTCCGGAAAAAGTGGATAATTTTAAAATTCTTAAGGAATTTGTACAGTATTTGAATATAATTTACTTATTTTTGGAAATGTTTGTATTAAACGGTTTAAACTTTATACAAGTATAGGTTTTTTTGCTGAAACAGTCCTTAAATTTCTCTCCGTAAAGAAATACAAATTTCTAAAAAAAACCATTGTTAATTTCCAGATCAAATGAAAAATTAATCAAATTTTTTAAATTCAATCAAAATACATTTAACAGGATTCATTTCAAAATTAAATGTTTCACCCCGAAAACATTTATTACATTATTTTTTATTCCCATGCAACGAGGGTTACCTGTACAATCTTCTATATAATAATAAATAGGAAGAAATACAAGTACATCACACGATAACCAACGCTACCCACCACCCAACAAATTTTTAGAGGTTGAAAAGGAATTTTATACACAAAAATATATTTTTGTAAGTTTATATGTATATATGTCCTTATATACTAAAGACTATGACAACTACAACCACCACACACCACCCCAGTGCGATTGAATATTATATTTTGTATGACTTTGGAGTGACAACCTTTTCACTTTTGTCTTTTTAATTTGCGTTTATCTCCCTGAAGGCTCTTCAAAATACAACAAGAAAAAAATCATGACATGCCAACGACGATCTAAAGCAGAAAAGCCATTTTGGTTTTTTTTTATTTCATATTCTTTGTTTTTCCCATTTTTATCAATTTTTCAAATTGTATGGAGAACAATGATGACAAAATCTCTAACAAAAAAAAAAGATATAAAACATTTTGCCCATATCTTCAAACGGTTGTTTTAGGGAATGATATGCAAATTTTATATGCACTGAGAAAAAATGAGAATTGTAAGGATTATAAAGTTTTACAGATCAATTGAAGTTAACTAAATATGAACTAGAACTAAACTAGAACTGAACTGGAACTGAACTAGAACTGAACTAGAACTGAACTAGAACTGAACTAGAACTGAACTAGAACTGAACTAGAACTGAACTAGAACTGAACTAGAACTGAACTAGAACTGAACTAGAACTGAACTAGAACTGAACTAGAACTGAACTAGAACTGAACTAGAACTGAACTAGAACTGAACTAGAACTGAACTAGAACTGAACTAGAACTGAACTAGAACTGAACTAGAACTGAACTAGAACTGAACTAGAACTGAACTAGAACTGAACTAGAACTGAACTAGAACTGAACTAGAACTGAACTAAACTGAACTAGAACTGAACTAGAACTGAACTAGAACTGAACTAGAACTGAACTAGAACTGAACTAGAACTGAACTAGAACTGAACTAGAACTGAACTAAAACTGAAACTTAAACTGAACTAGAACTGAACTAGAACTGAACTAGAACTTAACTGAAAGAAACCTTGAACATCTCAGCCAAGATCAGTTTGTGCTGGCATTTTTCTCATTTGTTTTCAAATCTCAAACAAAAATTCTCAGTGTATTCAAGTAAATAAAATAGTAAGCACTTGAATATTTAACCAAAAATGTATTTACATACAAACGTATGTAGATATTCCTAAATCTAAAGATGATGACGATGAATTTTAATATTAAAAACTCTCCCTTTTTATCAAACTCTAGCAAATTCAACTCAAATTAGGCAATTACATGCAGTTAGCGAGATGATTTGATTTGATATGAAATGAAATAAAGTAAAATAGAATAAAATGTTTTTAAATTCAACAGAATTTCAACTTAAAGTACATAAATATTTAAACATCTGCTAATAGTTATGCCTGCCAGCAGTATTTTTCATATCACAGCGGCTTTTTCAGTTGTTGTTGCAGTTGCTTTTATTGCATAAATAATATACAAGAAAAAAACTAATAAGGAGAACAAATGAAATGAAATAAAATAATAAGTACTCAACTGTTTCTATTTCAAAATGTTTAGATTTGAAATATAAAAAAAGAACGCACACACAAATTTCCACTTTTGATTACGCAAAATGAAAATAACAAAAAAAATATCTATTACAAAACAAAACACTCACACAAAAACCGAAAACAAAATAAAAAAATAAACTGTGTAGTATCTGTGATACTCAAGGGTGCATCCTTTTGTGTTTAACCAAGCAACTACAATACATCTGATTGTTTGCAATTATTTTTTTAGTACTTTGCTTTCGGCTTAAATAAATAAAATAACTACAAAAGAAAACAAAATAAAATTTCATAAACATACTTACATAATAACACTAACTGACTGACAGACAGACAAACGTACAAACATATTTAAATCACAGAAAACGATCATGTTTTGCAAAAGAAAAAAAATCATCATTATCCTTCAACTCAAACTAATTTCAATGTTCAACAAGAACAAAATTATCAATAAATGAGCTGTTTGAATGAGTACATCAGGGCATAAGTATCATCCTTTCACTATGACTCCTTTTAAATAAATAACAAAAAACACATACAATACATTGCGTTTCGATAGGAAAAGGATGCAATAACAAAAGATTAAATAAATTGCTGTAGCACCCACTACAGGTAGTTGAGGATTCTTTAGAGGATACACACACCTCTTGCTGTCGAAAAAGATTTAAAGGAAACAACTGCTTTAGACAAGATCTTTCGTATTTATCATTTTTTACTGATTTTTGTGATGTAATAATTGTTTAAATGTAAACCTAAAAAAGAGATCCATACAAAGTTCTTCGATTCAAAGCTTAAATAACAATCAATCGGGTAGAGAGTAAACTCTTTCTTTTACAATCTTAATTCTTTTTTATGTTTTTAAAGGAAACAAATACTTTAAGACAATATCTTTACATTTATCATTGATTCCAAGATTATGTGATGTAATAATTGTTATTTAAACAAACAGGAGATTCAAAGAAAGATCCTCGAATAACTAGAATTAAACCTCCTTTTAGAAGCAATTCTTAATTTCCTTTTATTTTTTCATTAAGATTCCTTTTTGCTAAATTAGCTGTTAATTCTCTTGCAACTTTAGGTGTATTATGTGATCCTGATTATGAATATACTATTTGCCAAAAACAACTACGAAACCCAATGTTCCAGAGAAGGAAGGACAAAACTGCAATCAGTAGATCATAATGATTTCTCATTTATGTAATGAATGATTGGTCATATAAGTGCACGATTTAACGATACAAGTGCCATACGTGAAAGCAATAAAAGCTTTTATCAATATAATCCAAAAGCAAATCAAATTCGTCCTCCATGTAATAGACTGTTAAGATAACTTTTAAATATAACTCAGAGTCAGGTCATAAAAGAACTTCTACGAGTTTTACTTGAAAAACTAATATGGATTCAGTTACTGTCTGAAAAAGTCTTTGATTTGATTTTAAAGAAAAAACATATTTAATTTTGTAAAAACTACTACATTTAATGAGTTTAATCTATTGCAAATGTTTCTTATCATTAATTTTTGATCAAACTAACTACATTTTGCATATTTTTAAAACATCTGCTGACATTTATACAAATCTTTTAAACTGTAGCCAAATGATAATCTAAAGTACAGTAATTAGGAAAATTATACAATTTTGTAATTGTTTGCTTAAGAAAATGCATAAAAGATAAAAGAATGAAATAAAATTTGCCGAATTGCAATTGTTAATCTGCCCTTCAGCTGAAGAGATAGAAGAACGAAATCTTACTTTTTATGGAAATTTCGTTATATTACCGATTGTGGATAGATCAACTAGTCCACGAAAACATTGCAGAAACTGTAAGAAACTATAAAGACTGATCTTAAAGGCAACACAGGTTTCAGTTTAAATAAAATAGAATTAATAACGCCGTCGGCCCAAAACTCACAAAGTCCAAAAAAACACTGTAATCTAGTGAAGATCATATGGGTTTCATGAAAGGTAAAGCATTCACCGCCAGACACCTCATACTCAATTGTTTTAAAAGCCAATTCGATAAAAATGAAGGACTTTTTTTAAATGAAATAAAAAAACTTTAACCGAAATAATAAACCTTTTTTTCAGAAACTTTTCAATGGAATAATACAAATCATTCCAGAAATATGAAAATATATTAAAACATAACTAAATCTTCTCTTTTAAGCGATCTGTAATCGCTTAAAAAAATACTTGACCTAATTTTTTTCAAAAAGAACTTTTTTACTACTTTTTTGAAAAATATTCAAATTTATTTGAACAAGAAGTTTAATATGAAAATTCCATTTATAACTATTAATTTTGTTATTTTTTTTTTTTTTGTTATAAATATCACTTCTACTACTATTTTGAAAAAGGTACTTTTCTAGTAAAAGAAGTTCAGTTTTTCAATATTTTTTCCTAAAAATTACTTTCAAACGCCAATTTTAGTTCATTGTAGAAAAAATCTTAACTTTTATTACTTTTTTAAAAAAAGTAGTTTTCTACTACCTTTTTGAAAAGAATACAAACTAGTTTAAAATTATTTTTTCCCAAAAATTACTTTAAAAAGCCAATTGTGGTTAAATTTTACAAAAAATACTTTTACTATTTTTTTCAAAAAGAACTTTTTTACTACTTTTTTGAAAAATATTCAAATTTATTTGAACAAGAAGTTTAATATGAAAATTCCCTTTATAACTATTAATTTTGTTATTTTTTTTTTTTTTTTGTTAAAAATATCACTTCTACTACTATTTTGAAAAAGGTACTTTTCTAGTAAAAGAAGTTCAGTTTATCAATATTTTTTTCTAAAAATTACTTTCAAACGCCAATTTTAGTTCATTGTAGATAAAATCTTAACTTTTATTACTTTTTTAAAAAAAAGTAGTTTTCTACTACCATTTTGAAAACAATACAAAATAGTTTCAAATTATTTTTTTCCTAAAAATTACTTTAAAAAGGCAATTGTAGTTAAATTTTATTAAAAATAAATACTTTTACTAATTTTTTCAAAAAGTACTTTTTTTCTTACTTTTTTTAAAAATGTCCAAATTTATTTGAACAAGAAGTTTTATTCCCTCTATAATATTAATTTACTTATTTTTGTTAAAAATATCACTTCTACTGCTATTTTTAAAAAGGGACTTTTCCAGTAAAAGAAAGTCAAAAATATACTATTTTTTTCAAAAAAAATCCTTAAAATATAGTCAATTTTTACAAAATGTTTAATTTTCACTACTCCTTTTTTGAAAAAATTAACTTTTCTACTACCTTTTTTAAAACAGTCCAATATATTGATCCTAAAATTTATTAAAAAAAAGCTAATTTTAGTTTATTTTAGCAAAAATTTTAACTTTTACTACCTTTTTGGAAACAGTACAAAATAGTTTTAATATAATATTTATTCTAAAAATTGCTTTAAAAACAAAACCAATTATAGTTCATTTAAGCAAAAATATTGTCTTTTATTCCTTTTTAAAAACGTACTTTACTACTTTTTGAAAAAGAATACAAAATAGTTTAAAATGAATATTTTTCCTAAAACTTTATTGGCGCTTTCTTTAGATCCTTTTATGATAAAATTTCTTGAGTATTTTTAACTTCAATCTAAGTTGTAAAAATCCACTCAAATACAAACATTTTTTAACTTCAACTCAGTTATTGATGGGATTGAGAATTGGATAAGATTTTTAGACCAGAGAGACCTCTATAAACTCAGTACAATATTAAGCCCACAAAGTGGATGTTATCAAAAAACACAACCGGATATAAACTAAATATCAACAACGACATCTATTGCAAAAAAAAAAATAAATACTACTCACGATAAAATTTGTATCCTTACACGAACTTAACAACCATCAGCCGTTCGCAGGCTCGTCAAACTAGACAGCTGTCAAAAAGGACTCATAGACAATAATAATAATGGTTGTTGGTTGGCTTCGTAAATGTCAAAGTAAAAAACTACAAAAGACTCGTACGAACGAGTACCGTATAGGAAAGAAGACGCAATTAGACAATATTGCCTAATCGAAGAAGTAAAGGATACAACTATCTCAACTACTACACAAACGAGCAAATATTTTAAAAGAAAAAAACAATAAAATTTAGAGACACGACAAAAAAGAAAAGAAAAGTCATCTTTAAAATTTCACAACGCAGACAACATCGAAAACCTAAACGAAAACTTATTCATAAAAAACGCAAAAAGAAAAATTTAACATTTAATAACGAAAAAATTAAGAAAAAATGTTGCAACTCAAATAAAATATATTCCAGATTGTTCACATAGATTGGAAAATATTTGTGAAATAATGCGACTACTACTAAATGCGTGTGTGTGAAAAATCTCCTAAATGTATCATAAACGATTACATAAAAAATTCAATAAAAAAAATCTATTGCATTACGTGCGACATATTATTTCAACTATTAAACGAAATTAACGAAAATAAATCAATTTTAAACCACAGTTTTACAATACATTTTTAAGTTATTACAAGCTATCGATTGGAAAAACAAAGTCTATACGAAAAAACGGGTAACTACATTATTAAATTTTACAACCAAATGACTCCTTTTTTTCAGTGTCAGTGGCCACTAAAAGGGAAAAAAATATGAATCATTAATTTGCTGCGGACAGTGCCATGAGTAATTCTTGCTTATATACAGTTGTATATATGTGAAAAAGTGCGTGTTTGTATGTACATAAGTTTATGTGTGTGTGTGTGTTTTTTTTTTATAGGAAAAACTACTAAGAATGCAAGGGTGGGTGGGTGTGTTCCTTTGTCTAGTAATTAAAAATGCTTAGGAAAAGTTTTTTCTAAGAAAGAATTTTAAAATTGTCAAAAATTTCATTGTTTTAAGCAAACAGCTTGAATATTCCAATTCGTATAAAGCGTTTGTGTGGGTAAAGGATTTAAAACTTATGTAACCTTTGATTTTACGTTTTTTTACAAAAACAACCTCAATAACACCTACTTGCATTAAAATAACAACAGCAACAACCACAACAACATCACCAGCTAACTTTAACTTTTGAGTTGCATTTTTGTTATTGTCGCATTCGTTGTCAAAACAAGTACATCCGTATGTCTGCACACAATAACAAAATATACACACTCTCACACCACACCTGAGTTTATGTCTAAGTGTGCATAAATGGGAGTATTTAACTTGGTTCTTTTGGTTTCCCAAGCAATATACACCTGCCTGCCTCTTTCTTCAATTGGTTTTCTTATCGAATACAATTCTTTTGAATTTCATTTTAAACAGCTGTAATTGGTGCTCTTCTGGGGTCATTTAGTTTTCAGGTTTTCTTTTATTTCTAAATAAAAACACACAAAATAATCGATAATTTTCAGTCATCCCTTTAGAATGTGTTTGCTGACGTACCAACCCACCCGTTGCACATGTACTTGCATGACCTCTCCGCTAATTAAACAAATAAATGCAAGTGAGAAATTCTATTGATTTGCATCATATAGAGAGAATGAAGACTGTTGATGTTGACTATCTATCTATAGAACTCTTCAATTTATATATATATATATATATATATATATATATTTTGGTGCAGAGTTTAAATGCCGTTATTGCGAGTAACGTTCAAGGTTAATGTCCTAATTTTCATGTCGTTTTATTTGCTTTATGACGAAAACATGAAGCAGTGTGAAGTTGGCTTTGAGGACTTTTTTCACATTTGAAGTTAAGAAACATTTTCGTTATAAACTTGAAAAAGATTTTTTAACAACTTTACAGATAGAAATTTGTTTTCAGATAATAATACATTTTAAATGGACGCGATCTAATTCCGAATATTCCCTAAAAAATATGGAGATAATACAATTGCTGTGAATTAGCGTTGACTATTCGAGTCTTAGCTCGCTTTGGCTTATTCAGCTGGGAATCTGCTGTAGTAATTGAACCTCCTTCTACTGGCGTCTTTTTTTAATGTAAAAGTGACATAGTCCTCGTAGAACTGAAGCAATATTGGGACAACTCAATATAGGCGAAAGTTCTTAAACCCTCTTCTTTGACAATTCAAACTTTTCAGTTGCTACTGATTCGTTCACAGTGGCCAACTTAAGCGTGATTTTTGTATCTATTAAGGTGATTAGCTCGATGATCAAGACATCTAATTGGGTTTCTTCAGGTGGCTTTCAGCTTTCATTTGTTAATGTTTTGTGTTAGGCATAGGACGTGCCATGCATTGGAATGAGGCAAACGATTTACAACCGATCCCTATCCTTTCGTCGCTGCTATGTGACTCACTATTATCACCTTCTCGGTACTATTATCTGACATCTGAACAGTCAACGTTTAACAGTTCTTTTTTTTCAGTGTCACCAAATATTAAGTTCTTAAACTCTAAATTAACTCCTATTTCTTTTTAATTTATTTTTAGCAAAATGTCTCAGGATAATAGAATAACCAGTGTTGGTGTGTTTTTTATAACAACATTCTTAATTTTAAACATTAATACCCTGCAGTATGGATCATTTGTAAAGGCTACATCACTGGCTACAGTTGTTACACCAACAGATACAAGTGTCTCTACAAGTCCGTCTCTAAATGTCTCTACTGTTAACTCAATGACCACGGATGCCCCAGCTACTGCACAATCTCTACAAGTGGGACAGGAAGCTGCAGTAGTAGAAACAAGCACAGTAGAGCCAACACCACCACCCTCGACCACTTCAATGCATGAGCTACTGGGTTCAGCTGGGCCCGATAAAAGGGAACAAGAGGCCATTTTAAAGGCTTTAGATTGGTTGAAAATGAAAAGGGCCCCCGATTATGGTTGGGGCAATGATACTCATGTGGTTATATTGGCTAAAGAGCTGTCGGGTGCCCGAGATCCCTACGATGCCGATGGTCATTTGCAAGTTATTCAGGAATTGGAAGACATGTTGTCGGTTAAAGAAATGGAAATAGAAATTTTAGCCATGTTGGACAGGCATCATACTTTACCTAAGCCTTTGAATTTGGAAAAATTGGCTCGTTATGTTTTGGCCTTGGGCTCTCTGTGTAAAGATCCCAAACATTTCCATGGTCATGATTTGGTAGCCACACTGCAGCATCATGAACCCACACAAGATATAGAATTTGCTTTGACCACCCTGTCGGCCTGTAGTTCGGCGGCTCATGTAAGAAAACGACAAATTCGAAGGCTATTGGATATAGCCAGTGGGGTAACCGATCAGAGTGTGGATACAATTGCCATGGTAGGTGATGGTCGAAAGGATTTAAAATGTTTATTCATAACTTGTTTTCATTTCCAGGTTATTTTGGCTTTACGTTGCATTGTTACCGATCATCGCCACAGACATCTGCAGCATTTTGTGCGACGACCAGCTAGAGGTCTAGCCAGTTTACAGGATCCTCGCGGTAATTTCGGTTCTTTGCGCAGTACTGCTTTAGCTATGCAGGCATTACAGGATCTGGAACATGATCCAGCTGGTTCTTGGAATAGAACGGCAGCTTCACGTTGGATTTTAAGCCGCCAACGTGAGGATGGTGGCTGGAGTGAGGAGCCTTTGCAAGACGGTCAAGATCCTGATATCGGGGTGGGCCTAACAGCCGATATTATTTTAGCTTTGGGTTGGAAGGGCCTAGGAGCCGTTAGGGCTTTACAATGTGATCATGTTATACGGGAGAATAGTGATCCATCTTCGGGTGAGTAGAATTTTATTAAAGAAGTGAAATTATACTTTATTTTTTCTATGTTTTTTTTTTAACAGAGAACGGTGAACAAAAGTTAGCTGTTCCTTATGGTTTAACTACATCAGCCGAAGAATCTGATTCAAGAAATGTTTCTTACACTTATACCCTATGGGTAGGCTCAAACGTAACCGAAGCTATTTCTCTTTCTTTAGTATCACCGAAAAATACTACTTTCTTTAAAGCCATGACCCAGGCGGCCGAAATGGATTCAAGGTATGGAAATTATATTCTTTTAACTTTTCAAATGGGTGCTTTTATAATGAAAATATTAACAATTTTTTTGTTAATTTTTAGGTTTGCTTTTGAAGCTCGAGAATGGCCAAATGGCCATTATGTGCACACTTTGGCTGGCAAAAAGGAAGAACCCAGAGGGTATGTTTTTAATTTAATTTAAAATTTATAACCTTTGAATGATTTTTATTTTTTAGGTATAATTATTGGTTACTCTATCGCTTGCCCGAACTTCCTGATCCCAATAATGCTCCCGGAAATCAACTTATAGCACCAGTTGGTAAGTTATAGAGATAAGAAGAAAATTAATAGTTTCTAATTTTGTTTTTTTCCAATTTTTCTTAAAGGCGTGGATGAGCTAATGGTGGAAGATGGTGAACATTATTTGTATTGGTACAAAAAACTTTAAGTCTCACAACAGCCATAATTAAAGCATTTGAAAGCATTCCGTCAACTCCTCATTCATCTAATTTGCAAACGTGGGTTATAAAAAATTGTTTTTTTAACTTTAAAATATTTAAATAATAACGACATATGATTAAGAAATATGCTGGTGTTATAGAATTTTTCAAAAGTCAAAAATAATTTTTTTTAATTTTCGATCATTTTGGTAACTTTATAGAATATAAATGTGATGCACACAAAAAGAATTCGCTTTAAAATTTAACAAAATAACCAAAGAAAAAAGCAAAGAAATTAAGAAGAAAACAAAAACAAATAAAGTTAAAATTAATTTTCAAATAAAAAAAGCATCGAACTAATGCCAAGGAAATGCCAATTGACATTTGAAATTTGAACTTTGAACTAAGGAGTTTTCAGACAACTTAAATAACAAAAACAATATTCAGAAACATGCAATACACAACAAAACAGACACTTTTCAATAAAGAGCAGATAGACAGACAGACATACACTTTCAAATACATTAAAGTAAAACCAACAGACAGACAGACATTCAAGACACCGTTCGTAACAATAAGTGATTATAAATCATACAACACTATTTAAGCATTAATATTTACATACATCATACAATTCATACTCATATTCATTAATTTATAATAATATTATAATAAAAGAAAAAAACAAAAAGAGAAATTGACAAAAACATATTATAATTAAACTAAAGAGAAGGTAAAGAAAACACAAAAACCATGTAGATAATATTTTGTGCATCTAAATCGAATATAATTTTGATATTGTACGAGCAAACATACTACACAACAGTATGTGATATTTGAAACAAACAAACAAACAAACAAAAAAAATTATTAAAAAAAAAACAATATTAATTATTATTAATAATAATTATAATACTAAAGAAGAAAAAGAGCTAAAAAAAGTTTGTTAAGTAAAACCTTAAAGATCTATAAAACTTACAAAAAAAAAACGAAAATGAAAAACAAAAACTATAAACTTTAACTTTAATAACTTTCAATATTCTATTCTATTATATTGTATACTGTGCTATTATGTTTCTTATTTACTTTTCTAAGTTTTTTGGTTAAATTTTACTTTAATCTATTTAATGCAGAGACGATATACAAAATAATACATATAAAATACTTAATTATTTACTAAACTTAGAAAGCCAAACAAATTTTGTTTAACACTTTTGCAAATAAAAAAATAAAAGCAGACAGTTATTAAAAGTATTGTATGTATTTAAATCTAAATCTATTGGAAATTTAAAGAATAAAAGAGATTTCAATCAAGACTTTGTATATCAAAATTGTAATAAATAATTCCAAAGGAAATATTCTGCATTATGTTACATCTACTCCTATTGCATACTCTACTAAAACCTGCTCCAAACCACCAACTTTTATAAAATCACAAAATATTTTATTATTTTTTTCTAAAAATTTCTTTTTGTAGTTGCTATTTTATGTATATATCGTCTCTTGTAATAATTCATATTCACATACTGTAGCTATTAATCGCTAAATATATAATAATCGTGCTATACACTGAGAAAAAATAAAAAAAAAATAAATGGTGTTTTTTCATATATATCTATAAAGATAATTAATTATTAAAGGTTTAAAATTTTAACATTTTAATAAATTCAGAAAATTAAAGTTTTAACTAGATTTTAATATGAAATAAGAAGAGCCAGATTTTCTAGAAAATATGGCAACATTTTTTAAATGTTGCCCTTTTCTTGTTAATGTGATAATTAACGTTACATGACATTCAAATGGCAAAAAGTGCATTTTTAAGGCAAAAACGCAGCATTTTTTTGTCAAAAAAAGGCAAAATGTCAACACGAGAAAACAGAGATTACAACTTGAGATGGAATAGAAGGTAAAGGAACAAAGTACTGAAAAAATATCATGGGACACTGACAATAATTTAAAGCAAATAATCAAAATGAATCAGAAAAGCAATCTACAAGTAAAGTTCCCACGACAATTGGATCTCCCCTCCAGAACGACCCGATTCCTAATAGACCAAAGATTATCAACTCAGCAACAGCTGTATCAACCGGAAGTTTTTCCCCAGAGAAGAACATCCAGTTGCAGCCAACCTGTTACAACAAGTAAAGAATGAATCAACCAGTCCTGGTATTGGATTGACAAATAACAAAGGCCCTGTGGCCAAAACTTGTTATGGGTGCTACTAAAATACTTGTAGAACTGAACAGACGCAGTCTAAGGGCTCTGATATGCATTCTAACTGGACACTGCTCAGTTATAACCTTTGTTAGTAAGTGGGACAGTAATGTACCGCACTATTGCAGGTTATGCGAAGATGAGGAGTAAATAAGACGACGGAGCATATTATTTGACAATGTCCTAGAATACACAACCTCAGGCTGAAATGGCTAGGGAATAGGTTACATGGCGAACTGGGGGAAATTTTGGGACTTAATCCTCGCAGTCAACTAGGTTTTGTTAAGGGAATTAGTAACTTCTTTAACTGGGCTTTATAGGGGGACATGGATTTTCTTTATTATATATAATTAATTATTTATTTATCTGTATTTTCATTCTTGTGTTGTGGTAGTGTTTTTGGCTTCTCTGTTTTTGAATCTTCACTTCTTGAAGGAAATCACAATGCTGGGAATCACAATCCTAAACTTCAATTGGTTTTTCAACTATAGTGAAGAACTACTTTCATGCTAAAATCTACGACTACTATGCTCTTCTAACTTTTTTAAATTCAAAAGTTTTTTCTCAAATCTGGGGAACAGTACACTACAATCTAAGAAGCATTGGTATAGCGGACACGATTTTACCAACACGTATTCCTAATTCAAAAGTAACTATCTTACAGTTTCATTCGAAATTAGAAAACATCTGGGTGACAGCAAATCACAATTAGTAAAGGATTCCTATAAAGATCCCTATTATGTTGCGAATTTTTCTAAAAAAATATATTTCTTCTCAAATCATTGTATTTACATCAATTAGAACTCATTAAACTCTTTATTTCAAATTCGCTCTATTAAATTCTTGTTGTACTTAGTCATTGATAAGGTGCTTATAAAAATAACACATTATCAGATGAAAATCGACGACTTCTACACGTCTACCGCAAAACATAAACATGTATAAATATATGATGTTTTGTTCTTAATACTTGCATTTCACAATCAAGAATCAGTATAAATTCTAATCTAATAAAAATACTTATTAGATTCTTAATTAGATTTTTAGAATGTTGAATTAGATTTTGTCATAAATAGTATTAGATTCTATTAAAAATTCTCAACTACTAAATAATTTAAATGCAACAACTTACCACAAGTTCTTGATATATCCTGACTTGATTTCTGAAATTTTGCTACTGCCTTATAAATGTTAATGGATTCTTGACTTGGGATCTTGAATTTTCTACTGCTTAAAATGTTTCTTGGATTCTTGACTTGATTTCTTAAACTACTGCATACTGATTTCTTGATTAACTTAAATTTTTTTTAATTTTACTACAGCTTTTCTTAAAAGTTTTACTTTTTCGCTTTGTAAATTTCTTTAAAAAACTTTAAATATTTGGTTTTTCTTTTTTTACGGTTTTTTGTAGTTTGTTTTTTATTGTTATTTAGTTTTTCTTTTTTTGTTTATTATTAATATTATTTTATACTTGTTGTATGACGTATTACAAAAAAGGGGTTTATTTTCTCGATCTCTCTATACTTTACATTTATATTACCATTAAGGAGAAACACGCGCACTTACACATACTTTGAACAACAAAGCAACTCTTAACAACCTTCGAATTTAAAATAGAAGGAATTTTAGTCCTCGATTTATGCACAAAATTTAAAAATGAAACCTTTATTCTGTTGTTACTCTCCCGGTCCCAATGTTGTACTCGGTGGTGGTCCACTGAGACCGGGAGCAAATCGCCAATTGGGGAAAATATTGTTGTTGCTGTTGCGTTGTAATGACATATTCATAAAATCTCTGCAATTTGAGACTTATAAAGTTGAGGTATTAAGATGAAATAAAATTGTCTTTGTGGTTGCTGCGTTGCGCTCCCCTAAGAGTAGACTAGGAGTCTACTCTTCGGCAATGACTTGTTGTTGAACTTGTTGCTCGTGGTGTTGGTTTTGTTGTTGCTGTTGCTGCTGATGTTGTTGCTGCTGTTGGTTTTTGTGATGATGGTGTTGGTTACGTTGATTGCGATTGCGCTGGTTGCGATTATCACGACGTTGACCACCCCAGTTGCCACCGCCTTGGTTGTTTTGATTGGGATTGTAGCCACGATTACGTATGTTCATGTTACCGCGTTGGAAGAAGTTACCTTGCTTCATATCGAATATCTTTTCATTAACATCCACCAAATTGGTGACTTTATCGACGAATTGCATGGCGAGTGCCTGTAGACGTGAAGGTTCAGAACGATGCATAACTACGGTCTCAGTGGGATCATCCAAACTGGCCATCAACTCTTCGTTAATAATCATCTTGCTGATGAGGGAGTGTACCTTTTGGACCGGCAAATCGTACATTTGTGCCAAGGAGGGAATACTCAATGAAGTGTACACATTTGAGTAGGTGAAGAGATAAGTGCGCAATGACTCTTCCTTGATGAATTTCACCAACATTTCACGTACACGATCAGCTTCGTAGAACAAATCCCAGACTTTAGTGTTCATCTTCTTGTTGACAATAAAATTAACACAGGCTTGCCAGTTGCCGCAACGCATGGCCTTAGCGGCAGCAACAACATGTTCTCTCATTGATTCAGGGGGACCTACAAGCGATTGACGTTCGGAAGAACGCAATTGTTGATAGAAAGTCTTACTGATCATGCGACGACGGGCATCGAATTCATGGGCAGCAATGTAAGGAATTTCAATGAGCATGGCGGATACCAAATAGACACATTCTAGCAATTCCAAGTTAATGTGCATGTGGAAAGGCATTTGACGTTGCTTTTCAATCTTCTCTTGTTCAGCAGAACGTTCATGTTGACGCTGGGGCAAAAGACCTTGGGCCAATAGTTCTTTGGGCTTACCGGTTACCATTAAATCAACCAAACAGTGATGGGCATCCTTAATGTTCTCTTGACGGAAGGCACACAAACCCAAATTGGCCATCATGCGGTTATAAAGGATCTTGGTGGAAGGATCAGCAACATCGATGGTGTCTTGCAAGTGAGACATGAGCACCAAATCACGAGCTTGGAACCAGTTATCATGCAAGGCATGATGATAGATATGAGCCAAGATGGCGCGGGTACGAATACGATCGGTGTCATCCTTGGCATAGATGAATTTGCACAAACGATCCATAACCTCAACAGTGGTAGTGGTGGTGGCAGGAATTTCACCGCGTTTGCGTTTCAAAACCTCAGGGTCGAATTTATAGTAAAGATGTTCAATCTTACGCAAGTAGATACGGCAACGTTCGTTATTGTTGCCGATCTTTTCGAAATATTGCAAAACACTCTCAATGATTTTGGTAACATTCACTTCATCCTTAAGACGCAAGACATAGTCGTTGGAATGAGGATCACATTCTTTGAGCAATTTGGTAAACTCATCATCCAAACGTTCAACGGCGGCCAAAGGACAACCACGAATCAAATAAGTGGGGGTGATGAATTCCTCATTTTCTTCCGCAACACTTTCACTCATGGTAATGTTATCATTGGCCAACAACAATTTCATCATGCTTTGCATAACATCAAGTAATTTAGTCCAGTGTTCCAACTTCATGGGTTCCGAAATCTTTTGATTGTAATCGTAGATGGCGGAAATGATGTTGAAATGGATTTTAACAGCCACAGCTACACCGAGGTTATGTTGCTCAGCAATGTCGCGTAATTCAAATAACATGTCGATTTGCATACGACGATCGGTACGTTTCTTACCACGAGCCGACATGATTTCACTCAATTTGGCTAACACCAGAGGAACATCGATTTCAGCATCCTTCTCGAACATTTTGGGTTTTTCAACAACTGGGCCTTTAACAACAATTTCCCATTCTCCCTCTTCATCGGCTTCCTCTTGCTTTCTGCGAGCCTTGGGTTCCTTGGTGCGCTTCTCCTTCTTGCGCTCCTCACGATCTTCTTTTTCTTCTTTACCAGAGGGCTTCTTCAAGAAACGATCGCGAATGTTAACATATTGATTGTCATCATCCGAGGATTCAGTTTCGGATTCAGTATCTGAATCCCAATCAATGGAATCATCTGAATCATCTTGATCTTGTTCCAATGTTTTAGCAGGAGCAGATTTAGCGGATTTTTGTTCGCTAGCTTGTTTTGGATCACGGACTTCAGCTACATGGGGTTTCTCATTGTCCGAATCGTAAGCTGCTTCTTCATCTTCAGCCTCACTTTCTTGGTCGGGGTTCTCACGGAAACGCACCAAATCATCCTCAAAGTCCTTAATATATTTACGCACTTTCTGGCGCAATGTACCTAAGGATTTGGAGTTATTCTTTGAAAGATTCTTACGTCCCTCTCTATCTTCCCATACTTCATTAATGAAATCCTCCAACTCGACCAAACAACGTACATAGAAACGAGGAGTAATGCCGTTTTCCTCCTTGGATATAACCGGCAAAGCCTTTTGATAAGCTCGCGTCAGGTCCTCAAAACTAGTTAAAATACTTGACATATCCTTAATTTTCTTGTGGTTGCGAATATTCTTGATAAGCGCTGTAAGATTTTCATAGCGTTTTTCTTTGGTGGAACGTACTACACGTTTTACCTCTTCCTCATCATCACTGAATTGCTGTTGGTGGAATAAAAACAAAGATTAATTATTAAAATATTTTTTTTATTGTTATACACTTACATAGGCAGAGGTTTTGCTGTAGATTGGTGCCTGAACCTCCTCATTTTCAGAATCGGATTCCGAATCAGAACCGGTAGCAAAGAAACGTGACATGTTTTTATTGTTATGTTAGTCCACACTCACTTTTGAGTCAATCTCCTGAAACAACCATACAAAATGAGACATTTTTTAAACACAATAATAAACGAGTAATAAGCAATTGCTTTTGAGGTTAGGTATTTTTTGTGCACATAAATTTTGCAGCCAACATGGCTGATGCCACACCACAAACTTTTTTGCAAATATTTTTGTAAAATACTTTTTGTCTAACACTATTTCAAGTTGCAGTTGCACTTTATGTCGTGGTCTTTATGGCTGCTGCTTTTGTTTATTTTTTAGACATTTTAACAATAATTTAACAATTTTTTAATAAACTTACAATAAAAAAAGAAATTTTCGCTGACGACTTCGTACAAGTCGCTTTTTAAAAAGGCATTACCCAGTATAATTGATAAATGTCATTAGAAAACAAACATGAGAATTGATAGGCGTAGCTACACCGCAAATGTTGCCACTTCATGTTTTTATTAAAGTAATTCAAAATTAAAGTATTTTAAAAACCGTTTTTTAAATCAACTTTTATTTGTACTCAGAGTTGTAATATCTCGAATTTGTGCTGCCAATAAAACGTGAAACCGTTTTTTTCTGAAAAAATGTAACCGAACACATGACCTTCATATTGACCAACCATAGTAAACATTGAAGTATATTTGGGTTTGATGGACAAAAAACTATTTGGTTGTTAATTGTGTGATTTTTTAAATATTTACATTTGTTATTTTCCTATTTGTAGCGCCTTGGCAGTAAAAAGTGTAACCTAGTTTGAAAAACATTTGTTATTATGATAGGTGCTGTCTAGTTGGTTGTATGTAGTCATTTGTTCCCACTTAGTTGTTAATAAATATTAAATTTTTATAATTTTTTAAGTTAATAATGACTAATAGTTTATATAAATTAAAGACAAAACTATTTTTGTATGATTTTGTATAGTTTTTTTTTAAATAGTAAAAATTAAAGGAAATTATATGTAGTTACACAGTTAATGTTGCCACACGTTCATTATCTCTTTAAAATATGGTAACAATTGCCAAAAGTTGCCAAACGCATTTTTTATTCTTATGTTTTTTTTTCAAATTACTCAATTATATGATCATTTTAAATTAATGTTGTGATTTTTAAAGTAAATTTCATACAATAACTTTTAAAATAAAAATTTAAAATATTGTATATGATTAAAACTCTTAATTTTTATTAAACTCATGTTAGAGTGGCAGCACTTTTAAACAAAATTAAACGAATGAAGCAAAAAGAAAATATGAGAGAAGAAAAAAGCCAAAAAAAGTAAGAAGAAGACGCAAGCTGTAAATCTCTACATAGTGAAAAAAATCGCGTTTTCTATACAATTTTACTTTAAGAAAATTAGATTTTCTGTAAAAAGGTAAATTAAATGTGCAAAATGAATTAAATTTACATTGAAATCTCTAATCCATTTGAAGTTTTGCCACAAAAAGTTTACCTTTACATTTTTGGGCCGGTTGGCATGCACCTCATTGATGTTTGGGTTTGATAGTCACAACATAATTGTATATTTTCTTATTTCAGAAATTAGCTTGGCTGGCCATAACAGGAAGAGCGTTATCATTAAGTTAAGTAGCCAAACGTTGGTAATTGCCAAAATTTTTGCAAAACTAAAAGAAATAACAAATTTATAAAGCAAAGCAATGGCCGATGTTGCAAATGAGCCTGAACCTGAGGCAGAGTACTCCGTAGAACGAATTGAGGATAAACGCATCATAAATGGCAAGGTAGGTAACGGTGGCATTGAAAAAAGATAACAGACTTGGTTTATATCCTTTAAATATTCGTTTTTAGACTGAATACTATCTTAAATGGAAGGGATATCCACGCAGTGAAAACACATGGGAGCCGGTGGAAAATCTTGACTGCCCGGATTTAATTGCCGCCTATGAAGAGTCCATAAAACCTAAAAAAGGTTAGTTATTGTATATATTTGTAAATTTCCCGTTTAATTATTTATAAACAAATAATTTTGTGTTCCAATTTAGCGGAGCCCAAGAAACGACCTTCGACAGCACCAAACAACGAAGCTAAGGCCAAACGAAAGGCAGCCGAAGAAGAAAAGGACACTAGAAAGACGGTGGGATTTGATCGCGGTCTAGAGCCGTCCAAAATTTTGGGTGCTACCGATTCTTCGGGCGAACTTATGTTCCTGATGAAATGGAAGGGTAGCGATGAAGCTGATTTAGTACCCGCTAAACAGGCCAATGTCAGATGTCCCCAGGTTGTTATACAGTTCTATGAAGAACGACTCACCTGGCATACGCCCTCGGCCGATGAGGATAAAGCTATCACTGCCAGCAAGGAGAATGCAGCCGCCGATTAGATGCTCGAAACCTAATATCCAGCGAAGCGCGCAACTCCCATAATTTAGTTTTTTAAGATACGTTATAAGTGCAACAACAATGACTTGGAGTACTGACACCACAAAAAAAAAACAAATACCACAAAATACAGCAATGACCACTAAAATTCAATACAAAACAAAAACAACAAAATTTATAACAAACAAATTTGAATTTCAAGATATTTCTTATGTTTTTTTTTTTTAATTTTCTTTTAATTTTCCTTAACATTTTAAATGGATTTTTGTGTTAAAATACATACATACATACATATTTATTATTATTTTTTTAATAATGAATAACTATATTTTGCAATAATTTTGTTGATACTTGAAAGAAAATCAAAATTAATAACTGGACAAGTCAAAACATGGACATAACAGATTTGTCGCTTCTGTAAATGATTACCATCTAATTAATTAATAATATTTCTACCAGCTATTTCTCTTTTTGTGTGTTTCTCACATCATCAATAAAATTAAACAAAAACATTTATGAAAGTATTTAAATTTAAAAATATATATATATTTACAAAATCACATCACTGCAGGAGGAAGAGCCAATACATTTTGTCAAATTAACCAAGGCCAGGCTGTAAAGAGCCCTTTCGATGGGTAGCATATCTTTAACCATATTATGCATTTGATAAGGATCCTGGTCTATTTCATAAGCCTCTACAAAACCCTTTATAAGAAAAAAGAAAACAAGTAAGTACAAATTAATGTTGATTGATTTGTATGATACCTCATTGTCTTGGAATTCACAATATAAACGATTGGTTTGATAACCAAAATGGCGTACACAGGAGTAGGTATTATTCCAGGAATCTTGACAATGACAAGCTGCCTCCACTGTACACTCCGCCAAAAGATCTGTCCTTGACCAGGGACACTCTGGCTTGTAGGTATTTAAATTACCTTCGCCAAAATGTTGCACCAAAAGACTGCGTCTATAAAAACGATCTGAAGCAGCATCATATTCCGGGGCGTTGGCTAAAAAGGCATTAATGGACTGGCCATCAATGTGGGGATTGGAAGGCAATCCTAGCCATTCCAAAATAGTGGGAAATATATCGATTAGAGCTATAGGAGCAGTTATTTTTACCTTTGCTGGTATTGTAGGACCTCTTATAAGTAATGGTATTTTAATGTCGGTTTCATAAGGTTGACGTTTATCGAATGGCTGGGCAAATTGACCCATATGATAACCATTATCAGAGGTATATATAATATAAGTATTTTCCAATATATCTTTTTGTTCCAAAGTATAAACTATATCTGCTACTAGCTCATCTACAGCCAATAAAGATTCCCAACGTTTCTGATAAAAGCTATCGATTAAATTCAAAGTAATATTAGGTATTAATTCCGTATTGGAAACCAACCAATGTTTATCTGGAAAATAGAACAATTAAAAGATAATTCAAGGTTTTAATTAAAACAAAATCCTCAAAACCTTTGTCTATAACATTAAAATTGGGAGTACGTAAAGCCCCTTGGCCCGAAAAAGCATTACGATGACGTTCAGCTGGTGTGTAGGGTGCATGTGGAGCTGGCGGTGCCACCATGGCAAAAAAGGGTGTGTGATCTTCTTGTGAGTTTATGAAACTCTTAACTTTAGAACGCAACAAATCGGTTAAATAAACATTACTATAGCTAATATTTTTCATATTTTCCCTTAGGGTATAGTTGTAGTAGCGAGAATTGCCATGAAGACCATAGAACTTATGCCAACCTTGGGGCACTTCGGCCCCTTTGTATTGATTAAGATATTTGCCAGCAAAGAAATTTGTATAACCAGCTGCTTTTAGAGTAGGAGCAAGAGTTTCCATTTCTATTTGAGAAAGCCAATGTACACCGTTGCAGCCACCTTCTAGGGAATTGTTAAAAGTACGATGATTGTGAACATATTGACCCGAAAGTAAACTGGCACGTGAGGGACAGCATAAAGGAGAAGTGGTAAACTGAATTCCCCAACAAAAAAACTTGCAATTTATTTGATTTTATTTGTTTTGTTTGCAATACTTACAGCATTTTCAAATGTGGCTCCTTTTAAGCCAATAAAATTTTTAACATTCGTCATGGGCGTTAGACCATTTAAGAAAACATCTTGATCATCGCTGAGTATAAGCACAATATTGGGTAATTTGCCTTGAAAAGCAGCAGAGATTTCTGCTAGGCAATTGGTTAGTAAACAAAAAACTAAACTTTGCCTCAAATACATTTCAATGTGAACTGATTTTATTAAGCGCAGACTTGAACTTAAAATTAAACAAAATGATAATAAATGAATATCCACGGTGATGAGTAGGTGAGGTGAGTAATTTTTGTTTATTTTTAAAAGTCTTAAATTATGTAAATTTTTTAAAACATATGTATTTTAACGGTTATATTTAAAATACAAAAAAGGTTATTTAACAACACTGATTAGATTTATAGGTTATGTTTAAACGTTTTTAATTATGACAAACATTTTTTTCAATTCAATTTCAATCACCTCTATTCTGCATTTCGATTACGCTAACGTACCTACGTTTTTGTAAGTTGTTGTTTATGTGGCGGAGAGTCGGATCGAAATGCAGAATACCGAAATTGCTAAACGGAGAAAATTTCGATTCGAATTGAAATTTTAAATTGGGGCCAATATCTTTATAAAAATAAAATTGTCAATATGGAACTGTTAAAACTTTAGTTGTGATAATAACTTAAACAAAGTTCAAAAAAGTTATTATCTAAACGTTTTTTAAGGATTTTTAAAAGTTTTATTACCAATTCATTTAACACACAGATGTTTACTTGAAATATTTTTCTATTCACATGATCATCTCCGCTAAATATGTATGTACATTCAATTATAACGATCTACATACAAAATTTGAAATTACGTTTATATTCTTCTCAATTTTTGTGTCATAAAAACCTTAATTTACGTTTATTATTTGGAATTATCTACAACCAAACAAGTGTGCAATATTTTTAATAAATATATATTTAAATAAGATTAAGACTTAAATCACTTTCAGAGCTATATTTTTAGGTACTTTTTTAAGTTATGACTGAAAAGTCTAAAGCCTGAATAAGTCATATTTCAGTACTTTTCATATTTTCCGTTCTGAGGTTAAAGTGTTCAGAATTTTCAGGAAAAAAAAAACAAAACTATCGAAATAAATTAGATATCTAAAATAAATTGAACAATTCACAATGGATGTTGTATCATTGTAGGTCATAAAAATTTTTCAAATAAAATTTTTTGAAACAAAAACAAATCCATAATAAAAAAAAATTACAACATACTACGATACCACCGTACAACACCGATTATGAATTGGACAAATATGTGAAACTTTCGTCATTTCAAAACTATTTAAAATAGACAAAATTTCAAATTAAACTAATTAAATAATGACCTGTCAAATATCATTAGAGGTCTTAACAGAAAAACCTGATAAAATTATCTTTCTTAAATTAAAATTTTATTCAAATTCTAGTAAAACTTACCTTTTAATCTTTTTGTTAAAAAAATGTTTTTTAAAAAAACTTTAATAAAACACTTTCATTCTATATATAGTGAATTTTTTTGTTTGTTTGGCATATCGTATATATCTTTATATTATTTTCATTTATTTAATCGTATTATTATTATTTTGAATAATTTTCTGTTCTTTATAGTTTAATTAATTATTAATTTATATATTAACAGCGTTTAAACGTTAAACGCTAATACTTTTATGTGTTTTTTTCTTGTGTGTGTGTGAGTTTAAAATTGATTATCCCCTTAAAAATTTATTACAAATTACAAAATTTGTAAAACAGCTTTAGATAATTTACAAAAAAAAAAAAAAAAGAAACCCAAAGAAATAATTTCATTATTTTTATAATTGGTATTATTTTTGTCTCAAATACAAATTTCTATATCCAATATACAAAGAGAGATATTTTTTATTTAATTTCTTTTGATTATTTTAAGTTAGTTATTTACTCTCTTTAATATTTTAAATAGTTTTTTTCTTTATAATTTTGTTAAAAATTTTATTGATTTTAGTTTTCTTTTATATAAAAAAATTTCGAAATATTCTATAAAATTGTTACTAAGTTGTTTTTTTACCAAAGTTTTTTTTTAGATTTTTTTTAAGCTTTTGTAAGTTAATTTGTTTTTTTTTTTAGGATAGTGTCCTTAACGTGTCGTCTGGTTTACTATTTTGTATATCACAAAAAAATTAATGAATGTATTCCTATTTGTTTTTCTTTTTTTTATTTAAATAACTATATCCAATATATAAATTTAAATTCTAATTCATGCACACACATTTTTTTGTTAATTATCAAAGTTCATAGTTCATTGTTGTAATCAAGTACTTTACTTTTTCTGCCAGTGTATTGTTGGTGATTTGGTGGGTGTATTTATTGAATTTGAGTGAATTTTTTGTTTCTAAACAAAATCAGTTATGAAATTGTATAGAAAATATAAAATTTTCTTTAACAATCGTTTGAATGAAAACCTTTTAAAACTAATTTTATGAATTTGAAATGATGGAATTGTTTTAAAAAATATTATCAAAACATTTACCTAAAATGTGTTAAGATTTCAATTTAAGAAAGCTTTTTAAAACTATATGCTTGATCTTCTACTAAAACAAAATCTATTTCGGAATTAAGAACAAATTTTGAAATTTCAAAAATTCTACAAAAATTTCGATAAAACTTTTAGGTTTTCTTTTGAAAATTTGTTTTTTTTTTGTCAATATTTTTCTATTCATACATACTTGTTGTTTTAATTAAAACAAAAAAAAAAACTTTCAAATTTAATTTCTATTTTAGAATATATTTGAATATTTTCTCTTCTTTACTTTCAAAACAATTTTAGTGGCTTTATTTTAGAGCCATTTTGGATTGTAGTTGTTTTTAGCCAAAACAAAAAATAAAATATTTCATAAAAAAATAAGGCTTTTCAAAATAAAAATTTTGAAAACAATTCATTATTTATTTGGACTTAAAACTAAAATCATATGCAAAAAGGTGTATTTATTTGTGTGTGTGTGTGTGTGTGTGTGTTTAAATGTGTACATTACATATTTATGGGATTGTTTAATTTTCCGGAACTACTGGACTACAATAACTAGAGCTACAATTAGTTACAACTACCAAAAAAAAAATTTACAAAATTTCGAATGAACCCTCTTGCAAAAAGGATAATTCATTATGGCTATAAAAATACATACATACATGAATTGTATATTCATATTGGATTTTGTCTGGGCTTAGTTTGTATGATTTTTCTTCAGTAGTCGGTCAGCAAAAGATTTTTTTATTTCAATATAGTTTTCAGTTTTCAAATACAAAAAAAAGTTCACCAAACAGAATTAGTTCACTTTTCACTTCCAACTGCTAACGATATACATATGTAGACTGACGACTACTGCTACTATAAATTGTTGAATCTTTACAATCGTACAAACAAATTTGGACACGATTTTTTTTTTCTTATTCATACAAAATTTGTATGTTTTAACAATTTCTTTTCGATTTGTTTTTGTAATATAAATATTATAATTATTATTAATACATACATTTATAGTCACACATTTATTAGTATTTCTTTAAAGTGATTGTTGTTATTATTAGAATATTTAATTTATTTGTTTGTATTTTAAACCATAAACATTTATTAAAATGTCTGATATTCATCATATTCCATACAAATAACAAATACATCATAATACATTATATATAAATAAATACATACATATACATATAGACATAAATTAGTTAGTCCTACAATAATTTTATTATAATATTAATTTTATTTTATTTTCTTTTTTTATTTTAAATATATATTTTATTTTTATTTTTAATAATATTACTTTATAATTAAATAACTCTAAGCATAATTAATATTATTATATGTATATTGTATTTTTTCTTTGTTAAATAATATTTACATCAAAGTTCTCTGCAGCCACTGGGGCGACTGTTTATCTGAGAAATCTGCTTTTGTTAAGACAAATTTGCGTTTATTTTTTTCTTTAATTTTACAAATTAAACAATTCAAATTTAGTTATCCAGTGTAACAAAATGTTTGCTTTTAAACTGGAACTTTTTTTAAAATGGTTGTTTTGTTATATTAACACTAATTTCTTAACAGCAAGAGGAAAAACGTTAAGGAGTTAATTGTTTTTTAGGCTAAGTTTAAAAGGAGTTTTTTTCTTTCTTTCTTTTAAGACAGTATAATTTTATTATACTGTCTCTTTTAAGATGTTAAATGTTTTTTGAAAATAAAAAACTCTCTATCAGGCCTTTCAAATAAAATGATTGTTGTTTGTTTATGTGTTATAGTTGATGTTCAATTCCCTCAATCATTTTTTTAAAATGGAAAAAAGTGGGAATTTGTTTTTATTTATTTAATATTTTTCCAAAGCTCGCCTCAGCTTTTTGCAGTAAAATGGACATTAAGATTCACGCTCCTTTTTAACCTTGACTTCTTCTCCTAGAATAGTCGTGATTTCGCCCTGCATAAATGCCCAAGGTATCGTTGAGTTAGCCAACGGACAACGATCACCACTAGGACAATAGACTTCATTGCCCAGACCCTATAGAGGAAGATAAATAATATGATATTAAATTGAAGTTTAAATAATAAAGTCTAGACTAGAGAATGGATTAAGGTTATAGACCAGACTATAGACTACTGTCTATCTACAATTCAGCTAGTATACACTAGCCTATATTGGACTTAAAAAAGCGCTAATGATATGATTTTCTATAAAATACTTACATTTTGTCGCTTTATACTTTCCCGACTGCAGGGGAAGCAGAATTTGTGATGATTTACTGAGGGACATTGCACAAAGTGCGTATCTTCAAGACGTTCCTGGCACAGCGTACACTTAAGGGTGGTATTTTGGGCTGTATTAGGGGGTGGAGGTGCTGCTGTGCCTGCTGGTGCAGGGCCTGCATTGCTGAGACCGCTAGGTGGTTGTCCAGTAGCACTGGTACCTGTAGGTCCAGTCACTTGCCCATCGGGACCGGTGGCTTGTGACGGCAGAGGTCCCGGTGCCGCAGCACTACTAACACCCACATTATTCACTGAACCACCGGGTCCCACTGGTGGAGCATTTGATGTTTGATTGGCCTGTACCTCGGAACTGGTTACTGTTGTACTCGAAACGTGACGTGAACCGGATGAGCGGCGACCAGATGATGAACCTGCTATAATAATTGTAAATTAGTATAAACTCTAAAGTTAAAATGTCATTTTTCTCTTTAACTCACCCGAACTATTCGGCGAATGTTGACTGCCTCTTGAGGCGGTACGTGGCGGTGGTGGTCCGGGTGGACTCGGTCCGTTACGTGGACTGCCTGGTGGCAATGTCTCTGTAATAGACATTAAATTAGCCATTGGACTTTGAGTTAATTGGGTAACTGAGGTGGCTGTTGTTGATAATTGTGGCATGGGTGGTGGTGCTATTGACTGTGGCGGAGGTGGTTGTGGCTGAGATGTTGGTAATGCCGGTGGCGTCGAATTGCCTAGTGAAACGGCCGGATGTGGCAATGTTGGAAATACTACAAATATAGTCAAACCCCGCGTACGAGAAGAAGGTATAAGTAAAAATTATACAATTTACATTAAGACAAAAAAAAAACACAATACATCAACACACTGTGTGACTTGACTAAAAATGCACTTTATTTTCAGTGTATTTTTTTTAGGTGCATTGTGCTAATATTTAAATTAACCTAAAAATTCATAACAATAAACTACTAATGAGAACATTTTGTTTAAAAAAATAGCTGCTACTAAAAATTAATCTATTAACTTCACATTCATGTGTATTTCAAGTCTTTGCGTGTCGGTTATAATTTAAAAAATAATTTCAAGTGCATGTTTATAAGGGGTAGGAGTTTTAAATGTTAAACATGTTTAATTGAATATTTAGTTTTTATGCAATGTTTTTCGAGGAGCTTAACTTTCCAGCCCTGCTATTTATTTCCCAACACAGATTTCTTAAATAAGCAATGCGTTCAATAGATTTTTCTAAATAAATAAATAAAAACTACACAATTATATGTACATATGTATATACAAAAAAACGCAGACGTTAGACCCATGAAATAATGAACAACATCTGCTAGTACCAAGGAGCACAAAGATTCTTTGGTTTTAAAATTTCCATAACATAATTTGTTGTCTTATATTAAAAAAAGTTACATTCCAGGATTTCAATCTAAAATTAATTTTTCATATTTTCTTTTGTATCTTGATATCGTTTTTCTTCTTTCTAAAACATTTAAAAACAATTGAATAAACAAACATTTAGTTTAGGCGGTTGCTATTTTTGTATGCCCGATTGTCAGTCGGTCTGTCAAACACACAAACGTCATACACAAACACTAGCACTCTCAGATTTAGTCTATATACACAACATGTTTTCATTCAACCCAGTACTAAATACAGTGTGTGCATACGTCATTTTTATAAATTGGCACCACTAAACACAACAATAATGGCGATGGTGTCAGTTAATTTTTTTTGTTTTGTTTTGTTTTTGGTTGGCATGCAAACATGCACAAGTTCAGTATTTTGCTTTTTTATTGTTGTTGTGCTTTCTTGCTTATGCCATGTTGTGACGATTTTTTTGTTTTTGTTATTTGGGTTTGTTGCTGTTGTTGGGGGGAGGTGGTATAAAACATTAAGAAACGCAACAACTGTTAAAAACAACAACAAAAAATTGGCCGAAGCAGGCATTTTTTTGTACTATTGCGAGGCTTGTCTTCTTTTCGTCTTTTTGGCATATTTACAAGTTTGTTTTTCTTTCGTGTGAGTGCGAGTGTACAGAAAAGTTTGAAGAGAGGGCGGGTGAATGTATTAGCGGCAAATTTATTTATTTAATGCAACAACAACAAACAAATACAAATATATAGTATATAATGCACTACCTATACATACAGAAAAACAGTGTCTAACAAAAGTTTTGCATAAAAATTTAAAGAATTTTTAATTTTCATGTTTGTATAAAGCCAATAAATCAGGATCAGAAGGGTCCAAAATAGAAAAATTATAAAACTAATCTGGCAACTTACACTTCATAAAGAAAATTTTCTTTCTACTCTACTCTACTCTACTCTAAAATAAAAAAATGTGTTAGAACTCACGTACAAACACGCTCACTCACAAAAAAGCTATTTATATGCAGCTGAGCGCATTCATATGCATTTGTTTCTTAAAATAAATAAACATGCATGTCTCACATAATTTAAGTGTGTGTGTGTGTGTTTAATTCGTCGTAATATGTATTTTCTATATAGTATGAATGAAATAAACAGTGACAAACAAAATAGGTTTAAAGTTAAATTTATTTTGCTGAAATTAAAAGTTTCTACCTATAGATACACATAGAAATAGGTAGGTATTTCTTCTTTTTTGCAAACCCAAACAATTAATATTACATTAAAATAAAAAGAAATGATTTGAATAATAATTTAAAAATTTTTTGTTCATTAATTTGTATTCATTCCTGGCATTCTTCGACAACAAACATCAACAACTATTGTATAAAACGTGTTTAGCATATGAATTGTATTTCATTTAAAATAAAAAAATTAATGTATTTTAACAGACAATTAAACTGTATAGAGAAAAATCACAAAGAAACGTTATAAACAAATTTTAAAACGGTTTTAATAAAAGCAAAAAGTTTGAATGAATTAAGATAAAAAAATTTATTTATCCGTTTAAAAAATTTTCAAATTCTTTCAAAGTTCTGCTTATTAATAACTTTGTTCCTCTGATACCTATACGATACCTATAACGATAACTTTGCATGTTTGTATGGCCTTTGACGATAGAGATAAAACGTAAACAATTTTAAATTTGCGAAATATGTACTGTTTTTTTTTTTTATTTTTTACTTAAACAGACACTCAAACAGAAACCTCTACTCACACTCGAAAAAAACTTGTTAAAAAATTAAATTTAATTTTATTTTTCATTATTTGTACATTCACATGTCTGATACGAATGTCTCTCTGTATGGTATCTGTGTGATTTAGTAAATATTTGCTTGTCTTAACTGAAAACAACGAAAAAATATTACACCTTTCCCTTTAAAGCGGGAATGTACTATACAATTATAATAATTGATAATAATGTCAAGCTGTTATCAGTTTATTTAATTTCTATAGGTATGATTCTAAAATTTAATTTCTAAAGATGAAATTTTTACTAAAAAGTTAAAGTAAATATTGAATATTAGCTTATACACATTTTCCCCCGATTTTGCTAATCGTTATTGTACTTTTTTACGAACTTATTTAAGTGTGTGCTCAACAATGTTTCAGTTTTTGCGTTTAAAACGCGATAAGATAAGTGAAGAACGTATCTTCTTATTTTGTATAGCATGTACATTTAACATAATAGTCTCAAATCTCAATAGAACATTTTACTGACTGTTACCGATAAGATTTCCTCTTATCAATTGAATTAAAATTATACAAAATTAAATAAACATATAAATAATCAGCAGAATTCTTATCAAAATTAACGTAAAAATTGCATACTTTTTAATTTACTTATGGCTGTTAAGTAAGTGAATACTTTTAAAGAGTAACCGAAAAGTCAATATGAAATTAAATGAATAGAACTAAAACCAGTTAAACTCTACTAAAATTTTTCTATGTATATATTTATATTCTGAAGTAGTTCCAAAATTAAACAAAATTCTATCTTCTATCTGAGTACGGAAATACAATAAAATTAGAACTAATATAGAATTGAAGAACTTGTTTCTAAATTTAAAAAGAATTTAGAACTAGGCTAGAAATAAAAAGTAAAACTAAAAACTGAATAATTGACTTACAACTATTATAAAATAAAAATCTGACCTAGAATTAGTCTACAATCAAATTTGAAATAATTATTTTACAAAAATTCTAGAATTGAAAATGATTTTCAAATAAATTAAAACAAATACCTATACAACGAACTATAATTGCTCTAGAAATAAATATAATTTTTAGATAAAATAGAACATGTACCAAATTATCCATACATATGTGATCGAGTAAAATAGATCTTAGTTTTCCTTTTTGAGATGTCAAATAATTTTAGTCAAAATGAATTTTTGATTTTTATATAAATCATTACAGACCCGCTTATAACTCTGCTACTTTTTCCTTTTTTTCTGTTAAGTTAACATTCAAACGAATATTAAATTAAACTTGTGATTGTTTCAATATTTACTTGTTTTATTTTATACCCCAACAAAAAAAACATCTGATTTTTCCATAAAAAATTATCATTATAATATTGTTATAAAAACACGAGAATATTTTTTTAGTGTATCTATAACATGTATTTGTACATGCTCTTCTTATCAAAAAATAAATACCATTTGTAAATAATCATTGTGATTATTAATATTAATAATAAAATTATTATTATTATTTAGAGTAACATATTGAGATAAGATGAAAAGAGTCGGTTATCTGTCGAATGGGTGATAAGAGAATTATCAGTCAAACTTTCCGTTGCGATTAGATAAGACCCATTATTGTATACACACATACATACATATATGCGTGTGTAGAGGCTTATAGTCACCAGACTTCAGTTATATTTTTGTACAGATAACAGTGTGAAATTTTATGAATACAAGTATAAAGTTATATCAAAATATTCGTACATGAAAAAATAAACATCAAACAGTGGGTTTTATAAATAAAAAAAATCACAAAGAAACCTAAGTTTAAAATTTATAAAAGTTTTAAAAAAATAATCCTTTTACGTTATTTTGCCAATAATTAGTTATAGTGGCAGATATCGGCGACTAAACTGTTTTAAATATATGTACAAGTTATTATATTAAAAAAGGCCACAAATATCTATGTATATATTTTATAGTATTTATGTAGTTTTGCATTATTTATACAGGTTTTTTCTTGTTTTTTTATTTAACTGCTAAAATTATAGAAACAATATTGTAGCTGTTATTTCAACGATTCATACTTTCAAGATCTTGTCTACCTACCTACACATTCATATGATGTCACACATTCTGTTTTAGTTTTATAACCGGTTCATAGACACGCATTTAGTAACCACTTCTCAAATACTGCAAACATGTTCAATAACAACTTTTTTCACGTGTTTAAGCTAAAGATTGCCAACAAACGAAAAAAAATACAAATACATGTTCACATTAAGTAAAACTTCTCTGGGGTGGTAAATAAGGTGGTGGAGCGTATTGGGTTTTTAGTGGTATATGTCACAAGTATGGCTTCTTACAAATTCAATTTGTGACTCGGTTTGTTTTTTATATTGTTAGTTTATTTTTATTGTATTTTATTATTATTCGTATAGCGTGTCACACGAATGTTGTTGAAATATTAAATATATTTCATTAGGGTCATTGCGATTCACTGGTTCCACGCATATAGTTATGTATGTATTTTTTTCTCGTTGTAATTTTTTTTTGTCACGATTTCTCGAAACGTGGACTTGAAATTGTTTTTTTGGTTTGTTTTCAGTTTCAAGAAATTGACATCTGTTGATTTTGTTTATATTTTTTTAAACGAAACTGACAATTGCTTTTTTATCAATATCAATGGAAAAGTAATTAATTACCGAATAGGTATGAATGAAATGATTGTCATTATAACGGGGCATTAAAAAAAACATATATGGGTAAAATAGGAAAACTTTTCCATGCAACAATCTGACAACAGTGTGAACTGACAATGAAATTGTAAAGGTTCCTTACAGCCGTCTGAACTAATAATTTTTTAGTTGCTTTTTTTTTTAATTTTTTATTCTCAGTAAATTGCCAGATCTGCCAACTATGTAAGATCTGACAACCGTGTATACAAAACTTTACTTTGACAATTATTTATTGTTAATACCTATATGTAGGTATCTATAGTATCCAATGGATACATACATTGTATGTACTATAAACATACATAATACATTTGTATATAAACATTTACATATCCATTAAAACTTGTCTATTTATATATTTTTTTATAAAATAAACTCGTACAATTATATTTGTGTGTCACTGTTTACAGTTCCACTGTAGTATTTTCAAATACTACAGCAACAATACGAATTTATATATATTTTATCATATTTACTTATAGTACAACTACACTACAAACATACACACGTTTACTCACATCTATGTATATAAAACAAGAAGAAGACATACATGTATAGAAGAGCGGTAAAGGCAAGAGACAGAGAAGTTATGGTTGCTGGAGGAATAAATACATATTTATAGAGCAGATGGGTTTAAACAGAGGTATTGATGTAGTTTTTTTTCGTACCTTACCACCCCCATAACCCCTTATACAATCTAAAAACCACACTTACTTGACTTGTCTTACGATCATCATCTTGTTTTTGTTCTATGTTGTCGTTGTTTTTATTTTTAAATTAATACGACATATTCATACATATCTATAATACATACACTTGTAAGTAACTTACTAGTTGTACAACACGTTCGTGTTCATACCAAAAACAAAAATAAATATTCGTATGTATGCAGCATGTTCGTTTAAGTCTGGGAGCATGTATGTATATGTGTATCTATGTGTGTATAATATAATGTGTCGAGACATTGTTTTTTTATACTCTTTTTTTAAACGAAAACAACAAAAAACAGGTTTGGTGACGATGACTGTGGTACGTATGTACGAACGAGTAAGTGAATGAGTCTACAATGTTAGCAGAGGCAACCAACCAACCATCCATCCAAACCAACAACAGCAAGAAAAACATAACATGTCTAAACTCCAAAACTTGTTTTGGTAGTGTAGGTAGGGGTAGTCAGCCAGCGAATTGTTAACAATATTTTTTGTTGTTTTTCTTTTTTGCTGGGAACATTAGCAAAATATTTTTGACCAGTGCGCATGACATTTTTCACGGCTTACTAAACTGGTTTGGGGTTATTTTATAGATAGGCATGTTTATGTGTATGTATAACAGTACCAAACACTTTTAAACACATCTGTATGTATACATAAATACACACAATATGCATACAGTCGGTCATAACCCAGCAAACATATTATAATTAAATTGGAACAATTTTTATCGGTTGTTAAAGTGTAAAGTTGGTGACCTATTTAACATATGTTTTTAAAGCTAAACTTAACGATGTTTTGCGAAAAAAACTAAAAGTTTTGGGGAGATTTCTCACAGTTTAAGATAATTTTGGCAATTTTTTTTAAATTCAAATTTTCAAAATACCGGCAACTGTTACTAAAATAACAAGTGTTAATGTAAAGTTTTAAATTTATCCGATAATGACGTCGGAGTTTAGATTTTCAATTAATTATAATTTTTGAAGCTAGTAAAGCTTAAAATATCTCTCAGATGCTATTTCCTATTTACTTATTGTCAAAATTGTTAAATTTTCCTTAATAATTTTGTTTCCTGGGTTATGATGATTCTCAAATAGGTACGTATGTATGTACATGTCTCAGGATAACCGTTACAAATATGAGCCCTTGGTATACATACACATAAACTCAAATACACTTTCGTATATATATAGTATACACATTTGTATATGAAATAAAAAAATAATGATTTAAAAGCTTCTCAACAGATTTCTGGTCCTAAAATCGCACGTACTTAAATATTATTCTACGCTCACAGATACTTTTGTGCACATACATACACAATTTAGAAAAGTGCAATCAGTTAATAAATGTAAAAAAAATACATAAGAATTATCTGGATTATAATTTCTACAGTCTATGTACGCACGCCTCACTACTGTTTAAGTAGTCTAATTATAATTTTATTTTAAATTGTGATTTTATTTTAAAAAGTAAAATGATAAGATTTCATTATCTTATATCGTTTTAGTAGAGACTTATCTTTTCTAAACATGTTGTGATAAGATAAACAACGCTTTGACTTGAAATGTGAATGGAAATTTGATAGTAAATTAGCAAATAACGCAATTTTTTTTTCTAGAGAAATGTTCCTAGAACAGGGGCCAACAACGAGCAGTCACAATAGCACTCACACTACCAACAATTATAACAACACTTTTAATAATAATTATAATAAAACTAATAATCAAAAGGGTTTTGAGTGTTATGGGTTTAAAAGAGGAGTAAGATTTGAAATACTTACCGCCAGGTTTAAAAGTAGACGCATCAAATGAGGGCGCCCGGACCGGCTGATGTTTGTCGCGTAATCCAGAAGAACGTTCTGAGATAAAGGAGACGGCTGCTGGCAATGATTCGCCACGAGTAAGAGGTGGTCGTGAAGCAGGATCATCTATGGCTGACCTTTTAATGCCAGAAGGTCCACTGCCATCATTATGGGCATGTTCATCCTCCTCGGAGGGCGGCCGTTTCAGATTAACCGACAAAGCAGGTGGCACGGGTCCACCCACCTGGGAGGGATTAATGTTAGAATTGGCAGCGGCCGCAGCAGCAGCCACCGCTCTGTTCGACATGGACATGTGATGAGGAGTCATGTGTGAAATGCGTACTGGTCGAACACTGGCATCGTGAGCTTCCATTTTCACCGGAAAGTCCATTAGAGTGGCCTGAGGCGGTCCTATTCGTTGAGAAGGATAACTATGATGATGTTGTTGAGGCTGTTGTTGACCCACAACGCCCACACTTATGGGCGCTCCACTGCGATGCTGGCTCTGGGGCTGCTGTTGTACCGATGACTGTTGTACCTCACCATTTTCATGGCTACGTTTGGCCGCCTGATGTAGACGTTTCATTTGTCGGGCCGCATCTAGGACCAGTTCAATTCTGTCGGCTCCCTCGTAGTTCACACAACCGCGACAAACGGCCTCGGAGAAGTCATTGATCATGGCCCAGGGCATACGAGGCAGATCACACAAATAGCAGTGCTGGCGTTTAGTTTGTAATGACATGATTACTATGTGCGATACTCTGGAAATTGGGCTCAAGAAATCGATTAACACAAAAAACTGGTTGGTTGGTGTTTATATGGTAAGAGTTGTAACTCTTCTGCTGAGCAGGTTGTTGGTTGATTCTTTAAATTATTTATATTGTTTTTTTATTATTCTTCTTTTTGTTTTTGCACTGGGGTTGAATTGAGTTTATCAGCGCAGTTCTTGGTATACACGACCTGTGTTCTCCTTTGAAAACTAGGTAGCTTTACCACACAACTTAACGCTTATACACACAATACCAGAAGCTCTATTTTTTTAAGGATATTTAAGGTTTTCTTTTTTTTCTATAAATTTTGTAACACAAATTTTAATTTGTTAAAACACGCACTTTCTTTTAAGGAAATTTCCAAATCTTTATTTACAATAGATATTTGTTACAACTTTGTTTTGGTGATTTTATATCCTGTTGGATCAAAATTCCTTTTTACATTCTGTTATTAAAGTGCTGAAAAATAAACACATTTTTTACACAACATCCACACTGGCGTAACGTTAAATACGAACTAACACAATCCATGAGGCCGTTGTCCGTTATAAGACCCTCTCGTTGTAGTCGTATTGTTGTTGTTCTGTTATATGTTCTCAATTGTCCTTTTTATTGATTTTTGTGTATTTGGCAAGGAAATCGAATCGAGGAAGGAACATTTTATGCGTAGCAAACAACAAAAACTATTTTTACGCGGAGTAGCAACAACAATTTGGAAAACACATTCACTTTAATACACTTTTGATTTTTTTATTATTCTTTTTTTGATCTACCACCTTCTTTCTTTTATTATTGTTTTACTCTATTTTTGTTATTTTTTTTTTTTAATTTTTGTCTGAACTTTATTTTTACGATATGTAAATTATTTATTTTTTTAAGATTTTGAAATTGTTTAAATTTTAAACTGGTTTTTGCTGTTGTACTTTCAGTTTAATGTTCTGTTGTTTTTTTTTTATTCCTCTATAGTTATACATACAAATATAAAAGTATATATATATATTTTTTTTCTTAATAGATATATAAATGTTCCTCTCTACTTGACTACTCTTCAAATCGTGGAAAAGTTTAATTAAAATCCGACCGACGCATTACCTATGTATCTCAACAGTCTGCAACCGAATAAAACGGAATACAGCAAAATTTTGTGAATCACTCACTCGTAATCATTATCATCATCACAATATCGTGTGTGTATACTATTCCCTTTTTCTTTACTCTCCACACTCCAATATTATTTATTTTTTTTAAATGTTATGTAGTGAACAATAACAACAACAAAATACTTGGCTCTCTTGTGGTTTAAGTACTCAAAAAATGTACTCGTATAGAAAAAACAAAAAACAATAATAAATAAAACAAGTATCTGTGAGAATCAGTGTGTATTTGTGTTAATATGTATTTGGGGAGTGTGTGTGAGATTTAACTACACGGACACTGTACCTAAATATCGTCATGTATACGACAACGACAAGCCATAGAGGAGTATGGAATGCGCATGACAAAGTACAGTTTTTTCTAAACAGTGGCTCAAGGGTGGTTTTTTGATGAAAATTATAGAGAACTAGTCCAGTAACTTATTCTTGGCAGTAGGCGATAGTTTCCAAAAGGCTTTCCTTGGTATTATATTCAAATTAAACTTACTATAATTACCTATATAGTATGCATATGTGGTCTGAACTATACACTATAATCAGGACTGAAAATAGTCTGAACTGAAAAATCCCATAGTGCATATTCGGAAACTCAACAAAAGTTTCCGAATATGCACTTTCAAAAAAGACTTCTCTGCAAATGGAATATCAGAATCAGTCAAGAATTTTTTACCAAAATGAAATTTGACTTCATTTTATACCTCTTAAGCCCACTGTATACAATACAAGTATTATATGGATGATTTCTCGTTTGTGACGTCACAATACCTATGTTGTATATTTTAACTAGGAAATATTTAGATTTGGAAATGTTTTGCTAAAAAGTATTACAGGTACTCTTATCGTATAAAAAGCACAATACTCAACAAACATCGTCGTCGTTATACCCATACAATCTCAAATGTAAGTAACAAGGGTTTTGGTATTCAAAATTCGACGTATGTACCTTATCTTATGTTTTTGTTGTTCTATCTTCAATTCATACACAGACCCATAGGGATCGTTGCCGTCGTTGTATAAAAATTTATTATGACGTATTGAACAAAAAAAACTTACCAATCGACAAATTCTCTGTTACTGAGAAATAGTTTTTTTTTTCAGCAGGTCTGGGAGTAAAACATTTATGGATAATTTTATTGAAAAACTCTATACCTATCAATCAATTGCCAATAAATCTGCTTGGCTTTAATAGATTTTGTTTCTAAGGTAACTTTTTTATAGTGATAACAAAAATTTTTCTTTAACAATTAAAAATAAAATTATAAATATGTATTATGTACATCCATTTTACCATCTCTGGTTACTATACTGTATGGCAATGTCATCCCCCTTTTAACTAACCATACACGATGGTGATGATTCTCACACACAACATGTCTAGAATACTTAATATATTTGTATATGTATGTATGTGTTTGTTTGCATTTTCCACTACGAATGAATTAGGAAAGAAAACAAGATTTATCTACATATATATTTTGTCTTACTGTCTGTCGTTGCGATAATTTTACCCAGTAAACATTTTTATTGAAATTCGAACCAAATTCCTTTAGTGTGGCTATATGAACATAAAGGTCTAATTATTTTTAAACAATTTTTTTAAAAATAAAAAAATTACATTAGAATGCATTGACACATGATATGTTAATAATGTTTTTCATTTTTATTTATGTTAATATATATGAAAGTACATTTTATAAATTTCGATTGAAATAATCCAAAATTTCTTTATTTCGGGAAAATAAACGATTTTCTAAAATATTAACCATTTGAAAGAAATTTCTATTTTTATATGAATGGAAAATTTTTCCAGAATTCTTAAATTTTCGTGAGAAATGTTTACAGGGATGCTTACTATACGTTAATGTATGAATGTGTATTACATTGGTAAATTTTTTGTTGTATTAGATGAGGCGCGTCATAAGCACACCAATACAAACGAGCGGAAGTGAAAATATAATCGATAAAGGAATGAACAAAAAAGTAAACATACAATTACCCATTAATGTTGTTTGGACTCATGTGTTTGAGTAGAATGTGTGTCTATTGGGAAAATGACGAGTTTGTAACAAATGAGAATAAATAAATAAACAAATAAAAAGGGGTGTAGAAGAGAGTAGTACGAGATGAATAACTAAATAGAAATATTTGTGCGGATGTTTGTATGTACATACATACATATGTGAGTACTTTAAGAATTTTTGTATACATACTGAAAATGCTGTAATATTATTGTACGTGGTGTTCGTTGAAGAGCAGCAATGAAAACGATGAATACAACAGAAAAATGTTAAAGTAAACAAAAATTAAAAAAAAATATATATTAAAACAACTTTTGTGTATCCATAGAATACAGTAATAAAATTCTTGTGTCTCCTCTCTTTCTCGCTGTGTGTGTACGTGAGCAAAGAAATGGCAAAACAAAACAAACTGGTAACGAGAAAAAAATTAAAATATTAATAAGAAAAAATGCATGATAAGAAATAAAACGAAATAAAATTAAAAAATAACAATGGCAACAACAACTATAATAAAAACAAATTCAACTTAAACTGGAATGTGGTTATTTTGTGCCAATGGATCTGCTGCAAAATTCCTATTTGTATAATGTGGTTTTCTTCTTGTTGTTGTAAGTGTTGTTGTTGCTGAGTCTGCCTGCAGTTGCCGACAAGCCAGAGACGTACAACGCAAGACGCAATAACAACGTTGAATATATTGTTGTTTTGGATTATTGCCAAGTAATGTTTCACTACATTTATTATTATTTTTTCGTTATTTTACCTATACACAGACATACACCCTAATATTTTTATATTTTTTTATTTGTAGGATACATTCATGCCAACAATTACGTGAAAAAAATACGTTTTACTAGAGACCAAAAGGCAAAAAAAATCTTTACGTACAAACATACATTTCACATCTTATAATTGAAAGATACATACTTGATGGTGTTGGACGATAATGAACTTTTTGGTGAGCTACACTTTTCATTTTGAAATTATTATTTTTATTAAATTTTTGATAATTTCAAATCAGATCTATTCATGCCAAATAGAACATAAAAAAGTACTTTGATAAAGTACACGACTTTTCCCCAAGTTAAAAAAGTTTTCGCGGCAAATGCTTTAAAGTTTTCATTATATATTTTATTTACTAGTAGCTCACTTGTTAAAGTCGTCAATTGTCGTCTTAAAGCAATTAGCATAATTTAAATTTGTATTCTATTTGTGTAAGCGTTCAGTAACATCATTGGTATTCAAGTGACGATTCATGTATTGATACTTTTTGATATTTCATGATTGCCATATAAATTACTATTTTATGTTTATAAGGGAGTGTAATTTTGCTCCAAAACTATTAGGACGGGGTAGGCATGGGATGGTGTTATTATATAGTGGAAATTTAATAGGGATGTTGGGTGTTATAATGAAAATGTAAAAACTAGGGTTCTATAAATCGACTTTCGAATTATCGAACAATCGACTTTTTGTCGAAAAAAGTCGAAGTCGACTATTTTGTTCCAAAAAAGACGATAACTCGACTATCGTCTATGAAAAAAGTCGAAAAGTCGACTTTGTATATAAAAGTCAAAAAAGTTGAAAAGTCGGAAAGAGTCGAAAAAAGTCAAAAAGTCGAAAAGTTGAAAAAAGTCAAAAAGTCGAAAAGTCGGAAAGAGTCGAAAAAAGTCGAAAAGTCGGAGAAAGTCGAAATGTCGACTATTTATAAAATATAAAAAGTCGAAAAATCAAATTTTAATTAAATGAAAAAAGTCGAAAAATTGACTTTTAACTAAATGCAAAAATCGAAAATCGAAAAGTCGACTTTTCATAAAATGCAAAAAGTCGAAAAGTCAACTTTTCATAAAATGCAAAAAGTCGAAAAGTCGACTTTTCGTTTCAACTATAGAACCCTAGTAAAAACATTTCATGTTAAATATATTAAATTATTAGTTAATTAACAAATTGCATTATTTTCCCTTGATTTTAAGAGAGATTTTTATTGCTACAATATTAAGTATTGAAAAGTTTAATGGAATTTTCAATATGATTAGACAAATGTAGTTTTCGAACCAGGCACAGTGCTACATTTTGCTTTCATCAAAAGTACGAAATAGACTAAAATTTTAACGAGAACTATTTTATAGAGTTTAATTAAGAATTTTTGATAGAATAAAAGTTAATACGTTAATAGCTCTAATAATTTATCTATTAAGATTTGAAAACGGAAGTATTATATTTATCACCACGGAAGATTAAATGTCAATTTTAAAGCTTAAGCCAAATTAAACCCTAATCATTAACTGAAGTCAAGATACCTGATATTTGACTAAATGGCAAGTCTGGCTTGGTTGTCGGTTAAATTTTGAATTAAACACTACTTTAAAACAAATACAAATACACCTTTGCTAGATTTGAAAATAAAAAAACCGAAAACAAACTAAACAAACAATATCATGTTGTGCTGGTAGACCTTGAATACGTAACGGCTCTACTACAACCACTAGTTCCAAAACCATCCTACTTCTGTATGCCGCTCAGGCAGGTTTTTTGTCATTTCAAATAAAATAACAACAATTGACACAACTACTAATGGAGAATATTAAAAAAAACCCCTGTTGACTGACTGATTTACGATTATGAAAATTTTTCTCTCCAGTCAACATTTATCTATTTCTATGGTTGATTATTGTTGTCGATCATTATTATCAGGTTACAATCTAATACGCATGCAACTTTAACAATATCAATGCAAACAAACTAGTTTTGAAAATTATTGGCTGGTAGGTTCAAAATACCTGTTTTTGTGTTTCTTTCTCTTAAATAGCGAAGAGTCTGTGACGTCACTGTTATTATTAAAATTTTAATAAAATAGCACTTGCCTTGTTATTTTTTCTTTCTTTTAAATTGTTTTTATATTTTGTTATTTAAATGCAAAATCAAGTTCAGAACTGGTATTTTAAGTTAAATGTTGAAAATTGTATTATATATTTATTTTGGGCAAAAATGGGGTTGCAAAATAAATGTTTACACCTGGTGAATTATTGAAATTAAAAACTTCATTAAAATCCCTGTAAGCAAAAATTTGCGCCAAAATATTGAAAAAATATACCTATATACAGCCAATAAACAACAACAACAAAATAATCATAGTAATGATGAAGCTATAACACCAGTAAGTGAGTACAATTGTTTGTTTGAAAAAAAAAACGATTTAGACGAACTTTGTGCGCAGCACAACAAATTTGTATTGCATGCATTTGCGGACATGAAAACTAAATACTGGTGGTACAAGTTCAACCACCTCAATTAAAAAAAAAAATAAAAATACAACATACATACTCAAGCAAACAACAACCAGATTCTATTTGGAACACATTCTCTTTTATTCTTTTACACTTTTCGTGTCAATTCTGTTGGTAGCAGCAGTCAAATAGCTAAAAAAAAACCTACTGAAAAAGTATACATACGTGCAGTTACTTACTCTTTTCGCCAGAACAATGCTGAAATCCCAAATTGACTTGAAGGTGGATGAAATTTATTTGTTTAGAATTTGTATGTATCTTGGAGTAGGAAACCTTAACTCTTTATTGCCAAACAAGGCGCAGGTCCTTTCTCTCATTTGATTTACGTTTCTCCTTGTGCGATGGTAATTTTGTTTGTGTAGCCAAATGCAAATTAGTTTATGTGTTTCTATCTGTTGTGCACTATCTTTGGCTGGGTTAAATATCGATCTGCTGCAATAGTTGGCCATGGTCTGGAATATAGCTTTGTGTATGTACTTTTTAGCTAGATACATACTATTAGTTACGAGTACTTTGTATTTTTTTCTAATTACATAAATACCCATGTTCAATGGTATACATACATATACTAAAGATACATATGCACAGTGGCACTAAACGTATAGATATGTTATAAAAAAGTAGAAAATTAGGTATTGTCTTAGTAGGTGCCAAAATCTTAAACCAAAAAAAGACCATGTTTCCCCTGGTGCCTGTAATAAAGCAATTATTTTCGTTTGTTTTTTAATTTTTAATTAGGAAAATTTATAATTTCAAATATTTAGAATATTTTTTTAGAAGACATCATATACATAAATAATTTGTATAAATTTTTAATCTATATTTAATTACAAAAATTTACAAGGACACTTTACTTTAAATACATTTCAAATATTTAAAAAAATGTTAAACATAAAGGGCCTTATGCAAAAACGATTATTAAAGTTAACAATGGTTTACTGCACACCTTTTCCATATAAAAACAGGTTTTAACAACCATTGTTAACTTAATAATCGTTTTTGCATAAGGCGGAAAGAATTTTTGTAGTTCTTTACTTGTTTTATGGCATATTAATTAATGAAAATGTTTTTGGTTCCTTTTTGGAAGCAATATGTTTTAAAATGAGATTTTATAGATAAATGCCGATTAAATACCCAATAACTAATAACTGCCAACGAATAAATATTTAAATAATTTAAGAAGTTTCTGTATTATTAAATGATAGCAAATCAGCCTGACCCGGTTTGTCACGCGTAGCATGATAAGCTTCACGTTCCTTATCGGGGAATTTGGTGGGTAAATTGGGCGAGTGTAAATTAACTTTGGCTTCGAAGCGTATGCCTGCAACTTCGACTTCATAATGGCCCGATAACACATAATCATTGGTCACCGTCATTTCATTGCCTTCATCATCGAAATTGCGTACAAAACCCAGACAAACTTGTTTTTTAAAAGTAAAACCATAACCGGTGGTGGTAGTCATGCCGCAGTATTTGCCATCACGATAAATAGGCTCATTGCCCCAACACCAGACATCCACTTCGTGATCATGATCATTGAGCAGTAATTGGACATACATTCTCTTAACACCCTCATCACGTTGTTTCTCTAAAGCAGCTCGTCCTATAAAATCGATGGGTTTCTAATATGGAAAAGAGAAAAAATCAAAAGATTCTCTCTAAATTTTAAAAAGAAAACACTTACATTGAATTTTACACGCCAACTGCGTCCACATTCCAAAGGTGTGGTAAACGTATCCAAATCTTGTCCCCAAAAAGCATAGAATTTTTCAATTCTCAAGGTGCGTGTAGCATAATAACCAGCATGTTGTATATTATATTTTTGGCCACCTTGATGAATTCTCGAATAGACATGCAACGCATATTCATTGGGTATATAGAGAACATAACCCAATTCCCCAGTATGCGTTATATTGAGCACTCGTATGCCATTAGCCAAACCCACGTCCAACTCCTTGTAGGTAAAGAAAGGGAAGTTCTTAGGTGAAAGATCGGTATCAGTTAATTCTGAGAGTAAGATACGTGAATAAGGACCTATAATACAAATAGCTGTATACATAGAAGTCACATCGGCTACATTAACACCAGCCCTCAAGTGGTCGGGCATATTCTTGCGTATCCAGCTCATGGAACGCGTTTGTTGTATGGTCGGCGCTATCATCATATAACTACGAAGAAAGCAACAAGTCAGTATCAATTTTTTTTTTCAAGTAGAGCCAAGTCAAACATACTGTCGTTCCGAAAGACGCGCCAAAGAGCAATCATTCTCATAACCACCCAAATGATTTTGCATACCGGTGTGAATAATGCTGCCAACGGGAACATCTACATCATTTGAGCACAAATATTGTAAAAGTTCCACCACCTCACGACCCTTAGACCAAAAATCATATTTGGTAAAAGAACTGTAATCAGCTAAACCAATGCCCTCGCGACAGGCTTTATATTCGGCAGCTACATGATCAAACCATGGTGGTTTGCCAAAGGTTTTAGTCTGGGCTATGCGAAATTGTGGCAGACCAAACTCATCTGCAATATATTAACAAAACACATTACTATTTCTATCGTTACAAAGTAACAGACAAGCTTACCCTTAACATTTTTGGCATCGAAGTAATTAGGTCTTTCGTACCCCATTGTTTGACCAAAAACAGCACCAGCATCTTGTAGAGCCGGATATATTGGCGACATGCGTAAGTTGCGACCAGTTTTGTACTCATCAAATGGATAAGATATTTGGTAAAGTTTGCCGGGTACCTCCTTACAACGATCCGTTAAGAACTTACGATTATTGTGTAGGCCCAAAAAGCGATGTATATCTAGGATGTGTATATCCACAAAACAAGTATCTTTAACTATAAGTTCTGCCAATGCACGACCAATACCACCAGCGGCTGATACACCTATTGTTTTCATGCCAGCAGAAACGAAATAGTTTTGTATTTCCGGAGCTTCGCCTAAAATCCATTTACAATCAGGAGAAAATGCCTGTAAAGTATTGGTCAAACGATCTAATTTGGCAGTTCTTAAGGCAGGCACTCTTTTTAACACCTCATCAAACAGTTCATGGAAATGATCCCAGTCGGCTGGTAAAACACGTTCCTTTTGTGACAGAGGTTTAATGCCACCCTCAAAGGCCACTTTGGCCTCACGTTCAAAACCACCTAAAGGATAAAAAAGCTTAATTGTTATTTATTTCATTGTATTTCCAAAAATTAACCTACCCGCCAAAATGGTACCATTCTTTTCCCTAAAATATATGCCACCATCAAAATCACGCACAAATGGCGTATTAGATTTTAAACCCTCAATAGGTTTAGTATATAAATAATGATGTTCCACAGCCTTAAGAGGTATTTTTACAGGAGGATTGGACAGAGTACCGACTTCTCTTGCCCAAAAACCAGTACAATTGATGAAATATTCACATTGAATATTACCGCCAGTAGTCTCCACTTCCGTGACTTTGCCATGTTCACTGAGGATTTTTTTAACAGCACAATGTTCCACCACACGCACATCCATGCGCTTAGCTTCCTCCAAAAATGATTGGCACACTAATTGAGGATCACAAACACCATCCTCGGGTATCCATAAACCACCCATCAAATCATTTGTATCAATAATAGGACATTTTTCCTGACACTGTTCGGGCGTTAAAATCTCGGTGGGAATACCCCAGGCTACACCCTGAGATTTCATGCGATTAAAAGAAGTCATGCGATCGAAGGTGCGTGCCAAATTTAGACTGCCCACCTGATTCCAGCCAGTACGCAGACCTTTTTCGCTCAGTTCTTTTATCAATTCAATAGAATATTCTGCTAGTTTTAACTCTGTATAACTGGGTTCAAAACGCCCTGCCAAACCACTGGCACACCAGGGATTTTCGCCTCCCACTTTATCTTGCTCTACCAGCAGGGTATCCTTACCCCAGCCCATTAAAGCCAAGTGATAAGCCACCGAGGCACCCATGATGCCACCACCACAAATTACCACCCTTATTTCATTAGGAACAACACCTTTGGCAACTTTGGAAGGATCAGGCGGTATAAATTTACGTTTACGAAACACATTGGAGTCCTGTTGTGGTGCGTTTGATTGAAGACATCTCAATTGTGAAGCAGTGGCCAGCCAGCTGTTTGTTTTACCATAAATTTGACTCTGCCAAAGACTGGACGATAGTTTGTGGCCATATTTGTACATTTCTTAAATGCCAAAAACACTTATTATTCGTAGTCTATATATGTATTGCGTATTTTGACCACAAATAATAATAGGCAAAATGACACAAAAATGAAAATTGTCTGCTTCGCAAATTTTTAAGTAAACATATGTGGAGTAAAAAACAAAAACAACTTTGGACAAAAATAGAAATGTCAAATTTTGAGTTGAAGTGCTGTCAAGTTTTTGTTTTCGCTAAAGCAGTTGCCGGTAAGTAAACAAAATATTGGGTAAAACAGTGAAAACAGCTGGATAATGATAACATTAGATAAAGCAGTGTTGTACAGCTGGACGAAATGTAAACAATTAATGTCAACTTAGTGCTTTTAAAAGATATTTTTTTCATTATTTTAAAATATTCTCCTGTTTTTTGAGTTAAAAAGCAAATATATTTGTATTAAATTTTAAGATGTCTAACAAAAAATATATGTTATTATTGTTTTTTTACACTAAATTAGTTTTTGTTCATTTTGTGTGAAAAAAGAACTTTCTTTTATTAAGAGTTTTTTTTTGCTTATATATATGACAACACTGATTTGGTGCATTCCCGCAAGAAGAAGACATTTTGTTTTATTTCTAATAAGAATTGTTATTTAATTGCCCTAGTTTTATTTAAGAAAAAAATGTTAAAATTAATAAATTTAGTTAAACCGGTGGGTATTTTATTATGTAGAAATACTACAGCTGCTAATAATAACACATGGACTGTTGTAATAAATTGGCCAAAATCATTACATACAAATATAACAAAATGGTCGCAGGAAAATGTCGAACAAAAACAAAATAAAGGTAATTGTTCTAGGAAAAAGTTTAGATAAAATTTTAATGTTTCTGTGTTATTTCTTTAAAAGATATTACCTTAATGGATTTTAAAGGCGATTGGCCTTTAGAAGAATTAGAAAAATTTAAGAATGATATGAAATTATTGCCGGATTTCATAAGTGAATTGGAGGAGTCTCAACTTTTTGAAGAGGTGGAGCCTTACATGAAACGTTTGCGTTATGAGTATGATCATTGGGATGATGTAAGTATTATGGTTAATAATAACAATAGGATAAAGATTTGCTAAAATTGTTTCTTTTCTAGGCCATACATGGTTTTCGAGAAACCGAACGCAAACATTGGTATCCTCACAATCGTGCTGTATTGGATCGTGTTAGTAAAATAGGATTCGATGGAGAAATTATGCCATTTATACATATATTAGACTTGGCGCCACAAGGTGTTATTAAACCGCATGTGGACAGTACGAGGGTAATTAAAAAATGTGTATAATTATACTTTATTTAGGTTTTTAATAATTTTTTTGTATTTAGTATTGTGGTCACACTATAGCCGGTATAAGTTTGTTATCCGATGCTGTTATGCGTTTGGTACGCACCAAAGAGTCTACTACGACCAGCTCTAACAATAATGAACAAGATAATTATCGTAATCAACCAAAGGCTGTTTTAGAAAATAATTTCTATGTGGATATTTTATTACCACGCCGTTCCTTGTATATAATGAGGTAAGTTTAAAGTTTTTTTTATTTATTATATTTAAAGTAAATAAGGTTTACATGCTGCTAGTCATAAAGTTTTCTACAAATATATATATATATTTTTTTGCAAATTTATTTTTATTTAGCCATACGGCTAGATATAATTTTACCCATGAAATTCTAGCCAATGAGGAGTCTAAATTCCATAACGAACCTTTAAAAAAAGAACGAAGGATTTCTATTATTTGCCGCAATGATCCCTAATATTTAAAACTTAAAATGTATTTCTGTTTATAGAAAATTTGTTATGGCCTTGTTGGTGAAGTTTTTTGTTTTTCAGAATAAAAAAAATTAAATCTAAAAAAATATGCGTTATGTTTTTAAAACAATTTTATAGTCATTAAATTTTATATTTACCAAAGTTCTTTTGGGTAGTTGGTCTCTTTAAAAGTTTTTTCCTTTTATAAAATCTTTTAAAGCACAGGTGGGTAAATTAATATTTCTGTGTTTATTAATTTCCATTTTTATTTTTTTCTTTTCTTTTTTTCATCTTAAATAAACCCATTTATTCAATACAGTTTAAATAACATTATGTTTAATATTCACCCTGTGCTTTTATATTTATTGGTTTTTGTTTTATTACTGCGATTTTTCATTTCATCTTAATAAAACCCATTTTGTTGTCTCAATTTCAATAACATTAATCCATAAGTTTAATATTAACTCTACACTTTCATATTTTTTTGTTTTATCTGTTTCTTTTATGTTCTTTTAATGTAAATCTTTCGTATTCTTTATGTTAATGAAAAAACATTTTAATTTTATTAAGCAAAACTTCAGTTAATTTGATTCCTAAAAAATGTGATGAATTGGCCTCAAGTAAAATTTGAAGAAAATTTTGCGATTTAAATAAAACATTTCAATAGCATTAAAAACTGTTCAAACATAAGTAGAAAGTTTTCTCATGATTGTCAGGTTATTATTATTGATATAAAATTACTTCGAAAATAAGTTCAAAATTCGAGGATTCGTGTTTTCAAAAAAAAAAAAAAAAAAAAAAAATCAACTTTGAAATTTATAGAATTTTTCATCAATTAATTACATTTTGTTTAAATTGGACAATTCTTTTAAAAAATGTTAAACACTTGTGATTTTATTATTTTTTTTTTTTTTATTTTTATTTAGTTTCGAAAGTATTGAATTACAACTTTTTACACAATTCTAAAATATTTGCTAAAATTTTACTCCTAGTTTTTAATATAATTTATTTTATAATAATTTGTTGTTTTTTTTGTTTTTTTCCTCTCTTTGTTATTTAACAAATTTCTCAATGTGGTTTACATAATTATTGTAGTTGTTGTTGTTTTTCTTATTTTTTAATATTTATACTTTTTTCTTTTATTAGTTAAACAATTCTTGTTCCATTAGTTTTTTTATTTTTATTATTATTTTTTGGTTTTTATGCTAAACTAAACAATTTCATAAATAATTTAATACTTAATACAACATTGTTTCATTGCTAATTTGTTTTTGTTTTAATTAAAATTTAATTGTGTTTTTTCACAATTTTTTTTTTACTTAGTCAATTTTTAATTCCTAATAATTAATCAACAAGATTTTGCAATGTATTAATTTTGAAGCAGTTTAAGAAAAGAAAAAAAGAGAAATTTTATATTTTTATTAATTAAAGATTTGGAAGAAAAGCTTTAAAAAAAGAAGTTTTATATAAAATTAAACAAAAAAAGTTTAAAGAAAAAAAGTTTTGCAAATAATAATTAAAAGCAAATTGTTAACTCAAAAAGTTAAACAAAAAATTTATTTATAAACCCAGCATTGCCTGTAAATACTTTTAAACTAAAAAAATTCCCTTAACAAGTTAAACTAAAATATATTTAACCTTAAGCAGAGTTTTTATAGTTTTTTTTTTAATTTATTAAAAAAAACGTAACTGGGTTTTTGTGTTTTAAATAATTGAAATTTTGAAAATTTTGTAGATCAGGTTTTGGAAGTGTAGTTTTGTTGCTTTGTTTCTTTATTTTGTTGTTGTTTATTTTATTTGTTTTTTTGTTTTTGTTATAATAGATTGATCGATCGTTAAGGAAAAGAAGGCACAGAAGAAATTATCTATTATATACAAAATAGTACATATTTATTATAACATACATACATACATATCTACTAGATAGTATATGAAAGTATGTATTATATCGAGTCTAAGGGTGTATGTATATGTTAGTTTGTAAGTGTGTGTTTTTGTGTGAAAGTAAGTTTTTTTTTTAGTATTTTTTCTATATAAAATTTATTGTAAATTATATCCTAACGTATAAAGAGTTATGTGTATAGTAAAGTCAAAAGTATAAGAGTTTTTTTTTATTTTTCTTTTGGTTTAATAATTTACAATTTTTCTTTAAAAGTTTTGTTTTTTTTAGGTTTAAATATAAAAACAAAATTAGTTTTAAGGTAAAAGTGAGTTAGAGAGTTATAGACATAAAAATTGTTTTTCAGTGTAAATTAGTTAGAAAGTGTAGTGTGAAAGAGCGAGGAAGTTTTTTTTTTTTTGTAAATTATTTTTTTAGTTTATATGTATATTATAGTTTATTTATGATAAAGAATTGACAGTGTTTTCTTTTTTCATTTTCTTATTTTGCATTTTTTATAGATAGATTTTTATATAAAAAGAAATTGCTTTTTGTTTTTTTCCCATTAGTTTCACAATTCGTTGATACTTTAAATTGTTTAAGTGGTTTCTTTTCTATTTTGGGTTTTGTTTCTTTATTTTTAATGATTTAAATAATTTTTTTACAAACTTCCTTCTTGGCAGCCTTAAAACATTCATAAAAAAAATCACAGTTTAAGCAACTGCCTGAAGGTAGTGTTTTTTTGTATTTTAAAGGTTCGATATTAGGTGAATATAATAAACATTAAAATTCCAAAGAAAATATAAAACTGTTTTGATAAAATAAAATATTTAATAATTTTAATTAAATTGTACGTAAATATTAAAGGTCTTATGCAAAAACGTTTATCTAAGGTTTATAAATCTAATATTCTTACAAAATTTGTTCTATTAATCTTTGATAAATGTTTAAAAATAAAACAACTGAAAAAAATATTTTTGAAAATTTTTTAAAAATTGTTTGGAATTTTTAAAATTGTTAAAAAAAAACTACAAATTAAAAAATATATAAAAAAAAACAAAAAAATAATTTTTTAATTTAAAATTAAATTTTTAAAATCTTGTTAAACAGTTAAAAATAAACTACTTTATCGAACCTTGTAATACTTTTCCTATTTATAAGTTAAACAATATTGTTTCATTGTTTTTTTAAAACAAATTTCTATATTTTTTTCAACTTTTCTAAAACTAAACATGCAAATGTAGGATGTTTTATTTCTTTTTTTTAACAATTATGCATATTTTTTTTTTTGTCAATTTTTTTCTTATATTAAAATTTTCAATATAAATGCGTTTTTGTTTTTGTTGTTCTACCATTTTAAATATAAACTCGTTTTAACAGCTAATTGTTGTAATAATTATTTTGTTTTCTTTTTTTTATTATTATTTTACAATAATTAATAATTTTTTCGTTAATGTTTTTGCCACAAAATTTAATAAAACATTTTCTTGAATGTAGTATATGTATGACAAATATTGCAACTAAATAACGCTACACAATAGTATTAATGTTAACCAAGTTTATATGTTTCAACAAAGCAGCTCTCTTTTTTCACTCTATATGTTTAAATAGTATTTTTTTTTTTGAAGGAAAAATACTTTAAATGAAAAATAAAACCTCATGTTTTGGGTTTTTGTTACTAATGCCCTTGATTTGAAATTCATTTAAATTCTCTACACTAACCTATTTTAAATACATACATAGTACGTCAAAAGAAAATTAATAAAATTTTCTTTATCATAATTTGTTTAAGATAAAACGTAACACGTCTAGAAGACTTCATCTCTAGTTGGTACTTTAGCTTTAGCTTAATCTTAAGATTATGAAGAATCTGAGATTAAGATAGAACAATCTTAATTCCTTTTAATTTAAATAACTTTAATATGTACACTTTTTAAGCTATTTATACTTTACAACTAGACTCTTTAGACACACACCTACTGTTAGCTACTATTTTTAAGACCCTATCACTTGTTTAGTTCGTTCGTTCGTTTGTTTGGTTGGTCGTTCGTTTATCTTCGCTCTATCTAAATAAGCTATCAATTGCGGTAAATAAATTTCATGACATATGCTGAAAATCGTTTAGTATTTATAATTATTTGGCTAATCACAGAGTGTTAATGATGCTGCTAATGATGTTGATTAGAATTTGTCTTATTGTATCGCAATATATAGAATTTTCTTTTAGCAAATGTATACCATTATTAACAAGATTTCTATTGAAAACTTAAGACTGAGAATGAGCATGACTTTGCAGTTGAATTGACATTTAAATGTGAAAAGTAGTGAGCGCGCAGGTATTGTATGTACTGTGATTGATGCATGCTGATGATATTGACATAAATGATGTTGTCGTTAAATATATAAATTCTTGAGCTAGCCATCTATAGATGACTGAGGAGATTTGACTAGTAATAATTCATTATAGTCGGAATCTTCATTACCGCTGTTGTCACGTTGATCCATGCGTCGACGTTCTGATATAATTCGTAATATTTCGGCCGAATCAGATTTGCTCAGACCTTCGACTATTGCAATATCTGCAGATAAACGACCATTTGCATCGTTGCTGGATTTATTTTCATTTTGAGTATTAGTATTGGCATCAGTTCCACTTTCCATGACCACTGGCAGCAGCAAGGAGCTCTCATCCATATCGGGATCTTCGTCGAGAGCTTGTTGTTTGAAAAGTTGCTTTGTACTACCGCTGCGGCTGCGTGGTGGCATGGAACGTGGTACAGAGAGTAGATTTGTGCGTGCAGGACCCATAAAAGTGGGATCGGTTGAGAGGGAACGACCGTATGGTCTCCTTGTTGTGGTAGCACTCGTTGTAGCCGCACTGGGCGGTTTTTCACTTACAACTGCGCTAACGATGCTGGCTACATCGGATACGCTGCGTGGAACTTCTTCGCTGCGTATGCTATGCACGTCGTATGTGGAGGAAGGACTGCCGTCCGATTCTAGACTCTCGAAGATAGTGCCACTGCGAAAATCAACGACATCGCCTCCCCAAGGCAAAGAATCGGAACTCATACGCTTCGATTCGAGGGTACGACGACGAATGGCTTGTTCGTCCAGAGATCGTTCTTTCGTTAGCGTACCACGTTTACGCAAAGCTGTCGAGCAACGTCGTCCACGTCTTGCTGTGGGAGGTATTTGTAGTTTGGAGTCGAAACTGTTCTCTTCGGTTGTGGCCGACTCAGGGATTAGTTGTGTTAGAGCTTGTGTCTTAAAAGCACCACCCATCTCTGCGAGGCCCAGACCGTTCTGTTGGTTAAAGTACTGGACCGTCTGACGGCGATTGCTGGTGGCGTTTAAGACACCGGTAAACTTTTTCTCCAGAGAGGGGGTGTTGTAGGTAAAGTTCATTGGCAGTGATTTGACTTTGCCCAGCTGACGTTGGGCTGGCGCAGGCGGTTTTGTTTGCTGTTGCAGTTGTTCGCAAAGTTTTTGTTCCTGCTCAAACTCCTGTTCACGCACTAGTTCGCGTTCGAGTTCGACTTCCATATCCATTTCGTCTTCCATTTGTTTGTGGCTCTCCTCGAGGTGTTTCATCAGTACAGCCACGACGACGTTCACTAAAACGAATTGCGCCATTAGCACGAATATCACAAAAAAGATGGGAGCAATAACCGAGCTAACGCAACAGTTGCGTACGCAATCCGGTGCGTCATCACAGTTATTCCTCAATGTATCTTTCATGATGCCGTTCCAATTATCGCCAGTCGCTACGCGAAACAATGTGAGGAAAGCCATCCCGAAATTGGCGAAATGTGCATGTTCGCCCAAGCCCTGACATGGAATCTCTTCGGAGCACTCGAGTCTTCCAAAGAGTTCTACGCCGAGAGCAGCGAAAATAAAGAACAGCAGGAAAAAGAGCAGGCCCAAATTGCCAACTTGTGGCAACGCTTGCATCACCGTGTCCAGCAAAGCTCGTATTCCCTTGGCCATTTTCAACAGTTTCAACACTCTTGCTATGCGCAACACACGCATCACTCGCATTATTGTGGGGTTGATTGGTAACTTTTTCGTATCTAGTTCTTCCAATACAATACCGACAATGGACAATAGAACAATACTGACATCCAATTGGTTCCATTTGTCCTTCAGGTACAGATGCCATCCCAAGGCTACCAATTTCATATTGGCTTCAAGTATGAACACAGCGGTAAAAAAGTAATTAAATATTTTTAATGCATACTGTAACTCTGGCCGCATTCTATGGTATTCCATGGCCATAGTAACAACATTCAGGCCAATGACAGCCGCTATGGCCAAGTCAAAGTATTTCGATGTGACTACGTTGTGAACAAACATGCGTGAAGGCGAGTAATTGATGTAGTAAGGAGGTTCGTGCATTCGTCTTCGCTTCTTTTCCATTTGCAAGGCTCGTTTGGCAGCACGACGTATTTTCTCCTCTTTTTCTTGCTCTTCGCGACAGCGATGAAAATTCTCGACAACGACTCCCACAAACATGTTGAGTACAAAGAATCCAACGAGTAATATAAATGCAATGAAGTACAACAAACGCCACTCATTGTAGTTGACAATCGGTTGTTGATCAATACCTACTGCATCAAGTCCGGTGTACATTATGTTGACCCAACCATCGCGCGAACTCAGGACAAACAACGACATAAGTGCCTTACCCAAATCATCGAAATTGTATTTTCTATTGACCCAAGCATTACCCGGTATGCTGAGGCAGTCTGACATGTTGCGAACGTTTTTAATGTTTTCGCCCTCGCAAAAGTAGAACGTACCCTTGAATAGCTGCACGCCCAGAATGCCAAATATAATGAAGAATGTGCAACAAATGAGCACAATATTGCCAATAGGTCGAAGGGACGATAAGAGCGTTTGCACGACTAATTTCAAACCCGGGGCTCGGTTGATAACACGCAGCGGCCGTAGGGAACGAAGTAGTCGAAACACCTTGAAAACAAACAATGAAATTTTAATATAAATAAAAAGTCTTGAAGGAAAAACAAATATAGAGTACCCTTAAAATCCCAAATATCCTTGGACTAGATTGACTAATCAGTGACATTAAAAGGTCAATGATTGAAATCGTTACCAGTGATCCATCCATTATATTCCAGCCAGATGTAAAGTATGCATCTGGGCCATAAAACATACCAGTAGCCACAACCTTGAAAATAATTGAAATTTCGAATATTTAAAACTTGTTTGGCTTTTAAATTAAATATTTACATGATGCCTACCTTAATAATCATTTCCAAAGTGAAAACTGCTGTAAAAACATAATTCGCTGTTGACAGAAAGAGTCTTTCAGTACTGTATGGTGGTATATTGGGTCGCTCCATTGCCAATGTTATGCAATTGAGGGCAATGAATAGAAGAACCACGTTGTCAAACCATTTTTGATTAACAAACCAAATGCAAATTCGACGGAACCTATGAAATACATTCTGGAATTAACAATGATTCTGAAAGCGTTGTCCTTTGTGATAACTACCTGTTATTCTCGGGAAATATGTAGAGCGAATATGTTCTTCGTTCGTTGGTGAAGTCGTGAGGTGCAAGTCTTTCAATAAGAATTTTTATTTTAGACATACGTTCTGAATGCGATACTGTGGAATGTTGTTGATCCTTAGTTTCTTCAATGATCTTCTTGGGATACTGACTAATTGAGTTTTTACGTCTTTCACGCTCTTGCATGTACTGCTGTAACATATCGGTTTCACCAACGCACGAATAGTTTTTCTGCCATTTGTCCAAATCCAATTTAGAGTTAGTATAGGACAAAGACTTGCGAGATGGCTCTAAGTTGTGCAGATTCAGGTGGGATGTTTTCGTAAATGCCAGTTCTATTGAAGACATTCTACGCTTGCCAGGGGCACTGTGTAACTTTGAGGGCTGATTAAGATTTTGATACATGTGAGAGTTGAATAGACATGCCGAAGCACGTCTACTACCAGGTCCACTGCCAATACTCAGTGATGTTGATAAGCGTCTAATAGAGTTTTGAGGACTTAGTCGATTAGTTTCCTTACTTTTAACAGATAAATTTGGCGTGGTCGGTTTTAGGAAGGCCTCCGCTCTTACCGAGGGACTATCTGTTAACAAGCAGGAATTGTCACTGCCATTATTAAGTTGGTGTTCAACATCTTCTGCAGTAAGAACATCAGCCTTCTTTCTCTTTGAACTAGAACGACGAAAACGTTTAAGACTAGGCAATCTTTGCAATGGTTCGGCAGATTCCTGAGCATTTGAGCTTAAGGTACTGGATTGAGTTGATAAGACTGCTGGGCCTGTTGTCGAACTACTTTCACCTCTGGTGTGTGCATATGTAGGTAACTGAAGTTTAGCTGCAGTTGAAGATATTGTAGGTACATATATAGGACCTGAAGCCGAGTTTGAGTTTTTCGAAATGTCATCTATAATGACACTTTGCATACCACCACTACCGTTAAGTGACGAAGACAGTAAAGAAGTATTGGCTCCAACCTGACCAAAGTTATTTAAGGAATTGTTTGTATTGCTTTCCAATTGGCTGGCATTTAAAATATTAATGTGCTGTTTGTGAGGCAAGACGGGTGATGGTGGTATAAGATCTATTGATGGAATACCTTCGTCAAGAGAACGTTGAGCGCTGAATATGGTAGGTGGCCTTAGAAGAGAGGGTGAAACCGGACTCTAAAAATGAAATGAACATTAGATCTTGTAAGATCTTGTGGATATAAGCTAAGTACCTCTGTAGAATCAGAGTCTGGTGGACCCCAATTTCTAAAAGTGGAGCCTGTTTCCAGAGTAGTATTTGGGGAGTCCTGAGGTGTAGCAGCAGTGGTTGTTATAATAGGAGGCTCACGCATAGGTCGAATTTTGGCTAAACGAGGAACATCAGCACGTCTATCTCTTATGGAATATGTCTGTAATCAAAATAAAATAAGATATTTTTGGAAACTACTATTAAATAGTAGAATAGTTAACCTTTTTTAGTCCTCTACGATCTTCATCGCTAATAAGGGAGGAACTAATAGGTCCTGCACTTACAGCACCTACACCAACACTACCAAGAGCGGTAGGCTTGTGTAAATCTTTTTCTGAAGATTTTCGATTAGTACTACTTATGGGATTACTAGTAGAGGCTGAAGATGAAACTTCTTTTATTTGATGATCTCGACTTGTAACTTGATTCAGGCGCTGCTTTTGAACATTATTCTTTGATTCCAAAAACATTTCAGCAGCCTCCTGATGTTAAATTTGTAGATGTGTTATTAAAGTCATAGAACAGCATGATATCTCAAACTTACCTTGCGTATATCTTCGGCACTATGCCAACGATTGCGAACCTCATAGTAACTCTCATTGGTCGATGATGAATCGACTTCACTGTGCGATTCATCATACATAGCATCGCTATAATTTTCGGCCAATGTTTCCTCACGCAATTTCTTAACCAATTCTCGTTGTTCACGTTCGCGACGTTCATTTCGCTGAGGGAATCAAAATTTCAAAATTAGACTTTTTCTATGCTGACCTTTAACGGCCACAAAAATTATCACTCAAATTACAATTGAATGAATATTTCACGTTGAAAGCTTTAAGGTTAAGAAGAATTTTCATCGGCATAAAAGAAGTTTGTGGGTTTCGTAAATATTACTACTAGTATAATTATAATTTGAAGTACATATTTAAGGTGCATGATAATAATAATGTGAGATAATATATAGGGAGTGGTTGGGTGTTTTATTGTTCGGTATTGGTAGCCGCTTAAACTTGTTTTATGTCTTCAAAGCGATAAATATTCTTCTTGGCCTTTGAATTTATTTTTTTGCTAAAACTCTACCTCTGAACTGAATCCCTCAACCAAAATGGCGACCAATAGGTTAAAGAGCACATAATTGCCAAATGTCATTAAGGCCACAAAATATAATGCAGCCCAATGACTTGTCTTTTCCATGCCGTTGAATAGTACAACATTCCAGTCTTCTTGTGTTAGAATCTACAAAATTTTTTTGCGCTCATTAAGTGAAAATCGTTAAAAAAAACGTCGAGCAAAATATTAATAAAATAAATTAAGAAATAACAAAAAATCAATGAAACGTATTCATAGACGCAATTTCGAAGTCATCAAGGGAGATACAGAACATATGAATACGTTTCTTTGTCAAGAGATTAAGTTTAATTAAATTAAAACAAAAACAGACACACACAAACAAACATTTAAGGAAATTAAAGGAAATTTTACTGGAAATTAAAATTATTTTCAACAACTAAAGAAAAAACAATTTGCTGTTATTTTTTGTTTTAAATTTATTTAAAAAAACTGTTTTTTCAAAATGCATTAGCAGCTCACAGCCTACATTGTCAAGGAAAGTTGAAAAAAAAATTAAAACAAAATTAAAACAAAGCAAAGCCAAAACTTTAACATCCTTGACTAAATAAAATAAAATATGTTTTTCAAACAATTAGTAGAAAAATATTACCAAACATTTTAATTAAAATTGAATTTAATTCGTGGTGTGATTTGTTCAAAAGACGTTACGAGTATATGAAGAACTCTAGTTTGAACGCGAAGTTGTTTCAACAAAATTCCAGTTCATATGTATTTCATAATTTTTGTTTTTTTTTTTTAATTATGATCAAACAACATTTATGTACAAAATTTATATAATTAAATATTCTTAAAAATTAGAAATAAAAATTAACAAAAGAAAATAACTTTACGTGCCAACTTATTTGCTTATTTTTTGTCTTTTATTTAATAAAAAAATTACTACCTAATGTAACTTATTAATTAATTACGAGTACTTTGAATTCTTAAGATAAATATTAATGATTATAATTTGATATTAGAAAAAAAGTTTTTTTGTTTGTTTTTAAAGCTTAACAATTTGTATGAAAACTTTTATTAAAAAAACATGCATTAAATATGCTCAGTTGTTAGTTTTGAAACTGCATTGAAAAAATCGTTATTTAATTAATTGATGATTTCAGCAAATGTTAATGATGATTTAAGAGCTTTAAGAGATGATGGTATTAAAAAAAATCGTTTACGTTTAATATGATTTATATACAAAATCACTCCATGTTAACATACATAAATTGCGGTGTTATTTAAGTTTTCAGTGTTGTGATTTATTTTCTCATTTAATATCAAATGAAAAATTATTGTTACATGCATTTTTTTGGGGTGTAATTTTTTTTAATTTAAACATTTCGTGTTGTCAATGAATGCATTGCTTTTTTTAATAATTCTTTTTGTAAAAAAGTGAATTTTGAACCGATCCGTATTGGTCAGAAATCCTCAAACTTCAAGTTAAATTATTATGTTTTAAGTTCTTGTGTATGATATTCGACTGTTATTAGAAACTTGAGGAATATGACAGTTTAAGAACTGTGATCGTCTAGCCCAAATTAACCACCGATTTCTGTGATCGTTAGTAAACTTTTCTCCTATATTTATCTGTCTTGTTGACCCTACTGTATACGTTTCAGTTGTACATCCATCAATTACATTTCTGCTGCTAAGTTCGATTTATGGTTAAAAGCGCTAGAGCGTTTAAAACTGTAGTGTATAGATCTTCGTGTTTATTTTACAGAGTGAAGAAAGTTTGAAAATCTTGGTGGCTGTGAGATAAAGAAGGTTTTACAAATTTTCCTCATTTTACATATATTTCGGATTCGAATTTGAAAGCAAAAGTAAACTCAGACTTCAGGGATATTGTAAGGTGGAATATCTTTCGTATCAGCAAGAAGTTCTTCTCTACTGTACTGTATCGTTTCTTTAGGATTTGGGTCTTACAGAATTTCGATCGTATATGTTAAAGTATGGACTTGTTAACCTCACAATTTGTATGGGATAACAGAAAAGGTTTCAAAAATGTTCCTCATTTTATATATATTTCAAATTATAAATCGAAAAGAAAAGTAAACTGAGTGTTAGGGGACATTGTAAGATTGAAGTTCTACTCTTATGTAAGGCATAGTTTCTTTAGGGGATTTGGGACTTACAGAATTCAGTTTGTGTATGTTAAAGTATAGACTATTTTCATTATATTGTTCACCTTTAAAATTTGTATATGATAATTTAAAACAATCTCATCTGGACTATCGTTGGGATCACTATGGTATTTTTAAAGAAGATTGAACATACCTTAAGAATGATGCTAGTTAAAACTATTAAAGAATGGGCAGTCTGGGGAATGGAATACTTGAATATTGCAAATTCGTTATCAATCCGAACTATATTTTAAAATGGGATTACTTTTTCAGAAACTTATTTGGAAGTTTTAAGAACACTTTTTAACTATTTACTTTTAACATCTAAGCAGAAATTATATAAGACTCCTTGTATCTGAATTAACTGTGTATTCTATAGTTGTATCGACTGTGGAACATATTTACTTGCCTGGAACATATAGTTACGCGAAATTGGAGAATAATGTCTTTGTTGTTTATTCGAAGTCTTATGTGGCTATTAGACGATCATGTCATGTCTTGTTTAGTTTTTGTCCTTTAGAGTTTTGTCATTTAGATCCTAAACTAAATAGAGTATTATAGAAACGACACTCGCTTTTAAAGGCGCGAATTTTTTTTAGATCAATTCGATAGCACAAACTATGTTCCCACGACAATTGGATCTTCGTTCCGGAACGACCCAAATCATACTCGGCCAAAGATTGTAAACCTAGTGACAGGTGTATCAACCGAAAGTTTTTTTTCCTAGGAATGAACTAACGGCCACAGACGAACTGTTACAATGACAGACCTATGTTAATGACAGACCTAGCTATTCGGACTAACACGAATGCTTTTACGTCTATTAGACTATTATTATTATTATTATTGGAATATAATCGAAACTACTCCTGCTTTTTAGCTGAACGCGATTTTATCTATTGACAATAGAACAACTCGCTAAACAAAAGGTTAAAATTTAGATAATAATATCGAAACAACTCTCGCTTTTAAGCAGAGCTACTTCACAAACTTTCTCTTTAAAAATTCGTTCTCTTAAAATGAATTACTTTGACTAAGAACTTTTTTAATTTGTTAGAACTTTTGTTACTAAGTGCAGTGTTATTTATAATTTAATTTGTTAATTAAAATATTTAAATTGATTTTAAACTATTTTTGGAAAAAAATTTAGCTACAATGCCAATAATAAATGTTTTGGCATATAAAATTTAAGCTACAAACTAATTAACAAAATCTTCTAAGTGTTTTTGGGTTTCGTTTTTATGATTTTTTAAAAATGACAAAATATATATGTTTTAAATTGTTATTAATAAAATTAAATATTTTTTTCTCTTAGTGTAAAAACTATGAACATAACCTTGATAACAAAACAAAACAAGTTAAATGTTAATAAAATTATAAACATAAGAGAAACAAATCAAGAATATTTCTAAAAAAAATATACAATTTGTCTATGAAGATAAAAATTTTGTAACAAACAAATGTGAATAATTTTTCATAATTTTGTATAATAAATTTAATTGTTTTTTGTTAACGAAATTAATATTGGTTAAGAGAATAAGAAAAAAGAGTTTACAAAAAGAGAGTAGTAGTAGTAGTAAGTAGTATGACTAAGTTTCTCTTACTTGAAAGACGGTTACGGTGGCCCAGAGTATATTGTTGAAGTGCTTACGATCACATTCACACTGAGGATGTTTGCTGATTATTTCGGGACACGTACATTCGCGTTCGAGTCCAGTTTCATCCATAAATTTGCAAAACTTACCGCCGAACAAATACATGCCCAGTATACTGCAAGGTTGTATGTTTTTTTTCGGTTTTCGTTTTTATGAAACACACATACAACATTTTACATATACATACAACCACATAAAAGTTTTTATTTGCGTTAATTTTTTTTATTTTGGTTTTTATTGAATATTTTTTGTTATATTTTACACAAACACATACGCGTGTTGTAGTAGTAGTGGTAGTAGTATTCAATTTCGGTAGTAGTAGTAGTAGTAGGGTAGTAGTTTTTAGTTGATTGTTGTAGTAGTATTACATTATGATAATAAAAAATGATATATGTTTTGATATATTGTTTTTTTGTTAAATATTGTTTAGAATACATTAGTTTTTTTTAAGTAAAAGAAATATATTTTTTAAAAATTATAATTTGAAATAGAAAAAAAACATAAAATATAAATAACTAAAATTAGGCAAATGTTTGAAATATTGTTTTATTTATTTAAAAAAAAAATACAATAAAACTTGTGTTTAACTAATTGTTTAAAAACAAATTGCATAAAAAAGCTTAAAATATTTGTTTCTAAAGTTTTATTGTATTTGTTGCTATTAAGATTTGTTAAAAAAATTTATGTTTTATAAATAGTTAGTAGTTATTTATGTTTTTTGATACTTTTTTTTGTGGCCAAAAGTAGGTGGATTGTTATTTTTTTTGTTATTATTAAGGAGGTTCTTTATTGTAACTGTTTCTTAATGGGGAAGGAGGTGTTACTATTTATACAGACTTTTAGCAAAATAATTAAAACTTTTTTCAAAACCTTAAAAGAGAAAAGAGTTTTTAAATCCTCTCATTTCATTAATAGTTTTGCTTAATATTTTGCTAAATTTATGATATATGGTTTGTTCAATTATTAATTATACGAATATAATAATATTATATTAAAATGTTTTAATTGTTTTAACTTTTGTTTAAATGAATTTACTATATTCTGCAATTTTATATACAATATCAATGATATACAAGATCATGAAATATGACAAGAGAAAGTGGGAGATAGAGAGAGAGAGTTATGTTAACAGTGATATTTTTACATATGAAAATGAAAAGACAAAGAAAGAGAGTTGTAATGAAAGCGATTTTAATGAGTAGAGAGTCATATAGATTTTTCAAAAGGATTACGTGAGAGTTTAAATCTTTTACACTTATAATACTTAAATGAGTGAATTTTAATAACATTAATTGCCAACATTTACAGTGTGAAATAAACGTGCAAATTTGCAAACATAAAACATTTATGCTAATTAAATATATAAGATTTTAAGGTTAAAAAAACATGCTTATTTCTTAGCTTTAAAATAAATAATCTTCATACTTACCCTTGATTTTATATACAAATGATTATAAGTCCATTTTTTTTTATTAAAAGCCACACTATTTTCTTTTCATACTAAAAAGCACTAATTTTTTCAACATGGCACTTTCAAACGTTGCTACTCTTGCAAATTTACTACTAAAGGCAACTAAACTAACAGTAATTTAAAAACCTAACCTAAGTGTACGTACAGTGTCCTAAAACAATTTTTTTGTAAAAATTTATATTTGAATTGTTTTACACAGAACACACCACAAATTAAAAACTTAAAGTCAATAACAGCAGAACAAGCAACAAATTAAGAAAAACCAAAGAAAAAAAATATTTCCAAAAAACTTGAAAAAATAAACAAACACAGGAAAAAAAAACAATTAAAAAGCTTTTAACTGAAAATAAAAATCACAGGCCAACTTAAAACAACAAATAAAAATCTTAATAATTATAATTACAAAATAACAAATTAAAATTTATATTAAAATTATAAAACCAACAAATCATATAAAACATTACAAACAAACTCTGAAGTTATATTTTAGTATTAATTTTAATTCTTATTTTTTTCATTTGTTATTTTTATTTAACATTAAAGTTTATAATAAATATATCAATGTTTTTTTTAATAATAATTAAAATCTACCTGAAATACTGTGACGAGTGCCCACAGTAGACTGTCGAAATTCTTGCGATCGCATACCACATCATCGCCCACCTTTTCGCAGAATTTACATCCGAATAGATTCATGCCAAGTATACTATAATAAATTTCGATCAATCATAAGATCGAACAATTAAAGTACCACGTTACAACGATCATAATGTATTTTATTATTATTATTTTTTTTAAGTCATCATTTTGTTTCATCAATCAATTATTCATTAATTTAATGAAATAATTAATTTTAAGTTGAGAAAATGAAAATCATTAAACACATAATTAATTAGCATTAAAAAGGTTTATATTTTTAAAGGGATTTCAATTAAAAATAAATATTTTTAAATATATTTATTTAATGAAAATTTAATTGATTGATTATTTTTTGTTTAATAAAAATTTAATTTTTATTTAGGTTTTAGTTTTGTTAAATTAATGTTTTTTTTTAATTTATAATGATATTTAGTTTTGTTTTAGTTAAGAAGTTGTTTTTTTAGTAATAGTAGTATAAAGTAGAATAGTTAAAAATAGAATAGACAATAGAGGAGAAAAAGTTATAATGGAAAGAAAAGTTATAGAAGAAGAATAAGAAAAATATGCTATTAATATCAGAGAGAGAGAGAGAGATTTTTGTCAAGAGAAACTTAAATAAAGAAATGCACTAAAAATCGTAAAGAAAAATTAACAATAAAAAAGTTCATCTTTAACTGGGTCTCACTGCGTCTATTGATAATTAAAGCAAATTTTAAAAAGCTTTTCTAAAAGAGCTTTTTATAAAAATTTTTCTAAAAAAAGCTTTTTATAACAGTTTTTCTAAAAAAGCTTTTTATAACAGTTCTTCTAAAACAGCTTTTTTTAAATAAAAGCTTTTTTAAAAAAGCATTTTTATAAGCTTTTTAGGAAAGCTTTATATAAAAAGAGTTTTTTATAACAGCTTATCTAAAAAAGCTTTAAATAAACATAAATTTCTATGAGGTTTTCTAAAAAAGCTTTATATACAAAAAAAGCTTTTTGTGAGAGATTTTCTAAAAAGCGTCTAAAAAAGTAATTTTATGAAAGAAGATTTTTAACTCTTAAAACTCCTGTTTACAAAAAAGCTCTTAAGGAAGCAATTTTTACAATGTGATAAAAAGTAACTTTTTATCTGTATATTGTAGAAGAACATTCACATGAAAGCTTTATATAAAAGATATTTTCAGGTAACTGTATATTGGAAGCTTTATATAAAACATATTTTAAAATAGCTAGAAAGAAGCTAGAAGAAGCTTATTATGTTTTAGACATTAGATTGAAAGTTTTTAATGAAAAAGCTTATGGCAGTTGAACATATTCTAGCAAAACTTTTCAAAGAAAAACATTGTATACAAGTTTATTAAAAAAAATCATATTATGAGAAGAGCTTAACACAAAAGGTATATTTCCATAAAAGCTTCACACAAAAAAGCTTTTTCATAAGAAAAGCCATTATATTAAAAAGCTTTGGAAACTTCTTGGAAAATCTTTTTAAGCTATGAGCTGGAGGAGTATCGAAAATGATTTTCGGCATTAAGGAACTAAACTATCAAAGAAAAACTTTGTACAAATATTTATAACAAAAAAGCTTTAAACAAAAGTGCTATGTATTTTCAAAAAAGCTTATTAAAAGTAAGTTTTCTTATGACTTAAACTTTCCTACTAAAAAGCTTTGGAGACTTCTTCGGCTTCTTCGTTGTAACCAATATATATGTATATTACTGTAAACGTTTTAAAACGCTTTCTGATGAGGTCTTTAACACTCAAACGTTTCCTAAAGTTGTTTTAGATCAATGCATTAATAATTAAGGGAATTTTTTATTTTGCTATTTAATGTTATTAAAGAGAGAATAATTTTTTAAGAAAACTTACATTTCATCGGGACTACCACTATTGTTATAAAAATCAAATATTTTCTTACAAAACTTTCGTAAATATTTTTTTTAATTTAAAATAAAAATATAAATTTTAAAAACCAAACTCAAGTACAGCTTTAAAAATATGAGAAACAAAATTATTAATCAAAACTTTAATTTCAAATTTGAAGCTTAAAGTTGTAATATTGAAGAGAATTATATCATTTTTGCAATATTTAATTTAAAATTACTTATTTTTTTGTAATTATTTAAAAATTAGCAACAGTTTTTTTTGTCTAATATGTAAATAGTATTAGCAGTAGAATAGTAATAGTAGTAGTATAGTAGTAGTATAGTAGTAGTAGTTTAAATAGCAGTAAATAGTTGTTAAGTAATATTATTATTATTATTATTATTACAAATTACTGTTTTAAATGAATTTTATGATTTGGAATTTAATAACTAACTACTTTAATTACTGTTAAAGAGGCAACAATGAATCTATACTAAATAATAATTAAGTTTAAAATTAATTATTATCTTTATTAACTAAATAGTAAAATGTTAAAATGTATGTATAATAAATATATTTGTTATCGATACAAATCAATCAAGGAAGATCTCATATAAGGTCTACAAATTAATTTCGCAAAAAAAAAACAAATTTCATTTAAATTTTGATAATTTAGATTTGTTATAATAATATAATTTAAAATTCAGTTTTAGTAGAACGCTATTATCTAAAACTAAATACACAGAATTAATTAGTAATTTTTATTTTTATTTATAAAAATGAAATCAAATAATGAATGATTTGAATTGAACTGAACGAAATTGAATTTGAACATTACGAAACTAAACTGTATTAAATTGAATTTAAAATGAAATAGCAGCAGAGTTATATTATATAATGAAAGTGATAAAGGTGGTTGGTTGTTTGTTAAGTGATGTTTCAAAGTGAAGTATTTTGGCATCGCTTCAAGGAAGTTTTATTACAAAAAGATAGTGAAGTGGAAATAATTTCTTTAAGTTTTTGGTTGAAAGTGTAACGAAAAAATATGTATTAAATAACAGTGTGAGAGACAACAGCTAAAGAGAAATTTACGAGTATTAAATGTGAAAAGCTGAAACTTAAGATAGAAGTGAGTAATTAATGTGGATGTGTGTGTGTGTGTGTGTGTGATGTTGTTGTGATGTAATTGAAACAGCAGTGTTGAAGAGAGTTACAATGTTAAAAGGAGAAATGAACACAAAGATAGCGAGAGAGACACAGAAAGAGAGAAAGACGAGAAAATTTGTTTGTGTAGAACTTAGAAAAGAGCAAATTGTGGCTTTACTGAAAGTGAGAAAAAAGGAGCAAAACTTTAAAATTACTAACTACTACAAACTAATTGTGTTTGCGATAAACACTTTTGGTCAAATGTACTCTTTAAATAATTATTTATGAAAAAGTAAAAAAAGAAAACAAGAGACAGCCAGACAGTTAAATAGTGTTCTTAGAGACAAAAAGTTACAAAACTAAAGAAAGAGAGAGAGAGGGGGATTTAGTTATTGGGGAATCAATGATATTGTAATGTAATTACAGATGTATGTTAAACAAATTACAAATGAGGTGTGAGTTCTTCGACTAAAACTCTTCCTACCATTTTTTAAGAAGCATGTTTAGGAATTTGCTCTTAATCTAACTACAATTTAATTAAAGTTACTGTTAATAGGATTAACAGAATTCTACACCATAAGACAACTACTCAAATTGTTACCAAACAATTACAGGATATACTGTTTCAGAGGACTTTAACCGATTTAAAACTTAGTTTTTCTTCCTATTAAATGAAAAGAAGTTATTTATGAAGTTATGAAAAATGTTTTACAAATGCTTACAAGCATTCTCAAATGTTTTGTTGATGTCCTTGCAAGTAAACAAAATGTAATGTTTCTGATTTTGAAAATTGAATTGTTATTAGTAGGATTGATTAAATGAAGAGGAGACGATTTAAAAACTGAACCTTAACACAGCAGGTGGATTTATATATTTGGATTTTGTATGGTGTTTTGTTATTGTTTTCTTTTCTTTGAGATTACTTGGCTAAAACTTACCTAAAAATGAATATGAAAAGCACGAGCAGGGAAAAGAATACGGCCACATTGTCCATGGTGCGCAGCATGACAAATAATTGACGTCTCAAGTTAGGCATAAAACGTACCAGTTTCAAAATACGCAATAAACGAAATGTGCGTAAAACAGATAGGCCAGAACCACCGCCACCTCCTGTGCCATTGCCAGCGAATTGTTGACAGATTTCAATGGCACTTGAATTGGTTTTAAATTTTAATTTAAAATAATAGCAATTTACTTAAATCATTCATCATTCAACTCACCTTAAAATTACTATAACACCATCGAATACATTGAAGCCATTGGCTATATAACGAAATGGTCCTTCAGCCACCACTTTTAGTAACATTTCCACCGCAAATATGGCAGAGAAAACAATATTACTGGTCTCCACTATGACAGTTAACTCTTCGGGTTGTTTGTGATATTCTATGCCCATGGATAGAGTATTAATGAGTATGGCCAGCAAAATGCCCTGCTGAAAGTATTTGTGCTCCACCAAACGTTTAACATAACGCCTGCCAGTGCCGCATACACGCATTATGCAGCGATAGGCGGCAATAATAATTTTCATTAGCCGGGAGCGTTTTTTTCTTTTGTCATCCAGTGGTGAAAGAGCATTTTGATACAGGTCATAGCAGCAAGAATAGTCCTCCATATAATTGCCGGTACTGGCTGAGGGTGCGGTACCACATACTGCACCGCCACCATTTGAGTTAAGAGCATCGAAAGCTTTTTTACCTTGTTCCGAGAAATGCCTCTGTTGTTGTATTTGTTGTTGTTGCTGATTGTGTTGCTGTAAAGCCAGGTTGTTGGAGTTTTCCAAATTCTGTTGATTTCTAATAGCCTCGGCTGTATGGGGATCACAACGTGCCAAGGATGAGTAAAACGATTCCAGTGTACTTTGACCCGTGGGTAGGGCCGCTGAAAATGCCACAGAAAATGCTAAAAGCTCTTGACAAGTCATGGCGTCGTGTATACCGAGATCTGAACATTCCGCATAAGGATTCGTAATGCTGGCCAGAGTCTGTGGTAGATTCACCTAAAGTTAAAGCAAAAAGAAATGAAAAGAAAATACTCATATAAATAAAGAGCGGTGCTAAAGTGTTAAAGTCCCCCGATTTAACTTACTTGCCAGATGCTGCCATCGCCGGCCTGTGTCATCTTTTCCGACGAACATACCGTTTTCTCAACACTAGATTGCGGTTCCTTGAGAGCCGGTGGCGTGTGCAATAAAACGTATTCATTGAACATGACAGAAGGTCGGCGACTGGCTGATGTGGGGGGACTTAAAAAGCCGGATGTACAGGGATGTGTCTATAAAAAGTAAAATGTTCCATGAATAGTAGAAAAATGATCTTTACACACTGAATTTTATGAAATATCGAAAGTTTTTGGTTTAATACATAAGTATGAACAAAATAAGGTGGTTTTTCTATATAAATTTATACATAATAAGCTGGAAGAGGAAGCATTCTTTTATAAATGATGAAATGAATTTTTCATTTATTTACAATTGGCCGGGAGGTTTTAACAACTTTTAAAAATATTTTCAAATATTAAGTAAATAAAGTAATGTTTAAGTTAAATTGCATAAGTATTTGTATAAATATAGTTTACATAAGGATTTTTTTTTTGATTTTAAAGGTGCTGCATTTAGTTTATTAATACCTTGCCTAGAGTTCCCAGCTGGAGCTATAAAATTTGCCACAACAATTTCAAAATTGGTGAATTTGAACGTGGTAGTTTAGTAGTTAGTTATAGGTGATTTGGTGGGTAAAATAAAAGAAACAATTTGTATTTTAAATAGCAGTTAAACAAGGTTTGTTTTTTGTGACATAAACGTTCTCTCTATATAACTCTCTCTCTCTTTCTAAGTACACAAGAGTATATAAAGAAATCGTGCCATTTGACTGATTGATTCGTTATCAATTATATTTGATTTTGATCTTTAAATATCAAATATTAGTTAAATCTGTGTGTTAAGTAGTGGTGAAGCTAAATTAGAAATTTTGCTAGACTCTTTGGAGTCTGTAAAGGAATATTTTTTAAATTTTATGTAATTTATTAATGTGTGTTAAGAGTGTTTGTGTGTTTAAAAGTTTTAATTTGTTCTACCAATTTGTTCTAGTAAGTATGTTAAGTGCTAAAGTTTTTGTCATTTAGTAATAAATTCGATATTACAACTTACAATTAATTGATCGGTTTCCATAAGATTTTGGGGAAATTTCAAAAGTATAGTTTTCTGTTGTTGTTTGCTATCTGCTTCAGGTTTTAATTGATTAGAGATCTTTTTATAATTGCTATTGCGTGTCGCAACTGTTCCACCCACATTTTCCAATGATTGTTCAGAATTTTCTGAGGACGAATGATGCTGCTGTGACTGTGGTGTTGATGTGTTAATATGACTGTTATTGCCATTATGTAGACCATTTATTAAGGACACCATACCGCTGGGGGTTTGTGTAGTAGAATGTTGTTGTTGTGCCCCTAATTGTTGTTGATTCTGCTGCTGTGATTGCTGATGTTGTTGAACATGTGTATGATTGTTATTATTACCACTGGCATTGACATTATTATTGGAATTAAGCGGCACCATTACCGTGATCATTTGATCTTGTATACTAGAGGGCTTACGATTGCTGGCATACTTGGGACATTTCGGATGATGACTTTTAATGCGTGACGGTGAAAATGTTAAATTATCAGCATTGGGTAATAAACCTTCTTTGCGTTGTTTTTGTTGGTACCTTGGCGTTTGGAAAGTATGAGGTGGACGAAATCAAAACAAAATTGTGTAAGTGTTTGTTTTGGCAAAAATTTAGCAAGTATATTATTACATTAAAAGTTGATTTAGTAAACGACAAAGATTGGAGTTTGGAATAAGTTCATAATTTTTCTCTAGAATTGTTTTCTTTTGATTTTCCTAACAATAACTAGCTAATGAATATGCATGATGTTTAATGTTTATTAGCCAATTTACAGGGGAAATTGGATTTTATTTAAAAGTTTCAAAAGAGAGTAGGTGTTAAGTTTAAAACACATGTTTTAATATTATTCAAGAATATTCCAAGAGTTTTTTTATTTCCTTTACATTTTTAAAATGAAATGAAGTTTAGCATACTTTTGGGCAGTGCTTTCATTTACTGTAAAGATATAAGCAATTTTTAAACAAAATCATTTTCCTAACTCCCTTTTTCCATGAAACTTTTAATATAGCCTCCCCCAAATTACGAACAAATTTCAAATTGTTTGAATATTTTTTAAATTTTGTAAATGTTTTAATAATTTTTTCACTATTTGTTTTTAGGAAAGATCATGTGTTGAGTAAAGAGTAAGATAAATGAAGAAAGCTTAAGCAAATGTAATTTCTTTTACAAATTCGGGAAATTTTCTTTCATTATATAATGTAAAATTTTAAAATGCTTTTTCTTACATTTGCTTATAATCGAAGGAATATGAAAAATGTATTTGTTGTTATAACAAATATGAAAAATATTATGATGTAATTAAATGCCAAATGCAAATTCTAAACTAAACTCTAATTATAGATTAGAATAGTAGATAAAATTCAGCAAAAGGCATGCATAGAAATTATAAAAATTCAAAACAAAAAATTCTTTAAAAAACCAAAACTTTTAAAATAACCAAAACAAAATTTTTTTGTTAAAAATGGTTGCAACTAATTCATTGAACATTGACTGACTGATATTTGACTGACTGAATTTTTTCAACTAATAATGATGTAATTTTATTCAAACATTCATTTTTATATATTTCGATTTTTTATATTTTTTTAAATTAGCTCTAATAAACAAGTACTTATTTGTTTTTTTTCTTTTATTAAAAAAATTATTTTTGTTTTTTGAATTTATGTTTATGTTGCTAAAGTAATTTACAAAAAAAAAAAGAAATTTATGTTCGTATCCAAGGGTCCGTTTAAAGCCAGCCGCATACAGTTTTAAAACAGTAAATGGATTTTGGATTTGTTATATATATTTTGCTTTAGCTCTACAGGAATTTCTATATACAGTTGCTTCAAGTTTGGGATACAAATAGAACCATAGAGTTATATATATATATTAACAATTAGTAATGTGAAGATATTGAAAATTAGTTAATTAGTTTCGTTTTAATGATACATGAGATTAGTTTTTGTTTTGCATTTTTTTTTTTTTTGGAAAATGTTGCACCTACAACAAGTTTAATGTGATGGTTTAATAACTGCTTAATTAAAACTGTTTTCTTTTGGAAAATCTTTAGGAAAATTTTAATTTCTTCCTGCTTTTTCAAAAGTATAATAAAATTGTAATAAAGAACTAAAAAAATTCAATTTAGGGGCAAAATTTATAGTTTTATTAATAAAAATGTTGACAAGAACTCAAATACATCCAATTAGGGTGCAAAATGGGGCAATATTTATTCATAAACAGGCATAAAGTTGGGGTAAAATGCGTTTTTTTTTAATAATGTGATATTGCCCTACAAAAATAGTGCAATTTAAAGACTGAAATGCAACATATAGTATTCACATTTTATATACGTATGCAAGTTAAATGCACTTTTAGGGCAAAAAGGGCAACATTTAGCATTATAAATAAAAAAACCAACAATAATGCAGGGGCAAAAAATCAACATTTATATAGGAAAAGATGTTGCCCTTTTTGATTAGAACTCACATAAATTGCAAAAAGAGGCAAACTTTGTTCATAAAGATTATTCAATAAATGGTAAATGTATTGTTAATTTAATTTGCAAAAACACAATATTAATGTATTGCAAATTAAAGGGCAAACATGTTGCTCTGTTTTAATAAAAATTCAAATAAATTGGAAGAAGGGGCAATGTTCATTCATACAGATTATTCATTAAATATAAACGGATTTTTTTAAAGGTCAAACGTAATGTCTATTTCATAAAAAGTTTAAAAAATAATGCAATTTTAGGGCAGTTAAAGTTAAAGCGATTTTGCTTCTGTGAATAAAAAAATTTAATAATTCAAAATTGTCAGCGTTATTTCATTTGATAAACTCTTCTAAATATCATTTGAAATTAATTCCAAAAAGAAAACAGTTTTCTTGAGGTTGTATTATTATACAAATCTTGCAAAATTTTGTTTATATACAAAATCACATAGGTACTGAAAAATGGCCAAATTACGCAAATGGATTTTTTTTTAAATTTTTTTTTATAAAAAGGAAATTTTTCAATTGTCTACAAATACTGTTAACAATATACGTTTTTTGATAAATGTAAAACTCATGTAATTTAATGCATGTTAATTGAACAAGTGCTTTTTTTGTTTGTTTTTGTTGGTTATGAAGTCCAGAATAAATTAATTTTTCTTTTTTGAAAATCAGGGTGAAACTAAAAAAGTAATAAAAAACTGAAAATAAAATTGAAACTACATCCAGCATACTTATATAATCTGTACTTCTTTAACATTCGTCGTTTGAAGCGTCGCCAAAGATGAGCAATATATTTAACAATTTCCGCATAACAGGTGGCCGGTTCCGAGTTATTGGTGCTGGAGGCCAATGTAGAGGTGGAGGTGTAGCGAGCACGTTCTTGACGCATACGCTCCATTTCACGTTTCTTGGTCTCACTGAACTGGGTGGCAATGACTACCAAACACAAGTTGATCATGAAAAATGAGCCAATCTAAAAAAATAAGAAAAATAAGAACATTAAAAACTTGTTGATAATTTGGTAATAAGTTTTGGGTTTTCTGTTTTTTTTTTTTTTTTGGTTTAGAAAATTTCCAATCGCTTGTTTCAATTACTATAGTTTTAGTTGAGCTGTTTAAGTTTACACAAATTGTTTAACTTTTTCATTTATTTTTTTAAGTTTTTGGGGGTGTGTATAACAGCCACATATGAACTTTACAACACTTTAGCAGAACGCATTTAAGTCTCATGTTCGTAGTAAGAAACGTGCCTGTGTTGTTGGTGTTTTTGCCAGACACTCTAGAGCGTAACTTTAGCGAAAACTTTTTATAAGGTTTTACCATACAATACTGATAGTAAAAAGGGAATTTTAAATGTATTTAGGGAAACTTAACAAACAAACATATTTCAACAGTAGTTCCTTTTATAACATGGTTTTCTTAACTCAAGTTAAAGTTTATATATAAATTGTTTTAACAAAATAGTTATAAATGACTTATTTTAAAACTTTTCTTTTAAACGTCGTGTTATTAGAGGTCTTACTGTTAAACCAACAAGTGAATTTTTCTTAGTTTGTATAGGTATGTTAGCATATATTTCTTGTATATATATATATTATTTAAATTTATAAGTGAAACTTTTACTCTGTTATTTTCTTTGGAGTTTTTTATTCTATTTTCTCTTTTCTCAAATTTTATCATTCATAACTTTCTGAATAAGTATAATAGAATTTGAATTCAAAAGGTATTTTCTCTCGTATACACGTTTATTTGATTTCGTATATGTCTTTAAGAAAAAGAAAAAAACGAAGAAAAAGTATAAAAAAATCAACAAGTCATCCCTTTTTATTTCTTATGCAGATTTTTTCTTTTATTGCGTTTTCTTTTGTGAAAACCCATTAGAATAAACAACAATAACTCTAATGAAAATGAAGTAATTTGTATGAATTTTTTTCTCGAGCATAAAATAAAATACCATTTTGGTTAAATGAAATTAGCATATATTTGAAAATTGGAAGGTAAACAGGAAAAGGAAATACTTACCACTATTAGTAAAACAAAATAGATCCAATCCCAAAAACTATGAGCATCCTGTACATAGTACATAATATCCGTCCAGCCTTCCAATGATATAACCTTTAGAGAAAAAATAACAAAACAAACAAAATACCACAAGTTACTTTTACTTGAATTTAAAATTATCTTTCTTAAAACCTAAACGAGTGGGGTGCCAGTTTTATTTCCTGTTTGCCAAAGTGTCTGTGTTGTAAAAAAAACAAACATTTGTATGTAAATATAAATTTTGAATGTGTAAGTAGTTTCAAGTCTTTTTCACTCTCTCATTCTCTCTATGAGGTTCTGTGCATGTGGTTGAAAGAAAATTGTAACGTAAAGGAAAACTTTGTTGTTAACAAACTCTCTGTTGGTGGTTAAGCATTATTGGCCAAATCCATATACTTAAGCTTATTTAGCAAACACTCTAAAAACCAAAGTTTGTAAGTTGTAAGTTTGTGTTAGAGTTGTTCTCTTTAACATATTTTCATTTCTATGATCTTTAGGAAATTTATTTGATATATAATAGTGTTTAAATTAAAGAAATGTGTAGAAATGAAAATCTCATAATATTTGATTGTAAATGATTTAATCAATCAATAGTATTATAGATAAGTTCTAGTTCAGTTCTAGTTCAGTTTTAGTTCAGTTCTAGTTCAGTTCTAGTTCAGTTCTAGTTCAGTTCTAGTTCAGTTCTATTTCAGTTCTAGTTCAGTTCTAGTTCAGTTCTAGTTCAGTTCTAGTTCAGTTCTAGTTCAGTTCTAGTTCAGTTCTAGTTTAGTTCTAGTTCAGTTCTAGTTCAGTTCTAGTTCAGTTCTAGTTCAGTTCTAGTTCAGTTCTAGTTCAGTTCAAGTTCAGTTCTAGTTCTAGTTCAGTTCTAGTTCTGTTCATAATATTTGATTGTAAATGATTTAATCAATCAATAGTATTCTAGATAAGTTCTAGTTAAGTTCTAGTTCAGTTTTAGTTCAGTTTTAGTTCAGTTTTAGTTCAGTTTTAGTTCAGTTCTAGTACAGTTAAGTTCAGTTTTAGTTCAGTTCTAGTTCATTTCTAGTTAAGTTTTAGTTCAGTTCTAATTCAGTTCTAGTTCAGTTCTGGTTCAGTTCTAGTTCAGTTCCAGTTCAGTTCTAGTTTAGTTCTAGTACAGTTCTAGTTCAGTTTTAGTTCAGTTCTAGTTCAGTTCTGGTTCAGTTCCAGTTCAGTTCTAGTTCAGTTCTAGTTCAGTTCTAGTTCAGTTCTAGTTCAGTTCTAGTTCAGTTCTAGTTCAGTTCTAGTTCAGTTCTAGTTCAGTTCTAGTTCAGTTCTAGTTCAGTTCTAGTTCCTTCCTAGTTTATTTCTTTTTAAGTTCTCTTGTAGTTTTCTTTCTACATCAAATCTTATTCAGTTTTAAAATGAAATATATATTATTATCCATTACTCCTTGTACTTACCAAAAAAATGGCTACCCAAGCCATACCTATATTATCGAACGATATGGTTCCCTGAAATGGATTCTGTGCTGTTTGCCTACAAATCGAATAGTAAATATTCCAATCTACACAGGAAGTATTTGTTGGTAAATTGTTAGCGTTGGGTATGGCCTCTTCTACGAAAGGTACAAAATAGTTTACAACAATTTTAACCAATATAATCCATATAAAATCCAAAATTTTGAAACAATAACTTACCTGTACAGACCATGGGTCCATTTCGATATGGTGGTAAATTTGAACACATATGCATACCAGAATCTTCTGGCATCGAGCATATATAATCCTGTTCCTTGGAGAATTCATAGTAGTAGGAAACACTATATTGTGGTAGTTGCGTTGGTAGATTTTAATAATGTTTTTGTTGGGTGTAATTAATATGTTGGGTGTTGGTGGATGTGCATTGGGGGGCGTAGTATATAGTATAGTGTTGTTAAGTGTATTTATTTGTATATTTTAGTGTGTAGAAGTGTAGTGGGTAGAAGAGAATGATAGAAAATTTACATGAGTAATGAATGGAAATCAATTTATTATAAAATTTGATTTGCTTAGATTTTAATTAATTAATTAAAATAATAGATCTTTTGTTTTATTATTATTAGAAAATATTAGTTGTCCTTTGAAAAATAACTAAAGGAATTTCACACATCAAAAAAAGAAAATAGGACTAATGGATTACAAAAAAAAAAAAAAAACAAATTTGTCTTTGAGATTCGAAAGATTGGGTGGGGGAAAAACGTTTATGCAAAATGCACACACATACACATGAATTACACACTTGTGAAATAAAGGGAAATAAGAAAATAGACAATAGTGAGAGTTAAGAGCAAAGAGCGAGACACAAACTAAGAGTTAATGATAAAGTAGTAGGACAAATGAATTAATTGCATTGATTAATTAATTGACGAAACTTCGAGACTATCAAACACTGTGATATTTAGAAAACTACAAGATTTTTCAAACTAATTGTTGGTGTCTAGGGGAAATGCTTTTTTAGAATTTCATAAAACCCTTTAAAAATTTGTCCTTTAGGTGCCTTTTAAGTCTAATTCTTGAATTGAATTTTAATACCTGCCCAAGGTAAATTGATGAAATTGTCTGTAGAAATAAAAAAAATCGATAAGCAAAACTGAATAGCTTCTTTCTTAAATATAGACTTTAAACTTATGGGGTCATAGCACTAAACTATATATTAATTAAGAATATTAAGAAAATTGTAGAAAAAAATTAAACAATTATAAGTTTTTGAATAAATAAAAAAAACTAAATTTCTCTTAATAGTTTGTGTATTAGAGTAAGTGTCAATGTTTTCTATTTAAATAAAAAATCGTGTATATCGTGTATGTTACTAAAAATAATAAAAAAAATATAAAATAATAAAAGAACTAAATTGTTAAATTATATATTTTGGGAATCATTTACAAATAACAGGGAACTGCAAGATGGTCTGCTCAAAAATATCTACAGTTGTGTGTGTTTTTAAAGCTTAAATATAATGAAAAGCAAACTAAATGTGAAATTTTATGATTCTACTTTTTCTTCAATATTTAATGATTAAATACTAAAAATAAGGAATGTTTTTATATATTACTTTTCTTATGTTTCTATTTTAATAATAAGGGCGAAATAGTACAAAATATTTACTTGGCAAAAATTTTGCTAAAGTCTTCAACTTCAACTACTACTAGTTCAGTTCTAATTCAGTTCTAGTTCAGTTCTTGTTTAGTTCTAGATCAGTTCTAGTTCAGTTCTAGTTCAGTTCTAGATCAGTTCTAGTTCAGTTCTAGTTCAGTTGTAGTTTAGTTCTAGTTCAGTTGTAGTTCAGTTCTAGTTCAGTTCTAGTTCAGTTCTAGTTCAGTTCTAGTTCAGTTCTAGTTCAGTTCTAGTTCACTTCTAGTTCAGTTCTAGTTCAGTTCTAGTTCAGTTCTAGTTCAGTTCTAGTTCAGTTCTAGTTCAGTTCTAGTTCAGTTTCAGTTCAGTTCTTGTTTAGTTCTTGTTCTAGTTCTTGTTCTAGTTCTGTTCTAGTTCAGTTCTAGTTGAGTACTTGTTCAATTTGTAATTGTGTATAACAGTTAAATGAAAATGAGTAATTTATAAAAAATATTAAATGTACAATATTTACAACAATTTATATACAAAACAAGGTTTTAGTAAAATACAAAATAACTAAAAAAATTAAATTATTATTCAAATAGAAAAACATATAAATATATAAAAAAGGCAAATAAATCTATAAATGAGTGTTGTAATTAATTAATAAATTATCCTATAATTAATGTTCTATAAAGCAACAACTACATACAAAAAATGTTTAATTGTTAAATTTGAAAATCTGTTGCTAAATGACAAGTGTTGTTTGTTGATTTTGTTTTTGGTAATTTTTGGCATTGTTGCTGTACTCACTCTTACAATGAGAACACTTTACCGAGTACACTTTATTACAAAAATACAAACTTTGCTTCTACATTTGTAGGGAGAGCGGTGTATGGTGGGTGGCGATAATTGTATGGGATAAATTTTAATTTTACAAGAGGTATTTATACCCAAAATAGTGGTGACAATACTGTTAACTATCCACACAAATACATAAACTCTCTCATATATAGCTATGTATATATGCATATGTATACATACAGATAACTGTATAAATAACATATTTTTGTTTAAATGGTAGAAGATGGAGAAAGTGGTTGGGACGAGATTACAGAATTTAATTCTGTATGCTAAAACAATTCAAATAAATGTTGACAAAATGTTGAAATTTTCTGCTGACACTGACACTTTTACTGTCACTTGTTGTCTGATGAGTACAACAATCGGACAGAAGCATGTTTTTACAATTGTCGTTGTCATTGTGTTTATGTAAATAATTCACAAATTCTATCAACCATTGTTGTAGACTAGGGTATGCAATTGTTGTTTAAATTTTATTGGCAATTATAGAGAATTTGTCTTTTTTTTTTTGTTTGATTTTTTTATGGTAATACGATAATAATTTAAAGTATTTTTGTTCATTTTTTTCTGGTTATATCTGTGTAAATTTGATTCATTTTGAATGACTGACTGACTGTTTGTTATTTGAAATGTGCTTAAATATTTTACAATATGTTTTTAATGAATGCGGCTTTTATTGTACAATATGTTCATACATACATGTTTTGTTTAATATATAAATTTCATTCTGAAGGGAGTGGTAAAATTTCCAATGACTTATTGGTTTTTACTGGCTAATTATTTCGAAATGTAATAAAAAAAAGTTGACTTAGAGGAGAAATTAAAATAATTAATTTAAAATTAAATACAAATTAAACCCCAAACTAACTGCACTTACTACTTAAACTGCTTTATTTAAAAGAAAATCCTAAAAATAACTTGAGTTTTTTTAAGTAACTGCATGAAATTTCTTTAGTACTTGCTTAAACGTTTAAAGGCATTCAGTCTTGGTAGTATTTTTCAAAATATTTAAAACTTTGTTCATTAGTCTGTTTAGTATAGATATTTACACTTGAAAACATTATTATTATTAACATTTTTTTCAGTTACTGTTAGAAATTGAATTTAAATTTTTTAAATTTGAAATTAAAATGAATTTGTTATTAAAAAAAAAAGTATTTGATTTAATATATCAATTAAATATAAAACTTACTTCAATGGTACGCGTATACCTTCGGGAACGTCTAATACGCATCTTTGCCTTAAAATACCTTGCCAAAGTTGTACTCCAATAATGCCGAATATGAAGAAGACAAAAAAGCATAACAGCAAGACATTGCCCAACATGGGTAAGGTGTCCAGTAAAAGCATTACCAAAATACGCATACCTTAGAAAGAAATAAAAATAATTTTTTTTAATTTTGCTTATATCTGTAGTGGTAATTTATATCACTAAATTTTACAATTACATTAACAAGTAATTGAAATTAAAAAAAATTGATATTAATAATAACTTTTAAATTTGGTTTTAAACATTTCCAACTACAATCTACACAGTACTTACTTGGTATACGATTAATGGCTCTTAAAGGTCTTAGAACACGTATTGTTCTTATGGCGGTTAAATTTAAATTTTTCACATGTACTATATATTCCAAAAGGCCAGCAAAGACAATGAAAAAATCCAAACGATTCCAGGAATCGGCCAAATAGGTATTTTTACCATAAATACCCATGGCCACCATTTTAATGATCATTTCCAAGGCAAAGAAACCGAAAATTATGTCATCAAATATCTAAATTATACATATAACGATAACAACATGAAATTTTGTTAATTTCAAAATAAAATACATAATAATTCTATTTAAGTTATTTGTGGTAATTTGTTTTATCTGTAGATCCCTTATGTAGTTAAATTCTGTAATTTATTACTTAGGCTGATTATAAATTACGTTCAATTATTCACAAATAAAAAAACAAACAATTCTATTGATTTACTACTAACCAATTTTTTGACTACAGGTTTATTTGGGATTTATTTGTGTAGTTTTCATAATCTTTTTTTTTTTTTTTTTTGCTATTTCTACCTACATATGTATAAAGTACATGATGGTCATGATGATGAATCACGTATGTTTTAACAATTTATTATCTGACATAAAAACTATTAAAAGGTTTTTTGGCATTTTTTAAATTTATAGCTACATATGTATGTAGTGTTAAGGGGTATGATAAAAACGTACATCCCCTTTTTATATGTATTTATTTGTATATTCATTGTATCCCAGCAGATTTTTTTTTTGCACGAGTCAATGTATTTCCTTGTTTAAAATTTTATTATTTTGGGTTTCATTTACACTTTACTTAAGTGCCCCCTAGTAATCTGCAGAGTGGCATTCGTCACTTTAGTAAACCTAAACAATAAGCACAGTGTTCAATAGTATCATAAAGTCACTACAAAATAAAAGAGTTGTTAAAGTATATATTACTTTAATATGTAGAGTATGTTAACTTTTACCGACTTACAAACTTTTATTTTATACATATTTTCCTAACGTTTTTGGTTTGCATAAAAAAGTTTTAGTACAATTCAGTAAACATATGAAAAGATCTGTTAAGGTATCTGCTTACATATGTACATAAATTACCAATGTAGATGTAATAAATATGTACGTATGTATCTATATAAAATATCGTTTGTGAAAATAATATTTGTGCGACAAGTTAATACAACACCATTTAACTGTCATTTTATCTATAAAACATTGTATTTTAATGGGACAAGAGTCATATTAACTCTTGTGCTTAAAACACAAACTACAGCACACATACAAAACATATAATGTATATGTAGATACATACTTACATATGTATGTAATTGTATATTTTGTTGATTTGTGTCTGTCTGTCTGTCTTGTTGCTTCATTTTTATTAAAGCTAAGAAAGTATCAAGATATTTTCGACAATTTTCCTCACATAAATATAAAGATATTTGTGTGTGTGTGCGTGTTATTTTATTAATGTATGTGTAAGTGTATACTTTATTATTAAAATAATTACTCTTAAAGTGTTCAGCCATGAAGACATGTTGTGTTTGTACTTACATATCAAGTATGTATAGTATGTATGACACTAAAGAAGGAACAGAAATACATGGTATATATTTCTATATGCTTTTGACTAATGAACCAATGTATAACAATTAAGGGGTTTTAATTCTGGCAATTTCCGGGAAAATTTTATATGAATTCTTCTAAACTTTGATCTCTCAACTCTTTATAAAATCTAGATAAATAATTTTTATATAAATATAGTTGTTAGGATATGTATAAAGTTTAATATTTAACATATTTTCTGTTTTTAATTTAATTGTTAAAAATAATAAAATCTTTTCATGAATTTTTGAAAATTCTCAAGAATTTGTAAATTTAAAATTTCTAAAATTTAAGAAACTCTATTGTCCTACATACCAAACTAACTAACAAAATCTTCAACAGCACAAAGTTAAGTGTTGACAAAAAGTAATACTTCATGCACAACAAATTCTTATAGAAATTATACAAGCGTATAAGTAATATTTATATAAAAATGGCTAAATTAACAACACTCATACGTTCTTATAACTTACTATGAAATTGATAAATTAATAACACTCATACGCCACTTATAACTTTAGCTTTAACCACACACACAAATTTGGTTTATTTAATTTTCAGATCTATACGTAATATTAATAAGAAATTTATGTTTTTATATAATTATTTTAACATTCTCGTTTAAAAACACAAGATTTATTTATACAAATAATTCAATTTTAAATCTTCACTACCTACTTTTAATTAATATCCCTTGCAAAAAAAAAACACACACTCTTGGTAATATTTTAAATTGTTTTCATTTTTTTCAGTCTCTCTATATATTCATACACCTAGCAGCATGTGTTATTGGCCTTATTTTACTTAAAAAATAATAATAAACAATATTGCACTATAAATAAAAGTATATAGTATCTTCTATGTTATATATGTATGTAAAAGTAGAATTGTAGTATATCTGTATTTATATATGTAAGTTTGTGTATAAAATTGACTCACCTGTAGTATTTTACAGCGATTAAATTCACAGGCATCGTCCACACAAGGCTGATACATGCCCAGTGTTATGCAATTTAATAATATCACCAATATTGATATGCGCTCGAACCATGTGTTGATGAGAAAATCAATAGTTATCAAAATCAAGTTAAGGAAAAACACATATCATATAACATATTCTCACACACACACTCACATCAACACCCATTAAGGGCAGCTGGAAGGAGTGTAATTGAAGGAAAAAAAAAACTCATTGACAACGAACATAAGGAGAGAAAAGAGGATAAAAAACTGTAAAAGCTGAAGATTTTAAGCTGTTTATTCTTTTAAGGGAATGTTTTGTCATCAAAACGATTTTTTAAATTTGGTAAGTTTTACCAGAATTTTTTTACTTTTTTGTTATCACAAATATTTGTTATTAAAAAAATTGTATCTATGAAATGTAAAACAGTTTCGTGCCTGTTAAAAGGTTTTTAGATATAATTTGAAATTTCCATAGGAATACAAAAATAATTGCCTAACGTAAAGGATTTATTTTTAAAAGCTTTCCACTTGTTTTTTTCGTGTTTAAATTCATATCACTTCCACAAACAACTGGGCAATTTATTAATGTTGGCAAAAAGGTTTAGAAAAAGTTGTAAAACATGGGTTAGAATATTAAAAAAATATATATATTTATAGAATTTTGAGGGAATTTTTTAAATAAAAAATGCAGAAATATCTACTTAAGTATTAAAGGATTTTTCAATCAGCAAACAAATTTAAACCTGCTTTTTTATTGTCAAAGGTAAAATACAGTTTTAGTTCAGTTTTAAGTTCTAGTTCAACTTTAAATCTGGTCTAGCTTAGTTCTAATTCAGTTCTAGTTCAATTTTTGTTCATTTTTAGTTCAGTTCTAGTTCTAGTTTTAGTTGAGTTCTAGTTCAGTTGTAGTTCAGTTCTAGTTCAGTTCTAGTTCAGTTCTAGTTCAGTTCTAGTTCAGTTCTAGTTCAGTTCTAGTTCTAGTTCAGTTCTAGTTCAGT